>NW_028227267.1:113415856-113723356 GCF_978045245.1 Mus caroli
ATTTTCAATGGTGGGAGACACCTCTGTGTCTATTATTTGTATATACAATGAGAAATTACAGCTAAAACCAAACTGACATGTCACATTGTTAACTTTATGGGCACAATGACACGATAGACTTCTCTTAACAGATTTCTAGTATACAATGCATTGTAATTATAATCTTGTTATACATTACAACATCAGAATATACTCCTCTCATATCTGTCACCATCATTAACCCTCACCAACTACCTTTTTACCCTTTGATGCTATGAGATTTGCATTTGAGAGTACACTTAAGCATGAGTATGCATTGTCTTCCCATGTCATTTACCATGTTAACCTTTAAGGTTTTAAATTTTTTGTAAAATTAGAATTTCCACATTTTTATGATTAACATTTCTTTTTCTGCAATCTGACATACACACATACATATGTATATATATATACATATATATACATACATACATACATACATACATATTTCTGTGTGTTTAGTGAGTGTATATGTTTTCTCTCTGAGTGGGACTAAATGTTATATACATGGGCATATATGTATGGCTGAGAGGTAGGGCTGTGTGCATGTGTGTGTGTGTTCTTAAGGATTCCATAGGATGATATTAGATGTCCTGATAGCTACCCTCAATCTCAATGTCTTGAGACATGATCTCCTGCTTTCTATTTCTTCTAGGCTCACAGCTCTTCAGGTTCTGGGACCTGCCCTCCACATAAACACACACTTACTCTGCCGGAGTAACAGCCATCTCTATTTTGTGTGGGATTATATTCAAATTTTTGTTTTTCTTTATTTAGTTTGGACTTTCTTTTAAAACACGGGCTCAGTGTTCCAATTTAGGTCTTTATGCTTACTCATGAAGTGTTCTTACCCACACAACTGTCTTTACACATCCCCACACACACACTCTATATTTCTTACTCTTTTGTCTGTTAGTATCAATTTAAAGTGGTTAGATATCTTGATACAGGAGTGCTCCTGAAATGAACATCTGAGAACATATGTCATGCAAGGTTCTGATTTTGATTTCTCTGTGTGAATACATATGCATATATATATATATATATATATATATATATATATATATATACGCATATGTATATATATGTGTGTGTATGGTATTAATACTTAGTTTTGTATGCTTTGAACATTTCATATGTATTACACTGAAACACTTCTTCCCAACAACTCACTGTTACTATTATTTTACACACATGCTCATATACACACAGACCAGACACACATACACACACACTCAAACACACACATATACATGCACATATATGCACAAATATGTACACACATGTAAACACTTAGACATGTACATTCACACATGCACACTAGCAAATGCATACATATACACATGCACATATATACACATAGACACATGTAAAACACACACACAATTAGAGAGAGAGAGGTGGGAGAAATGTAGGGGTGGGCCTTATGAGCTGCTCCCTCTTTCTGATGAAATAATGACAGGCTAGATGCAAGCTACAGGTCTTGTACAGATAACCACAGTTTTTTTAGTGTGTGGATGTTAGTGGATCTCATGTACGAAAGACACTTTTCTCACCCCTCATCTCTGACTTCTGGCTTGTATGGTCTTTCCATCTCCTTGTCTCTGTTTTCTCTGAGTTTTAGAATGGGTTGTCTAGTTAACCTGTGTAGGGGTCAGCAGCCAATAGTTATGATTTCTCTGCTATTTGACAAGTTGTGAGTCTCTGTATTACCTGATGCCTACCTTAAAAAGAAGCTGCTCTGATGAAAACCAGAGCACAGCACAAATCCAGGGATATAAATAACAGCATTTATAGACATTTTGACAACACATTTAGCAAAACCACAGTAGAAGGTTATTCTCAAGGATCTGTAGTCTCCTCAGCAATGGGCTTTTGTCTAGATTTATCTTATCAGGCAGGAATTCCCTCCAGTGTAAAAAAAAATACCTCATAACCAATTAGAAAATGTGTCCTAGTCATGCCACTATTGCATTGTTGGTTTTGTCTTGCTAGGATAAATGTTATTGTAGAATGTGGGATCCACATCTGGGTAAGACTAATGGTTACTCTTTGCAGCATGCACAGCACCTTCTAGCACTAGAAAGCCAGCCAACTGGGAAGATCTTTTTGGTCACCTTTAGCTTGATTTCTGCATGTTTTACACCCCACACATGTGGCTTTTATTTAAAATAAAGTCTCATGGTATCTAGCTTTGGTAAATGTGTAACCAAGAGCAGTGGAAATAACCTGTAATGTTGTAGAGCCTCCTGGGGACTCCCTGACCAATAACTGTTGGCAGATATCCAGTACTTAGTACTGAAACTTAGCTTATTAATCTCAAGGCTTCAGGAAGGAGTAATGGAAGTTTCATCCTGTTCTGTAATGGTTATATACAACCAAATTTGCATTAGTCATGCACATGGATTTCTTTTTCCATATCGTTTTCAGTATGCATGTATTCATTTTCTTACTGATAATTATATAAATGGCCATAGGTGATAACTCCTGGTACTTTTGATTGGTTATTCCTCAAGGATTAGTGATGTTGACCACCTTATAGCATGCATATTTCCTTCTGGAATCATTTTTTTCTCATTAAATGTTTGAAATGATTTCCTTTTAAAGATGTTTTATTGTTTCTTCCAGAGTCATTAAAATCACTCTCAGCTCTGTGGGTGCCTGTGAACTCCTGATACCCAGGTCACTTTCCAGACCCATAACTCCCAGGAGCAAGTGTTCTTAGACCTTACTGTCTGTGTATCCATACACACTTGAAATTTAATTCATCTAAGTGATAACTTAGTCATTAATTTAGTAAATGCTTATGAGATAATTTTTAAAGTTTCTGTAGTGTAAGGTAAATCTCTAGTGTTGGTACTCATGGGAAAGTAGGGATTATTAAAACAATTGGACTGAAAACTACAAGGTGAAGGTACGTGAAAATGGAATGCCCTTTTGAAAAGAGAGGGAAAGAAGAAAGTGACTTTCTATTTGGCTGATATTCCGTAGTGAAGTAATATTGGAACTAAGACACAGGATGAATTGCATCATGTCCTCAGAGGCTCAGCACATAGAGACTATGTTGAAAGTAACACATCAGTGGGAGAAAGTAAGCCAGTGAGGAAAGAAAGCACAAGTTTTACAGTGAATCCAAGCATCATTAAGATACCAGAAGTCTTTTATGCTGCATTGCCAGTCAGGATTACCTTTAATGTCCCACTAGGAAACAGTGAGCACACAAACACTCAATGTATGTGGAAATCCTTTCCTTGGAAAATTACCTTGCCCTCACCCCTTGCCATTCCTCCCATGAATTCCTTCTCCATGTATGTGTGTGTGTTCAGATATATACATATATGTGTATATATATTTGTGTACATATATATACATACATATTAGAGATGCTAATATAGAAGGGCACAAAGCTCAGGAGGCTTCTACCATAGACATAGCACTACTGACAACCAAGGAGAGTTGAGAGTGACAGAAATAGTCTTCCCTAGAAAAGAGCACACTAAGTGATATCTAATATCAAGTGGTCATTCCTGAAAACATATGTACACAAGTAACATAATATGGACTGACAAGGCTATATTTATACACTAAGAAATCTTTATTTTCCTCTGACTCATCATATATACAATATGCAATAAAATGTTTAAAACTTTATTTGCAATATTAATGTAAACTTTCATCTTAGCTTGAATTTCTATTGATTCCGAGTTCTTCCTTTGAGATAAATTTAGTTTTATTAGTATATTCTTTATACTACTACTGACCTAACTTATTAATATTATTTCTCTGGGAGGATGACACTGTCTTCATCAAAAGTCTTCAATTTCTCACTGTTGTCTTTTAAACAAATCCAACTTTTATAATTTATTATGTATCCATCTAGTCATCCAAAATTTATTTGGTTGCTTCATGATATTATTTTTTCCTATGGTCTACTGTATTTCAACTACCACCCTTACTTGGCATCATTTCAAACACTCTAGAAGCATGTGTGTGTAGGTGGAGTGGTGTGGTTACATCTCCCTGAGGCTTCCACAGAAAGAGACTGGGAGTCTGAAATCTAAGATCTTTTGCCTGGGATGTAACTGCTCTGGAGAGTTTGTGATAGTCAGAGGTTCTCTGTAGAACCATGCTGATTTCAGTTCTCTCTAGGATTTTTTTTTTTTCTGAGAAAACTTTCTTGCATAGCGTCTTGTCCCATTTTCTTATAGCTTCATAACTAGCCTTATGTATCTAACCTTTGCCTTTCCTTACAGCTACCTGAGTATGAATTCTGTTATATTCTGCTTCTGTCAGTTGACAAGTAATAAACATATCTGTAGTCAGCACTGTAAATGAATTTATACCAAGTTTAATAGTGTACGTGAATGACAGCAGTTTCTGTTTTGATAAGATGACATCCATAACACTAATTTCCACATCTAGAGAGGTAAGATACCAAACACAGATCAGATCACAGACATAATAATAGAAAGCCATCATACCAAAGTCATGTCTAAGCCCAGGTTCAAAGAAATGATTTTTTTTTCAAAAAGAAATCAAAGAAAAAATTGATGGAATAAAATGAGCAAAAATATTCTGGCATGAGAATTTTAAACATCTTAACTAAGAAGTTATGATAAAGGACAATATTTGATCCTGATCAAAGCAAGGAATTACTTCTCAGCTAATAAAATTGATGAAATATGAACTCCAAATATTCGCTAAGTGTTATGATTAGGAATTGACTTACTTTTGACAGACAGAGACAGTGTGTGTACACTTGAAAGTGAGGCCATGGTTGGTAGCATTCTCACTGCTGATTTGCAGAGGATGATTTAAGGTTTGGATACACAGATATCCTGGAGATTGGTCTGAATTAATATAGTTGTGTGTGACAGAAAAAGCTATCTGAGGATGCTAAATAATGAAAAATTCAGTGGAAAAATACAGTACTTATATGTAATTGGTTAACCAGTTGAGAGAAAAAATTCTAGACTTTGGAACATCTGCTTCCTCCCTCCATAAGGTACAAATTCCAGTAGATTAATTTTCTTTTTCACAATTTATCTAATAGCAACATTTCTCTCTCATTCTCAGTTTTATCTAATTATTACTTATTTTATATTTTCATTCGTCACTATATTGTCAATACATTATTCTTTATTTTAATACAAAATTAATAAAATTGTGGAGATGGCTGGTTGGGTAAAGGTGCTTTCTGCCATGTCTGATGACCTGAGTTGAGTCATCTGGACCCACAGGGGAAACTCAGAGAAGTGGATTCCATGATCTATTCTCAGATATTCCCATATGTTCTGTGCCCTGAGCACCCACATGCATACACACATCCAAACAAATGGATAGTTAAATATAATTTAAAACCTATAAGATAGAATGGATCATAAGCACAGAACTGTTAATGTAGACTACTTAACAAAGAATCTTTCTGCTGATCATAGAGAGTTCAATGAGAAACATAAATGAAAACAAAGTGTCCCCTTTTAATCATCACCAGAGAAATGTCAGCAAAAAGAAAAAGAAAGTCTGATCAATGAATGTTTCAAGTGTGAAGCTTTTTATGTTTTCTAAGATCAATGGAAAATTCTTCCTGATACCATACTCATAGAAATACCCTAAGTCCGAATGTTTGTAAACAATTAAAAACTCTTATCAAATTAAAATTCCCACCTTTTTTCATCTAACAATGATACTTCATATATGTATTAGCCCAGTTGGCTATACAAAACCCTTTCGTACCACAGTGCTACCTATAATAGCAAAACCAGTAGACTTTTTTTTAATGTCAAAGAATAATAACTACTTAGAAATCCTGATCATTTTTTGACTTATACTTACAATGTAAAGACAGTTTTGGTATAAAATGGCCATTTGTGTTTATATTTTCTCTCTGTGTGTGTTCGTGTGTGTTTGTGTATGTGTGTGTTTGTGTATGCCTTTGTGTGTATGTGGGCAGTCACATCCCAGACCTGATGTGCCCAGTGCATGAACCCTACCACACGTATTGATGCTGGATGACAATGAAGGTGTTGATTCTCCCCTTTTATCCCGTGAGTTCCAAAGTTCAATCTCAGCTTATCTGGCAATGCTGAGCATTCTCAATAACCAGAGAGTTTGCTACAAATGACAGAGTATATTAATGTTTTTAGAGTATAATCGCAATCACTACATGATAAGCATATCATACATTGCAAATTTCCAAACTTGTACATTGAAACTTTATAAATCTTCTTCCCCTGGGACCTGAAAAAGTCAGTCCTTAGTTATAGTTGTAAAGTTATATAGTTTTCTTCCCAGTGGATATTGTTATATGACTACTACCCGGAAAATGCTTAGATGTACGTATATATAAATCATGGTGGAGGGAAAGGATGAAAGATGTTATGTTATTATCTTTCAATTAATGGATGGATTCAAATCCACATAGAAGGGCTTTATGAAGAGAAGAACATTTAAATATAGTCAAAGAGAGGCTGATTATATACCACACATATTAAACAAGCCTCTATGATTCAGAACTCCTGATCTGTGGAACAATATCCATTCTGAGATCTTAAGCAATAGAGCATCTGTGGTCAGGAAGCCAAACTAACTGAGATAACAACATTATTGGTCATTTTGTATGCCCTCTCTGAATACATCTATTTCAGGTGATTTGAATACAAAGGATCCAATAGACTCATATGTTTTAATTATTAGCGATAAGGAGTGGTACTATTTGATAGAGATTAGGAGTTGTGTCCTTGTTTGAGGAAGTATGTCCCTAGGGGTGGGCTTTGAGATTTCAAAATGCCAAGGAAGGTCTGTGGGTCTTCCTGATGCTCGTGGATATGGATGAAGAGCTCTTAGCTCCTTCTCCAGGACTATGTGTGGCTGAATGTTGTTATGTTCCCCACCATGATGAAGGACTGAACTTCTGATACCGTAAACAAGCGCCACTTAAATGCTTTCTTTTATAATAGTCTCCATGGTTATACTGTCTCTTCACAACAACAGAACACTCTCTAAAGCAAATGTTGATACCAGGGACTTATAGTATTGTTATCACAGGCCTGACCATGATGCTTCTTTGAAGAACATGGACTTTGGGACTTTTGATTTAGAAAAGCAGTTGAACCCTCATGGGGAGCTTAGTGGTACACACCAAGAGGAGCGTTGAAAACGAGACAGTGAGAGAAACCCTAACCCTAACCCTCAAGAGGTTTCAGGAGAGAAGAATATTACTAGGGCCTAAAAACTGTTCTTAGAAGTCCTTGTGATATTTTGAAAAAGGATGTGACTGCTTTCTGTCCTTGTCCAAAATAACCTGCCTGAGGCTAAATTTGAGAGTTTTGGAATAATAGCCTTGGCATGTGTGATTTCAAGACAGCTTTGGGTTGACTTGACTCCATTATATGGTTATTAGTGGTCACTCTTATGCAAATCTATAATTAAAAGGAGAAATCTAAGCATGGAAAAATAAAACCTACAGTTTGAAGAGAAAAGGAACACCAGGAAGTTCAGCACTCAAAGTGATTTAAAAAAAAATTATGAGAAACTGGATGAAATGGAGTAAAAGGAATGGTGACCTAGGAACGAGACTACATGCAGATATACTTCCATCTCGTGAAAGGGAATTAAAGAAACATTGAAGCAGTAGAATCAAAAATAAAAATCAAGAACAGAAATGCAAATGTAACTGAATGAGGGAGACATGTTTTAGCCTCAGTAAATCGCAGAACTTGGCAGCTTTGCCCACATGGTTCTGGTCTTAGAGTCAGGGGGATACAAGAAATGGGTTATGAAAGCTAAGGTGAAGCCTGGATTGTGTTGGAGACACCAAAATGTTGGAAATGCCAGAGTTGTAGAATACTTGCCAAGGAAACCTTCATGGTGAATGTAGAAATAGCCCAAGAGAGGAAAATAGGGTGCAGTTAGCAAAACTGAAAAGAGTCGGGAAGCTAAAAAAATAAATAAAAAAAAAAATCTTTGAGTTAAGACATGTTGATGGAGAGGTTGGGATTTGCCCTGCTGGTTTGGGGCTCTTGCTATTGTCAAAGCAACACCCCCTTTCCTCACTACACCCCCTTTCCTTCCTTATGGAATGATAGTCTATATTCTGTCCCACTATAGGTTCTGAATATGTGGTTTGCTTTTGATATTGATTTTACAGGAAGAGTATAGTTCAGAGATTTTCTGGAGACTTTGAACAGTGGACTTTTAAACAATGTTGAAACTGTGGTAAACTAAGAAGAGTTTTGAAGATGGAGTGAATGGATTTTTACATTATGACTGCAATCCTACAGTCATATTATAATGTAAATAATATTATAATGTCCCTACAGGGGACAGGGAGTCTAATATGGTGGTTGGATAATAATAGGACCCATATGCTCATATAGTTTAATGCTTAGCCATAAAGGATTGATGCTACATAAAAGTTATTGAAAGATACAGACTTATTGGATTAGGTATGGCCTTGTTGGAGTACGTGTATCACTGGGGATGGGCTTTGAAGTTTCAAAGAACTACCCAGCCCCATTTGAATCTGCTCTTCCTACTGCCTGTGGATTGGATGTAGAACTCTTAGCTCTTTCACCAGTACCATGTCTCTTCTCCATACCATGATAATAGACTAATCCATTAAATCTGTTAAAAAAAAAGCCTTTTACAAGAGTATCCATGGTTGTGGTGTCTCTTCACAGCAATAGAACATTGACTAAGACAAGAATTAATTTCAAGTTCATAGAGAAATAAGAAATTAAAGTGGCTGGAGAGATGGCTTAATGGTGATGCCATTAACCATTGGTTGCTATTCTTATAAAGGACTTAAGTGCAGTTTCTCACACCCACAATCACCAAACCCCGCTAAAATCACCTCTACGAAAAGATGCAGTGGATTGTGTCACTTCTAGACACACTAGCATATACTCAACATACACATTAATAAAAATAAAGACATATTTAAATATAATTTAAAAGATTCCCAGGGAGATCTAAAATGTCAATGTCAAATATTCCAAATACTGACATACTTAAATGTGATACCACCATCATAAATATAATCCTTCCAAATTACTCACAAATATGGTCACACTATATTCCTAACTTAAAGGAACATATTTTACACTGGAAACTAGTTAACCATGTGGTTATACTCTATAGCCTTGTAAGGAAGCCCCTATGAAATTGAAGGTTTTATGTTTGTTATAACCTTAAATATATTTCACAGACAAGCTGTATCCTTAAAAAAAAGAGATACATAAAATATTAGGGCATAATGTCTAAAGCAGCAAATGTAAATGTCTACTCACATAAGTCTGTTGAAAATGAGAAGGCATCCCTGGATAATTTAGTAGAAGATAATCACTCTCTTTACTGAGTGAGTCTTAAGGCTGCTTCACCTTGACTAGTTACATAGCTTGTTACCAACAAAAAAGTTAGTTACTTTATCTAAATATATCCAAATCACAGACAACAAATTTCATTGATTGAGAATAAGGCAGACATATTTACCTTTATAATTTTTCATATGTTAATGAGGATATAATACTTTTTAGATATGTTCATGTTACTTGCTTTAAATAATCATTCAAATATTATGTTATGTTTCAAAATTGACATCTATTATATATATTTATATATACATATATATACATACACATATATATGACTTTTTATTAACGACTTGGAGAAATACAGAAGCTGGACATCAGAAACTATGGATAAACTCTGATATTTATGTCTGAATATGATTCTGTTTGCCTTGCATTTATAATTTTCCAATTTTTTCAAATTAAAAATACTTAAAAGGGGTTTAAAATTAAATACTTAAACTAACGATGTTATATATTATTGTTTTATATGTATATTACTTTATATATTCTATTTCCAATGTATTAAGTTTGGCAAGTAAATATGCTTTGTAGGAGAGATAACTTTATGAGATTAAGTCAAATTTGCAGGTAGAATACTGAATTACAGTTCCTATACTGCACAGCATTTTAATGCAATCTAGAAAGAAGGCATCAATGCTCAGCATTTATAATTCATCACTTGCCCTTTGGACAAAAATTACTGAGTAGACAGAAGAATTACATGTATTCATTAAGCATCCAATACCTCACACACAACTCTAATGCAGGGTTGTACAAGATGTTTTGTATCAGTCACATGTTACTTCCAAATGTTTGATAGAGGAGGACTAGCAGCGATCTTACACTCCACTGCTTATTGCTTCAGGGAAGTATTCCATTTCTCATTCTTTAGCACTGGTATCAGTTTAGTTCTTAAATGGAAAAACAATCACCAGAAGAACTGAAATGTCCTTGATTTTCTATGGTCGAGCGTGTATGTTTACAGAACAGTCGTCTGAAGACATTGTTATCTTTAATAACAAGCTACAAAAGGAAGCACAGGGATTTGTAAGTCATAAGTACTCAGAAATGTACTATAATTACCACAGGTAGTTTTTTTTTTCTAAAATGACTTATACTCTAAAAGAATCAGTAGATATACTCTAGAGACAGAAAGCACTGGAAACAATACTTTGAAAATACAGCCAAGGACAAGAAGCCTTGGTTAGGAACAGAAAAGTGTAATGAATGAAGCACATATGTGCACAGGAGGGGGAGGGGAACGGAAGGGGGAGGAGGAGAAAGGGAGGGGGAGGAGAGGGGGAGAGAGAGGGGGGAGAAGGAGAAATTGAGATTGAGGTGAGGGGAGGGAGGGAGGTTTAGAAACAGGCAGAATGATTGTAAAAACAGAAAACTTAAGATAAAACTAAAAGTTAAATGACATCAGACTAAAAGACTGGGGTTTTCCATGGGATCTCCATGGGTTTTGAAAGTCAGGAAATCGGCGGTTTCTACAGAATTTGGAAGATGCTATCTTCTAGTGAATGACATTCTTTATTGTCCAGCACATCTAGGTATGCTGGTTAATATGAGGTATCATAATTGTAATGGTCCCCAGATTAGAAAAGCAAGGAGGTTGCTGTGAGACTGTGTCTCTTAGGAATATCAGAGGCTATACCCATAAAGCCTCACCCACATGACTGCCTAAATTTGAGAGGAACAAAGGCAACAAAAATAGTCATGTCAAAATATCTATTTTTCAGGAAAGTTTGGAAGGCCTCAGCTCTACACAAAGAACTACAGGCAAATAAGGAATGTTGAGAGTAGAAGTGAATACCCTGCCTAAGGGAAGAACCCAGCCATTGGTTGCCAAATAATAAAAGATAAGCAGAGAATGAGCTGGTTATATTTATGTATTTAAGAATATTTATGTATATGTATATGCATATACATATTCATATACAAATGCAACCAATATGTAAGTAAAAACAATTAAAACATAGGCCACAAGTTTGAAAGAGAGCAAGGAGGGGTGTGGGAAGGAAGACAAGGGAGAAGGAGTAATGAAGAAATGATGCGATTACATTATCATCCAAAAAATATAAGAAAGAAGAATATTAGGAAACATTTATCATTTTGATTAGAACTACTGGTCATTATTTTGGAACTTGAAAACCTGCTTCCATTAAGCCATAGTCTCATGTTCATAATCATTTGCTCAATTACAAATATGTATTTATAGATAGGTGTATCTTTATACTGTTTTATTAGTATTACCAATCTAGTTTAATTTTCATAAATACCCTAAGGTTTAAACATTTTTTACCTACATATACAATGTATTCACTTCTGGATGTTCAATCTTTCAATGCCAACCCCTGTTGGCATAATCAATACAATGTATACATTCTCAGTGATATCTGTAATATTCAGATTCAGTGGATACAGTTGTCTTTATACTGTTAATTAATTATAAGCCTCATAAAATTTGTTAATACATATGTATTTTTAGGAAATTTGCAAGATTACTTTTTTAATTTGTTTATTTATTTATTATTTACACTCCAGATTTTATTCCCCTCCCTGTCCACCCTCTGATTGTTTCACACCCAATACCTCCTTCCAGCTCCCCTGTCTCCATGAGGACGTCCCCACCCCCACCCCACCTGACCACTAAACTCCCTGGGGCCTCAGTCTCTTGAGGATCAGGTGCTCTAGGTTTTGACCATTATAGATTTTCTGATGCTGTGAAAATTATGAGGTGTGAGCCACGATATTTTATCTAAAGGCACATGACTAAGCTGTGTTCCTCCTATTCTACCATATCTTTCAATAAAATAAATTGGCAAGACTCTAGCTTGAAATTTTTGGAGATTAGGGAGAGTACAGGAGATCTTGATTTTTCTGGCTGAACTTAGTGATCAACTTAGATGTTAAGTGTTCTCCCCACTCCTTTCTCCAGTGACTACTACATCCAGAGAGTTTCCTGGTTTTCCCAGCTGAGTTTAGCTTTAAGAAATTACATAGGTAATGATAATATTGACTCTTATAAAGTTCTCATGGTTTTACAATGGTTTTTCTGATTTTAGTTTTCCTTTCATAAATGCCATAAATTACACCATAATGCTTTATTATTATTAGCAGAATAATATTTTTGAGAAAGCAACACATTTGAATAAGTTCATTTCTTACTATAAATATGTAACCTTTTAATTTGTATTTCATACACTTTTACTCATAAGAATATATGATTACATAAGATGAATATGAAGTTGTTATAATTGCAGAGGTTAATTTTAAAACAGTTAAACAATTTGAGTGTAAATATAGTTTGTTATAAACTTTGCTCTGAATGATAATGCACAGAATGTACAGAAAATAAGACTTATTAATGGCTCCATAAGTGATACACAGTAATGATGATGTTCTTCATAAAAATTATTTTGTTTTTAACTATTAGTATATGGGTATGTCCTTTATGGCTTTTTCTATGTGGTGGCATTGCTCATGGGGGATAGAAGACAGTGCTGTGTCCCTTGTAGCAGAGGTTATAGGCATGGGTCAGACCCCATTCATGAGTAATTCTCACTCTTAAATACTGAGCTTTACTTCAGACCCAAGATTAATGTGTATACCAAACTCTCATAGTAATATCTTGTTATTACAAAGATACTCCACTCTCTAACCACTCAATCCACTCACCATTTTGAAAACACTCATTTTCTCTCCAAGCTCACATATTCTTTGCTCTTCCCCAAATATATATCTCTGCCTACTCTATTTTTATGGACCTTCAAGTTATATTTCTGCCTCCTCTTTACTCTTAGTTCACTACCTAGATCATAGTGGCCATTTTTCCTGCATTCCCAAGCTCCACTGCCTCACATTTCAAATTATACATGGACGGAAAGTAAGCTGCTGTATCTTCAATGGCTCTTGGCACATTAGTCAGTATGCCTGTGTTCTTTGTCACAAGTCTTGCTCACATCAGGGTGATAACACCTAAAGTGTTCTTGCTTATCTTGAAACAGAGTCAGGCTGACACCCTTCTTTCTAGCAATTCTTGAGCTATGAGTGAGTCTATCCTGTCCCTCCATGTCTGTGTGTTTTTATGATGGTTGTCTGCACTGTGATTAAACTGCTCTAGCAATTCTAAAGGTAACTTATTTCCCTAATATAATTGCTGTCTCAGAGACTCACTTCCTCTGTCTGCCAACCTAGGTCTAACCCTGGAAGCTTTGAGGCTCCATAAAATTTTATCCAGGCCAATGTTTTCATGAGATTTACTGCTGAATAAGCTCACCCTTTCTAGTTCTTTCTGAGCTCTGCCAGACTGGTTCACCTCAGCTGTTCTGGCTCAAACTCCTCTCCAAGCTAACTGGCTCACTCTGGCTTCACCTGTGTCTGGCTTGTTCCCTCTTCAACCTATCTCTGTAAATTTTTTTTCTGGTAAAACTGCCTCCTTCTTCCCTCCCCCTCTGCTGCCCCCTATATTGTCTTCCTTTTCTCTCTGTTCTTGTGAGAGATGGGCATATCTTATTCACTCAGTTCTTTCTCTGATTCATCATTTTGTCTGCCACTCAATTAGACATCACATTCAGACATAGGTGCTTCTTTCTACAAACTCACTTGACCATCTTTGCATAGAATTACAGGTGTGTTCTAAGAGCTGAGGGAGACCACAACTTCAAACAACCATATATTTTCAGTAAATAACACAATCTCAGGGTTCATACTGTGATCAAATATTCTGTGACCAGCAACATTAGCTTACAAACATTTCCTTTATCTTAGAAGTTCACACAAGGTATCTGTGTCAAAGACCTCTCTATTCTGCTCACCTTGTGTTATCACATATTCCAAAATTATGAGATTAAGTCTAGGAACTATGTTTATTGGAATAATGCTCATGCAACATTTTTATTGTATGCCCTGTATTTTTAAACATAATTTATACTCATAACTTTTGCTTTAGTAATTTTTAATACCTCACTAACTCACCACCTCTGTTTGTAACATGTTAATTACCAAGACCCAAAACATTGGTCATCACTGATTCCTAGAGTCTAGTTTAGTCTTTGGTACATGTTTTGAGATTACTGAAGCTAGTTTCATGGAGAAATGTTTTAATGCATGTTATTTATATTTCTACAAAAACACATAGAATATGAATGTCAACACACAATAGATGAAAGATTCTAAAACCAGGAAAATGGGGCACCAGAAAGTTTGTGCCTATGTATGCCAGAGATTAGGGCTGGGTCAACACCAAGATGCAGAGCAGTGGCAACCATGAGGGAACCACAGGGAAGCTTGCCATGAGCCAGACTCCTATGCCATGAAAGAACAGTCATCTCAAACTACTGATTTTATTCTTGCACTAGAGGCTGGTTTTTGATCAAGGGACTAGGGACAATTTTTCATAGACTCATTTTCTTTTTAAGACTCACTAGATTGTGTTTTGAATATAGAATGGCAGAACTCAGTTGGACTTATCTCATGGTGTGTCTCTATCCTTTTCATCCTTATAAATATTTTCTACATCTCCATGTAGGCTGATCTCTTACTGAAGAGATCTCTTACTGAAGGCTGATCTCTATCTGAAGCAGAGTTTATGGCTCACAGATGGTCATGCCCATGTGAATATATTACTAAGATTAGTCTGTGTAGGCTGGAGAGATGGCTCAGCGCTTAAGAGCTCTGGCTTCTCTTCCAGAGGCACTGAGTTCAATTTCCAGCAGCCACATGGTGGCTTACAACTGTCTGTAATGGGATGTGATGCCCCTTTCTGGTGTGTCTGAAGACTTCTACAGTGTACTCATATGCATAAATTAAATAAATAATTCTAATGGCTGGTGAGATTGCTCAGTGTTTAAGAGCACTTGGCTGTACTTCCAAATGTCCTGAGTTCAATTCTCGGCAACCACATGGTGGCTCACAACCATCTATAAAGGGATCTGGTGCCCTCTTCTGGCCTGAAGATATATATGCGGCAGAACACTCATACAATAAATAAATAAATAAATAAATAAATAAATAAATAAATAAATAAATAAGGAAATCAATCTACAAAGATTAGATGTCAATATCGAACTACAGACTTTTTTCTTTAAAACTTTTGCATAGCATTCAAAAGAGGAAAATGACAGTCTGTATTCATAGGTACTCAAGGTATTCTGTCTTTTAGCTCTCAACAATTTCCTGGATGTACTATATAAACATTCCATGAAAAGAGGACCATGTCCTTCATGAGAACATTCATAAATCAACAAAGCCAACTTTCCATGTCTCCTATATTGCCTAAAGCAGTGCCAGATCAGAATGCATTGACTAAAATGATCCATAATTCAAAGAAATGCTTATTGCTCTCTTGGAAGGCACTTTCAGACATAATGATGTCACTATGTAATATTTGTCATTCTACTTTTCTATGCTTTCAAAATAATAGTGTATTAATTTTTGAGAGTTCTATGCAATATATTTTGATCATACTTACACTTCCCCCAGCTCCTCCCATACTCATCCTTTGCATCCCTACCCAACCAGTTTCGAGTTTTCTTTTCCCTCTCATTAAGTCCAGTTTGAATTGTTCGAGGAATCTTGGAGTGGGGCCTACCCAGAATCATTGCTGATCAACCAGTGGGGTCATACCATTATAGACAACTGATTCCCCTTCTCTCAGAAGATTTCAAATTTCAATCATTTTTCAGCTAGTAGTGGGATTTTGTACCCATCTTCCCAGCTCCATGCTGGTAATTTGTCCAATTTTTAATCATATTCATGCATTGAGTCCCAGTCACTGAGTTCATACATACAACTTTCCTGTTATGTCTATAAAATACTATTTCTTTATCTCCATCCTCTGGCTTTTACAGTCATTTCATCTCCCTTCCATGAAGATACAGGATGCTTGGTGTAAAGAGGAACATATGCACCCTGCACTTATGGCTAAGCAGTCCAGAGTCGTTTATTCTAAACATGATGAAGAGGTGAAACTCTCTGTGTTGCCTGCATCATACTGCAGTGAGAAGCAGCTTGCCCAATGATGGTTGAGAGATCCTCTCATCTACAGTACAGCAATAAGTCCTTTAATTATTTTAATATTATATCCATGTAGCATAACAGTAGTATTGGGTTTCCCCTCTTCCATTTCTAAGACCTATCTAGACACTGGATTTTTTTCAGCTCTGTTAATAATAAGCGTATGGGTTCTATTTCCCTGTAGTGGAATTTGATGTCGACCAAAAAGGGGATTATAAAAGTTGTGACACTGTTGTACTAGTGAGCATATATTGTCAGGTCAGTTACTGATAATGATTAGCAAACTGTTTTAGTCAGGGTTTCTATTCCTGCACAAACATGACCAAGAAGCAAGTTGGAGAGGAAAGGGTTTATCCATCTTACACTTCCATATTGCTGTTCATCACCAAGGAAGTCAGGACTGGAACTCAAGCAGGACAGGAAGCAGGAGCTGATGCAGAGGCCATGGAGGGATGTTCTTTACTGGCTTGCTTCCCCTGGCTTGCTCAGCCTGCTCTCTTATAGAACCCAAGACTACCAGCCCTGAGATGGTCCCACCCACAAGGGGCCTTTCCCCCTTGATCACTAATTGAGAAAATGCCCCACAGCTGGATCTCATGGAGGCATTTCCTCAACTGAAGCTCCTTTCTCTGTGATAACTCCAGCTTGTGTCAAGTTGACACAAAACTAGCCAGTACACAAACAGGTAAGTTAGGTTACTACTTTTCTCATTTTAGTAGCTTTTATCCTACCTCTGTAACCAGTAAGGTCTCATTAGAAAAACAACCCACTGTCTGAGTATTTAATAGTAAGTGAGAAGTTGTTTACCAGATCTCAAAATGTTCTTGAAGTTTTTAGAGGGAGAGATTATATTCGTCAACCAGGCTTTGAATAGAGGTGGACTGAGAGACAGATAGAGACAGACAGACAAGACAGAGACTGAGAGACAGAGAGGAGAGAGACTGGGAAAGTGGGAAACATAAGTAGATGTAAATACACCTGTGCTAGCATCTGTGAGACAACAAACACAAGAACTATAATTTTCCCAGAACCTTGAGTAGCAGCTAAAAGCATTGTGTTTTTTAATCCCATAAACAACTGAGAGCTAATAAATGGATATTATTTGCAGAGGATAATCAATGTGTTCTGTGAGCAGCCCAGATAAGAAACGGGAGACCCTAGAGACAGGGAAGTAAAGAAGAATGTGGACATGATCTTTCCTGAACTAAGTTTGTGGTGAAAGCTTTCAGATGGAATGCAGAGCAGACTCATTGGCTGACTCTAGGGCTGGGTGGAGACCGACACGTTAATAAAGAAATATTACAACATATAGTACAGGAGAGAAGTCATGTAAGAGTAGTTCTCAGCATGTTTAGGATTCCATATCTTAATCCTAATGGAGGTTAATTTAGTATATGTTTATCTCAGTCCCTACCAGTTTTTCTTGATCTGTTCATTTTGCCCTAGAAAATGATCTGTTCATTTTGCCCTAGAAAAGCTTATTTATGCTGCACTCTGCTATGATGCCACAGCAGGTAATATTAATGTTTAAAACTGAAAAGCACCCCTAATTTTAGAACCTAATGAGTTATTACTGACCCATTATTAAGATATTTTATGGCACAGAAGTGAACATTTGAGTAGTACTCCAGGAAACTAGTTATTTGAGAAAATTTTTAAGTGGCTAATAAATAAATGAGATGATGGAAATAGTTGTGAGATTGACATTATATTTTTTATTTTAGAAAATGTTCGCATAGCATACTTATTAATGTAAAATGTTTCTTGGCTCTACATATCTATCAAATGTGGCTTACATGATAAACTATTAGAGAAAATGAGAAATGTTTGGATTGGATTATTAAATATATCACATCCTCTGACTTGAAAATATACTTTTTCCTTTATGAGTGATAGCTCTTTTTTCTGTTTTCAGCAGATATTTGATCAAGGCATAGTTTCTTAACTAGTCTCTTCCATGTCCTCACAAATAAAATAATTCCATCTTTATATGGGATGGGATTGTCAGTCCATGTGCATCAAGTACATCTTCTCCATTCATTGGTTGATGGGTTTTTGGGTTGTTTCCATTTTTTGGTTGTTCTGAATTGTGCTGCAGCCAGCGTTGCTGTTGATTGCAATGTCTTTGGATATATGCCCGTATGTGGAACAGCTGGCTCAAAGTTTATTTCTATGTAAGCTTCTGAAGAAGTCTCCATGTTTTTCATAATGGTATATTGATCTCCCAACATCACTGTATAAGGATTTCCTGTCTCTGGACTTCACCGGCATTTACTATCTCGTGCCTTTGTCATAAATACTTGGCCAGATATCTATTTTCATACATTTTCTCCCATTCTGTCTATTGACTTTACACACTAATTTTCTTTGCTAATCAAAAGCTTTCTGGTTTTATGTAACTCAATTTGTCTTATTTTCTTTAGGTTCCTATAGTTTGGGAGCCCTATGCAAAAAGCCCCAGAGTCCTGAAGCATATAATTTTCCCCTACTTGATTTGTAGTTTTATATTTTACACTTAGTTGTTCAACTTGTTTTGAATTAATGCTTTGGGAGTGGACTGAATCCTCTTTCTGACTGGTGACATTGAGCTTCCTGTACGTGTATTATTCTCTACATTTAGAAAGCTTTCTATTTTTATTTTATTGAATAATCTTTCTCTGGTTCTAGTATTTCCTAGCCTCCCATTATCCAAATACCCTGCATGTTTGCACCTTCAATACAGGCCCAATATTTCCATAAGCGTTTGGAATTTCTATTACTTTATTTCCTTCTCTTCTGTGTATTTTCCCATTTTCTGCTTTAAAGTCGTTAGCTTGTCTCGTCTGTCTTTGTTGTTACTGGTTCTCCTTTCTTCTCACTCAGTATGGCCATGAACTTAAGAGTTTTCATTTAAGCTGCTTTCATAATTTCAGTAAGTGTCTCTGTCAGAATACCACTGAGTTTTAAAATTTCCATCTTTCATAGAACAGTCTTGTCTTGCAAGGCCTATACTCAGTAGGATCACCCTGGAGTCTCATAGACACTGACACCGGTCATCAGTGAATGGGTCCTTCAGTCCCACGGCAAGACTGCCAGTGATACTGACGACAGCTCCAGATTGTCCCACCAGAATACAAGACTCTCCCTCATGCCCAGGCAGACCTAATGCCCAGTTGATAGTCCTAGACTGAGGATGCAGCCCTTACAGTAGCAGGCGTTGAATCACATTGAATCAATAACAGTATCATCTACTTTTTGTGCTCTTTTCCCAACTAGGTAGAGACTTTTGTTCCCTCTCTTGCCTCAAATGGAAGAATAATTGAGGTAGCCTGCAACTGTGCATACAGCTAATGAATTTCCATTACATTAGTCCACAAATAGTGGTTCCGTGTCTGGGAATATGTTACTCTTCCTAGCACCAGGCCCCACCTCGATAAGACTGTCCTCATACTAACATCGAAAGCCTGTGCCTAGTTCTCTTCTGCTTCTGTAAGTGGGAGGTATGCCCCTTCAAGTAGATGTAATGTGGCAATTTCCTTTCCTTTATCTATACTTTTTATTGTACTAAAGCTGAGCATGATACACTGCCCCCTAATCCCCTTAGCACATGCAAAAATGCTTTGATGCATGAATCTCGGGTACAGTTTATGCGTTTGTGGAGAGCCAACTGCCTAAGGGGACTGATTCATCATCTTCTTCCCAAAAGAAGTGATTTTTTTTGCACTTATTTCTGTTCTTTATATTTTATTTACACATAAACCACCGAAGAAGAACTCATGGAATACTTTCTTTTGACTTCAAAATAATAATGGCTTTTGGATACAAATATTTGTCTGAAAAATTGAGTTATGGGGAATTAAGTTGTCTATTTGGGATGTAAAGAAGGCACAGGGCACAAATGGGCTCACATTAGGCAGATACTTTCCAAATATAAAAACTTAAATTCCTAGCACTTTTATTAATTCAAAATTTTCATTATAAAAGTTTTCCATCAACACTGCATCCCTGGAAGCTGAGCCCTTTGACTTGATTTGACATTACTTTCTAGCTAAACATTTGTCTGTCAACCAAACGCAATTTAAGAAATGGTTCCTTCTCGATCATCCCCACTGACATCACTCTTGAGTATCCTCAGCCTTCAGAGGAAATGCCCTGTCATTGCTTCATTCATGTTTGGTGATTTTTTGTTTGATTAATCCATTTTTTTTAAACTTGAAAGCAAGTACTTGTCCAACAATTCCATTTTCAGGCCAAAATAAATAAAAATTGCCCTATGACTGGCGTTCCCTTATAGATCTGAAAGTTATTTTAGTATTTGGTTTACATTTAATTTACAAAAGCTAACAATTTTGTCATGTAAGATTTGGTGTTTTGTCACAAACATAAGCAATACCCTTGCATCAGAGTTTGGCCTTATGCCATGGATGAGGAGGAGGTGTTGGTGGAGCTGTTCTATTGATTTTCACACATTATTTATTAGAAATGACCACTGGTTTTCTCACAGTGCTAACTGTGAACATTTGCCATGTGTATGTAGCTTGAAGATTATTTTGTTTTTCACAGAACAGCCTATATATGTCAGTCAAAACCGTGCCCCCATTCCAAAAGTAAATAGCACTATTTTATTCAGTGGTTCGTGATTCAGAATCTTAACCATAAAGTTTTTGCATTATATATCAAACATTCCACTATTAGGAAAGGGTGAAATTGGGCTCTAGATCTTTGAGTATGCTAATGCTAATGCCAGGTTAGTTTCTGGTTACCTCATTAACTAGATTCTTTATGAAGTTGCCTGGTTTTGTCTCATGTATCTTGTTAGTTTTATGACAAGCAGGTCCATCAGTTGCATTGTACAGAGCACCACTGGGCTTAGCTTTCCTGTGTGAGAGTGTTTCAAAAGAACAGAAGGGGACCATGGAACCCAAGGCAGCATGCTCACTTACCCAACAGTAAGAGCAAAGTGACTTTCAGCTTTGATTTAGACCAGTTGTTTGGTAGAAAGTCTGAAGTTAGAATAAGTATGTGAAGGCTACTGTGTTGATGTGCAGACAGCCACTACTGCTTATCTCTTTGAAAACTAGAGGTTTTGAACATCTCACTTTAGAGGCCTCAGTTTTCTGCACATCTCCATTATAATTCTGAAGTTTCACTTATTTACAAATAAGCATTTCAAAAAAAAAAAAAGGAGCTAACACATTTCAACTAATGTGAAAGCTATTATAATGTTTGGATTTCACAATCTTTTGCTTTTATAGTTTCTTATTATCTATATCATTCCAATTAAATATGTTCTAATATATTTAAAGCACAATATTTTTATAGAAGCATCTTTTATTTCAAGGTCTTATTACTGGTTTAATTTGTGCTATCATGTGTCAAACTGAGCTCTTCTGAAATATCTGATAGATATGAATGAGAATATCTAAATTTTGTGTAGGATAAGAACATGCTGTGACAGCAGAATGATGTAGACAGAGAAAGAAAGCACAGTATTAATTTTATGGGAAGAAGGTACGATGTCAGTTCACCTAGTAAATTAGCTGAATAGAGTCAGCCAGAACAGTCAGTCTCTATGAAGGCTAGTAAGTTTCTCTTTTCCTCTATCTACTTAGATTCAGTAAGAGCTCCTTAGAAGAACCAATTTCAGAAGCATCATAGTCAAGTAAAATTGTATCACTTTTTTAGAGATTCAAGAAATCAAGTGGAAGACAAGCAAGGGAAACCATATGAGATAAATGTTAATGCAGAGCTCCATAGACTCCTGAGTATTCTGGCTCAGAGACTTGCACATTGCTGAGTAGGGGCTGGGTGGGCTCATGGCTGTGACCTAACCCCATCCCATATTCCCGACTTCTACCACCTGCTGGAACAGGGTGGCCTTCACAGTCAGAACAATTGGCTGAATCTTCACCAACTGTTGACTTCAATGCTTTCACAAAGTGCAATTCTTAGAGCATGGTAGATTTAGATCCACTTATAAAAAATTAATTTTGTTGGAGTTTGAAACAACTGAATAGTTTTGGGTTGTCATAGTTAGGATTTTATTCCTTTGAAGAGACTCCATCCATGAGCAGAGCAACTCTTATAAAGGTCAACATTTAATTGAGACTGCCTTACAGCTTTAGAGTCCATTATCACTATGACAGGAATCATGGCAGGATACAGGCAGACATGGTGCTGGAGAAGGAGCTGAGGGTTCTACATCTTGATCTACAGGCAGACAAAGACTACTGTGTGTCACATTGGGCATAACTAGAGCATAGGAGACCTCAAAGCCTGCCCCACCAGTGACAGTTCCTCCAACAAGGCCATACCTCCTAATCCTCCAGTCCCTATGAGCCCAACATTCTAATACATGAGTCTATTGGGCCATACCTTTGTTAAATGCTTTGTTAAAGCATTCTGCTCCTTGCTCCTCATAGGCTAGTAGCTATAATATATTTAGTTCAACTTCAAAAGACTAATAGTATATCAGAGTCTCAACAATGTCTAAAAATCCAGTTTAAAATCTTTTTAAGAGGCATGCAGCTGGAAAAACTCCCAACTCTGTATCTCCATGTCTGAAGTCAAAGGCTCTACAGATCTCCAACTCATTTCACCTATGTTGACTGCAACACAATTCTTTCACTTGGACTGGTTCAATTCCCTGTTAGTAGCTTTCTCTAGAAGGTATCCCAGGGTTCTGGCACCTCTAACCTCTTGGAGTCTCCAAGTCCAGGCATCACCTTCTCAGCTATACACATTGGCCACTCTGGACCTTCTTGTAGAGACACCCTTGTCATGAAGGGAGAGTCCATAACACTGTTCTTCTATCCTTGACTCTGAAGCCAGAATCATGTGACCGAAGCTGCTGAGTTCTGTTGACTGCTGTGACTAGAACATAGTCCCCCTCTTTCAATTATATCTCTAGTTATTTTCTGTTTCCAACAGTTTACTTCATTGCCTAAGCTTGACTGTCCTGGAACTTACTCTGTGCACCAGGCTGACTTTCAGCTTACAGATCTGTGTGCCTCTGTCTCTGGAGTTCTGGGATTAAAGGCAAGTACCACCAAGTCTGGACCTAGGTTGTTCTTTAATTTTTTTTTTCACAAGATAGAAGCCAAGATGGTTATGGTTTTCTCCCGAGGTCACCACTTTCTTTATCTGTTTATCTCCTTGAACATGGGACATAATTCCATGCAAAGTTTTGCTACCCATTTCCTCCTCATTCTGTACATTTTGTACCTTACCTTCATCAGCTTCCCCCTTTTCATGAAAATGTTCTTATAAAAGTGAACTGTGGCCGTAACCACAGACAAACTATAAACTACTCTGGTCTGAGATTGCCTGTGCTAATGTGCTAATGCAATTAGTCTAAAGGTCTTCACCTCACTTTCAGACACACTCTTCAAACAAGGGCAAAAAGAAACCAATTCTTCACCAAAATATCACAAGAGTGATCTGTGGGCAACATGCTGAAATTCTCCTCTGGCACCTCTTGGGTCAGGATCCCACAATTCAAATCACCCTCAGCACAACAGTCTTCCATGATTATACCAGTATGTCTCATTAAGCAGCCCTTAAAGCATTCCATTGCTTTCCTAACCCAAAGTCCTCCAACTTCACATTTCTCCAAATAAAAGCATGGTCAGGCCTGTCATACAATACCCCAATCTCTGATACCAACATGTATCTTAGAATTTTATTGCTGTGAAGAAACAATGTGACCATACTAATTCATTATTATTATTATTATTATTATTATTATTATTATTATTATTATTATTACTGGATATTTACTTACATTTCAAATGTTATTCCCTTTCCCAATTTTCCCCTGGAATCCCCCTGTCCCACCCCCTCCCTGCTTCTATGAGGATGTTCCCCCACCCACCCACTCCTGCCTCCGCATGCTAGCATTTCCCAACAATCCAGAATGGAGCCTTCACAGGACCAAGGCTCTCTTCTCCCATTGATGCCTGACAAAGCCATCCTCTGCTACATACACAGCTGAAGCCATGGTTCACTCCATGTGTACTCATTGGTTGGTGGTTTAGTACCTGGGAGCTCTGGGTGGACGGGTCTTTTTGGTTGATATTGTTGTTATTCCTATGGGGTTGCAAACTCCTTCAGCTCCTTCAGTCCTTTATCTAACTTCTCCATTGGGGATCCCGTGCTCAGTCCAATGGGTGCCTGTGAGCATCTGCCTCTGTACTTGTCAACCTGACAGAGTCTCTCAGAAGACAGCTATATCAGGCTCCTGTCAGCAAACACTTCTTGGCATCTACAATAGTGCCTGGGTTTGGTGACTGTATGTGGGATGGATCTCCAAGTGGGGCGGTCTCCAGATGGCCTTTCCTTCAGGCTCTGCTCCACAATTGGTCTCTGTATTGCCTCCCATGGGTATGTTGTTCCCTGTTCTAAGAAGGAACAAAGTACCCACACTTTGGTCTTCCTTCTTCTTGAGCTTCACATGGTCTATGAATTGTATTTTGCATATTCAGAATTTTGGGGCTACTATCCACTTATCAGTGAGTATATACCACGTGTGTTCCTTTGTGACTGCATGACTTCACTTAGGATGATATTTTCTAGTTCCATACTTTTCCCTAAGACTTTCATAAAGTCATTGTTTTTAATAGCTGAATAGTACTCCATTGTGTAAATGTACCACGTATTTTTTATCCATTCTCTGTTGAGGGACATCTGGGTTCTTTCCAGGTTCTGGCTATTATAAATAGGGCTGCTATGAACATAGTGGAGCATGTGTTCTTATTACATGTTGGAGCATCTTCTGGGTATGCCCAGGAGTGGTATAGCTGTGTACTCAGGTAATACTATGTCCAGTTTTCTGTTGAACCACCAGACTGATTTCCATAGCTGTTGTACAAGCTTACAATCCTACCAACAGTGGAGGAGTGTTCCTCTTTCTCCACTTCCTCACCAGCATCTGCTGTCACCTGAGTTTTTGATCTTAGCCATTCTTACTGGTGTGAGGTGGAATCTCAGGGTTGTTTTGGTTTGCATTTCCCTGATGATTAAGGATGTTGATCATTTCTTTAGGTGCTTCCCGGCCATTTGATATTTCTCAGTTGAGAATTCTTTATTTAGCTCTGTACCCCACTTTTAAAAAAATTATTAGGTATTTTCTTCATTTACATTTCAAATGCTATCCCAAAAGTCCCCCATACCCTCCCACCCCCACTCCCCTACCTACCCACTCCCACTTCTTGGCCCTGGCGTTCCCCTGTACTGAGGCATATAAAGTTTGCAAGACCAAGGGGCCTCTCTTCCCAATGATGGCCAACTAGACCATCTTCTGCTACATATGCAGCTAGAGACACGATCTTGGGGGGAGGGGGGGTACTGGTTAGTTCACATTGTTGTTCAACCTATAGGGTTGCAGAACCCTTTAGCTCCTTTTGGTTCTCTGGAGTCTAACTTCTTGAGTTCTTTGTATATATTGGATATTAGCCCTCTATCAAATGTGGGATTGATAAAGATCTTTGCCCAATCTGTTGGTTGCCATTTTGTCCTATTTACACGGTCCTTTGCCTTATAGAAGCTTTTCAATTGTATGAGGTCCCATTTGTATATTTTTGATCATAGAGCCTAAGCCATTGGAGTTCTGTTCAGGACATTTTCCCAGTGCCCATATATTTGATGTTCTCCTGCACTTCCCTTCTATTAATTTCAATGTATCCGGTTTTATGTGGAGATTCTTAACTCACTTGGATTTGAGCTTTGTTCAAGGAGATAAGACTGGATATATGTGCATTCTTCTGCATGCTGACTGCCAGTTGAACCAACACCATTTATTGAAAATGCTGTCTTCCCCACCCCCCACTGGATGGTTTTAGCTCCTTTGTCAAAGATCAAGTGACCGTAGGTGTGTGGTTCATTTCTGGGTCTTCAATTTTATTCCATTAATCTACCTGCCTGTCTCTGTACTAACACCATTCTGCTTTTATCACAATTGCTCTGTAGCACAGCTTGAGGTTAGGGGTGCTGATTTCCCCCAGAAATTATTTTATTGTTGAGAACAGTTTTCTCTATCCTAGGGTGTTTATTAGTCAAAATGAATTTGCAAATTGCTCTTTCTAACTCTATGAAGAATTGAGTTGAAATTTTGATGTGGATTGTATTGAATGTGTAGATTGCTTTTGGCCAGATAGCCATTTTTACTGCATTAATACTGACAATCCATGAGCATAGATCTTTCCATCTTCTGAGATCATCTTCAATTTCTTCAGAGACTTGAAGTTCTTGTCATAAAAATCTTTCACTTGCTTAGAGTCACACAAAGGTGTTTTATATTTTTTGTGACTATTCTGAAGGGTGTAGTTTCCGTAATTTCTTTCTTAGCCTGTTTTTTTTTTTTTTTTTTTTTTTTTTTTTTTGAGTAGAGGAAAGCTACTGATTTGTTTGAGAAACTTGAAGCAATCCCACTAAAACCAGGGACTAGTCAAGGCTGCCCACTCTCTCCCTACCTATTAAATATATTAGTCATGTGGAAGTGATGAGAGCTGTTCATGTTTGGAACAGCATTTGTTCTTGAATATGTTTTTTTTTTCTTTGCCAGAAATTTTAAACATATGGAAATGTTTCATTCAAAGAGGTAGAACTGAAAATAAGGGAAGAGATGGTTTTGTAGGGGAAGGATGAGATTGAATGTGGCTAAGTAAAGATATCAAGGAGACATTCTGTCCATGGGACTCTGAGTTTCTGGACTCTGGATACAAAACCTGCATCTAGAGTATCTAATTGAAAAATTGTATCTAATTTGAAGTATCTAATTTGAAGCCATGATACAATGCAGGGTGATCTTAGTTCTGTGTATATCAATTCAGTATAACTCAAGGAATCATGACAGATACTTTCATGTTCTTGGACAGTGAAACACTTTTTGATAACCTCCATTTAAATAAAGTTTTGAGTCTTTCTTTGTTAGTAAATATATAACTACATAAGGATGCATTATTTCATTATGTTTAGTTTTTTAAAAAAAATTAAATTGGCCCTACATTTATTAGTCATACTCCCCAAGTGCAAAGCTCTTCATCAGATATAACTGCACCACTCACTTTCATAGAATTACTACCTCACCAATTATAAAACTGCTATAAAATTATGATATATTATATCATAGGTAAGAAATCAGAGTGCATATTTTGGTAAGAGTTCATTTTCATGAGTTACATAAGTTGCAAAAAAACATACACTTTTCTAGAGGAGACAGATTTTATTAAGTCTGAATTATGTCAAACTATCATTTTGTAATTCTCAGGGGCCCAACACTGTCAAAGCCATATGCTGCAGTGTATATATCTCTGTTCCTTTTCAGTTTTTGCCATCATGGTTCATGAGAGAGTGTTATGAGATCTAATTAATTTAATTAATGAATCTCAGGACTGTGTGTTAACATGAGTTAGTCTGTAAAGAATGTACTTCCGCATCCATCTCTTTTCCAAGAGAATGGGAGTTTAGCGACCTCCACTGACTGGGGTCAACCAAGTACTAATAACGTTTATAACAAAATGACACACATAGCTATCTACTCACAAGCTTCAGGCTCAGAAGACAGCAGTATCAACACAGATGCTGTAAATGCTGTTGGACTAATGAATTACACCCAGCTCTCAGCAAATTTAAGACTGTCTCATGTTTTCTTGTGTTAAACCAGAAAGTCATTAATTACGGGAAAGTGCAAAGATCTGTCCTAGTAGAATCAGACTGAACTACAATTTCTATCCTTCCTTCCTGGTCTTCTCTGCTTTAACTCAGGCAGTTCCTTTTGGTTACTTTTATAATCAATGCCCTTTGGCCACTCAGTTTTCATGCCATCAATTCAAAAAAAAAATCACACTTGCAAGCAAACAGAAGTTTTCATGTCTTTGCTTTTGTAGTTCCCTTTCTGTTGTCTATATGATGATAAGCCCTTACAGATGTATGTACATGTGCTTTCAGTTAGCCTTTGTCATGCAAAACAGGAATTCAAGTAGCTATGGTAAAGAAAACTTCAATAGAATGAATAATTATATATATATATATATATATATATATATATATATATATATATGAGAAAATTGGTATCTAAAGTAGATGAAGATAATCATTTACAGAGTACAGACCCCTTCATACAACCAAATACCACAATTGACAAAATGCATCCAGTGGTTATCTATACACACATGCAGGTGATATTAGTAAATAGCACAAACAATGAAAATCCAGAAAGAATTTTTCACCTAAAGAAGTAACAGATAGTTTGTATTATAAATTCTGCTCTTAATATACAGAGAATAATATAAACTGTTCTGACCCAAAACAGCAAAAGCAAAGAAAACGCAGAATGTTTCCTGCCCAGTTTCTTGGGCCCCACTGCTTCTATGAAACAGTAGGACCAGGAGATGTCTTCAAAGTCATGCATGCACTTGCTTATTCATCCTTTTACCTGTGTGTCCCTCGGGTTCTTCTACTAAATCCATTCTTTATCCCAGCCTGTAATAGCCTCCAAGACAGAAGGCCGACTTTGAGTTATTCTAGTCTCTGCTTCTCCTGTGGGTTTGATCCAATTAAAAGGGCCCTACAAAGCAATTGGAAGGACACCAGCTCAGGGTCCCATTGCAACTGATCAACCTCTTCCTACAGCTCCAAGTTGCTGGATTTTGTTTTTGTTTTTGTTTTTCCTTAAATTAATCTTAGAGTGGCTTGAAATCCCATGTTTGGAAGGTGTGATTTCTCAGGGGCGTTGGCTGTCATTGTTATTCAACCTTCCCACAGCCTCCCATCACTTTCTCCTCCTTATATCTATCTGTTCCTGACTCTAACTGTTCCAGCCTAGTTTTGCTTTATGAGGTTTTTTAGGTCCACTCATATTTACCCTGGTACCCTACCCATATACCTTATCTCCTCCACCAAAATCACACTTCTTACAACTTTACCCAAGCATGATCTAGCCTCTGCACTACTGCTGAGCATATGGTACGTGAAAGCAACTTAAGTGTTGCAGCTGTTGAACTGGTTCAGAAGCTCACACTTGCCTAGGAAACTTTAACTAAAATTCTGAGTATTAAAGTGACCATGATCAGGTATGGTCTGCCTCCTATCTATCTGTTGTGAAACTTCTGCCCTGGGAGAGCGACTATGCAGTGTTAGCCTATTCTTTTGAGATTGCAGTAACAAGTACATGTTTGAATCCAGCAAAGCCTCTTGGGCAAGCCATAAGCTAGTTGGACTTAGGAACAGAGGATAGGGTGAAGTTATACTGACATGAACATGGGTACCCAAAAGTCAATTCACTGGGAAATCTCTACCCAGCATGGGTGATGATTTCCCCAAGGCAGTGTAGAAGGTGCATCTTTCTGCATCTTTCCTTGCCTGCATACTCTAGTTTCTGCCCAACAATCCAAGGCCATATGAAGTCAGCACCATATGAAATTCATCCGGTTGGCAAGAAGGCATGACTTTCACTGCCTTGTTTCTCTATAGTGAATATCCACAGTCAAAATCCCAGTTAAAATGAGCCTTGGAACATGCGCAGTTGAACCCCTGACGATGGTGACTGTTTGCCTTAGGGAACAATCCTGAACCACATCACCTTTCCTTATAACATCATCCTATTGGCTCACTGCTCTTCACCAAATATTCCACTATTGTGCAAACAATATAGGTCCACTCAGATTTATTTCTCTACTCAACCTCTCAATTCCTCACCCCTGAACTTAATGCAGTGTATGACATCTATAATGATGTATAATGTCCAGAGTAGCAGAGTATAATACATTTTTAATAGGCTACTTTCTCCCCTGAAGCTTTGATATGAAGGCAGTGTTGTGACATACTTGTGCCTCACTGTCTATCATGGTATGCATCCACTTGTGTTTGATGGAAGACAGGAGAGCAATAAGTGAGTACCTTGTTCATTTCTTGTGTGCTCCATTATGAACATACTGATTCTAATCAATACATCAGAAAATGGTGTATTGTATGTTGTAATATATGTTAAACAAAAAATACATGTTTAGCTCCATATTCTTCCAATGTACCAAGTTTCAGTTCATTCTGAGAGTAACATTGAAATCAGTTCCATTTTTTTCCTCTTGTCTGATTGTTACTATAAAAAGAACCTGTGCTCATGATTCTGTAGATTAATTTGTTTTAGCCCATGTAATAGGAGTCTTATTCTTTCTTCATAAGTGTCCATTTAAAAATATTCATGTTTACTTATGTTTCATGAAGACTTATATGTGGTAGATTATGTTATTGTAATTTTACTTCAAGTAGAAATGTAGATTAATGGAATTTTTTAAACTGTTGTTAGGGCAAAGCTTTTAAATTAAATATACAAAACCATTCTTCCAGAAGATAATGAAATCATGAGCAAAACACAGGAAAAGAACAAATTATGTAAGAAATGTTAGCTGAATTTCAATAGAATTATTAAATTAGTGTATGAAGAAACAAAGATCTGAAACATGTTTAGATGTCTGTAAATTATTAGATATAGAATGTATGAATTCTATCCACAAAAGTTCATCAAATAGGTTATGATATTTTGAAGTTTTTATTGTTTTCTTGCTCTACTAAAACCTGAATCATAAAAGAATGAAAGAAAATGAATGACAGAGAAAATTATACTTGCTATGGAGTATCTAGCAATATTGTTCAACCACTTGTGCTTTGATAACTGAATATCTTGTTTAGTCCTCATATACTTTCTCTCTAGAAAAAGAGAGACAATAGTGTGTTGGCTTAAACAACATGGCTAGGGATTCTAGTATGTCTGCATACTGGACAGGCTGAGAACCCACTGTCTGCTTGGTGTGCAAGGTTGGATGTCATTATCCCATCTGGTGTGGAAAGTCTGGGGAATCCTGGACTGATGGTGACATAAGCATGTGTGTGGGGGGAGGGGAGAGGAGAGGAGAGAAGAGGAGAGAGAGAGAGAGAGAGAGAGAGAGAGAGAGAGAGAGAGAGAGAGAGAGAGAGAGAGAGAGAAGAGATTATACTTAAAAACAGAGTATATGCATATCTACCTTTATTACAAACAGATTTAACCTTTTATTCTTAATGCTTGTGATTTTTTTCTCCTCCTTATAATCCTGGATAGACTACTCAAAGAATCAGGGTTCTAATGTCAGGGAACAATGGCAGCAGCAGCAACAGATAAGACTTACTCACTAGCAAGAAATGAAAACAGCAGGTAAAAAACCAGTCAACCTTTGCCCGCAGACATCTTTATGTATGGTCTGAGCTAAAAAGTGCCCAAGTCTGGCTGATAGTCAACACCCATTTAGAGCCAGACAGAGCCTTGTCCTTTAGCTGATCCCAGACCTAATCAAACTGACAACCTAGCTAAACATTATACAGGAGTAACACTAAATCATTAAACCTAGCTCTCTCCTCCTTTCTCATTCCCAGAAGTGGAAAAAGAGACAAAGACCTAAGAATGAAGCACAGACAAAATCAAGTGTTATCAGAAGAGTCAGAGCTCTGGTAATATAAAGTGAAACATGGTTCTGGGAAGTTTGAATGACAAGTGACAAGACATTTCGAAGTAGATACAACATTCATAGTCTTCTACAGAGTTCAGTTCATATCATCCAAATTAAACATGTCAGTCCTAGGACCAAAGGCATGGCAGGAATCCATAGACATAAATGGGGAAATGGCAACAACTTTAAGAACAATAGAAAGGAGGAAATGGGAGAAGAAATCAAAACAAATCAGAGCAACAATGCAGTCACTTTCTCAGGTAGACATGCAGACCAGACACGGTGAAGATTACACTGTTTCCAGGCATAGGCATAAGATTAATAGGAATGTGTGTGTGTGTGTGTGTGAATTTATGATTCCTCTGTCATTTCTGCTTCAGTTTCTACTGCCAGGTTCATCCTTTGAGTTTCTGCCTTACTTTCCCTTGATGCCATCCTATAAACACTAAGGTGAGATAAGCCCTTTCTTCCTCTAAGTGTGTTAAGCCAGTGTTGTCACAGCGACAGAGAAGAAAACTGGGGTATTTACTTTTAATTTGAGCCAAATCCTCTAAGGTAACTTTTCAATATTGACACTGAAAAGGACCATTTCTGTTCTCTGGACACAATAAATCATTATGGATTAATTGCATTTAGACATAATACTGTATGACTGTGGGTTTATGGTTGGAATACTCACTTCCAGAGATAGATATGCTTATAATACCCATGAAACATATACACACACAGAGGGGAGGGGGAAATGTAAACAGACTCAAGTTACTCATTTTTAGCATGTTGGGGTATTTATAACATTAATATATTTGTTATATATGCATGATTAATGGTTTAATTCTCAGGTATTGTCATGAGCTAAACATCTGTGAATCAAAGGAGAGCTAAGTGGATAATGGCACATGTCTTCCATGACAATATCTTACAGGATTTTAGTATCATTGTACTTAAATTCCATGAACTTCATCTATCTGTCCCGTTTCTTTCCCCACTGAACCACCAGTACTAACTCATGTCTTCACTGTCTCCACCCTTTTGTTCTGTCATGTCATGCTGTTTGATTGTGTCAATTAAAAGTATTCAACGTTTCAGGTTGGCTTATTCCAGTTTCCAGTATAATTTAAGGTTTCCCACATCCTTTGTTGGCTTTCAAGCTTTGTTCTTTGAAAGCATTTATGTTCCATTGTTTGGATATAATGTGGTTTGTTAATCTGCCTATAGCATGGAGAGTAGCTTGATGATTTCATGTATTAGTAATGATGGATAGAGTTGTTCTAATCAGTGTTGATATTTCTCCAGGACAAATTTTTGACTTATTTGGCAAATATCAAGTAGCAAATACTAAGGAAATAGTTTAGTAAGAAATGAATCCTTTGTGTTTACAATAGCTGTATCATCTAGTATACTCCTATTAAGAGTTTCTATGCTCATTTCTCCAACATATGATGCTGCCAGAATTAGGAATTTCTGCCACTAGAGGATACATAATGCCATTGGCATGTTATTATTTCAGTTTGCAATTCTCTAATGATAAGGAAGATTGATCATCTTTTAAGGTTCTTTTTTCCCCCAATCAGTAGTACTGCTGCAGCCAACACAAGCTTTCTTTTATCTTACATTGCTAGTAAAACTTGGTATTCTTTTTTCTTTTGTTTATCAGTAATTTCTTTTGGTTAGTTTTATGTCAACTTGGAACAAACTAGAATCATTTGGAAGAGGTTACCATACTTAAATAATGTCATGTTAATTGGGCCAAGGACACAGCTATGGTGCACAGTTTTGTTTTGTTTGTTTGTTTACTTCATGACTGTTATGGGAGATCTCTCCAGTGTTCTTTTGTGTGGTGGCAGTCCTAGCCTGGTGGTTCTGTGTGCTATGAGAAAGTGGGATCCATGAGGAACAAGCTAGTAAGCATCAGTGCTGTGTGGCCTATGCATCAGTTTCTGCCTTCAGATTCCATTCTTGAATTACTACCCCAATTTCCCTGGATGATGGGCTACAATATGTAAGTTACAGCAAATATATTCCTCTTCAAGTTGTTTTTGTTTGTGGTGTTTTATCAAAATGATAGAAACCTAGAAAGATTTAAGTTGCATTTATCATGAGAAATTCATATAGTCATATAATGAAATATGATCATATTGCCCCTCTATTTCCTCTACCTGACTACCTTGTCACACATCTCCCTCTCAACTTTATTTCCTCTCTCTTTTTATTTATTTTATATAGATCACTAAGTACAATTAGTATCAGATATAAGCGCATGGGTGTGGGGTCATCCACTGAAGTATGATAATAAACCTATGAGTTAGAAAACTCTCAGCAAAGAATTATTTTCCTTCCCCTAATGGTGATCACCTGCAAACAGCCTCAAGTGCCTAGAGAGCATCTATTCCATTTATGCTGGAGTTTTGGTGGATTTCATATTCTGTGGGTTTTGAGCAGGTAGTGACAGCTGATCAGGGACCATGAGTATAATGGGTATATTATGCCCAGGAGTCAGCCTTTCCCACCATGTCTTCCTGTCTACCAGCTCTTGTGTTCTTTCTAACAGCTCTTCTAACAAGTTCACTGTGCCTTGGTGTGTTAGGGGCTGACAGAATTTGATTTGAGGCTGGACAATATTAAGGGACAATAAAAGAATGTTACAATTTTTTTCTTCAAATTTCAATGTCTTGTAGGGCAACTCTGAAATTCTGCAACTATAACCTTAATCTCATTTTATGAGAATTTAGTATGTGCATCTTACAGTTTTTATTTTGAAGGCGCTAGAATGGAATACAATGCTTTACCACTTACCTATAAGCTCTCAATTCATGTTTGAGAATCAAATATCTTATTACATTATATTTGTTAAATGAAAGTATGAAATTAAATATTACATGATTAGGTTCATTATTATAATATATTTCTTCTTATAATTGTATTGTATTTAGGACTCCATTCATTTCTAAAAATTTCTATAGAGATGACTTTACTGTTCTTCTATTGTTTAGCTGCAGGGTTCTCTGATGGGCTGAGTTGGTCCCTTGGTGAGAACAGCCTCTGTCTATAAATGAACAGCATGGTTGTTCCACCTGTATTCAAAACACCCAGTAATCAAATCTAGGGGATTCCTTGACCGAGCTGTTGATCCACTCTAGGTAAATCAGTGACCTTAAGACTGAGTAAATAAGATGGTCAGTGATCATGGGAGACACCTCGTGCATATATCTGCACACATGTGAACACATACATATGTAAGGAAAAAGTAGACTTTCTGCAGCTTGTAAGTTTGCACAAAAAATCAACCCTTTTTCCATTCTTAGGTTCAATTATTTGTAGCATAGAAGAACATCTTGTGTGTAAGCACACATGTGCATTCAAAATTTTAGAACAGCTTTGCTAAATTTGTTTGCTTTTTCTAAGAGCTTTGTATTTCCCTGTTTATGTATTCTATAAGTGATTGTAACATTAAAATCTGTGACAGCAATACTCTTTCTTTTGCATATTTATAGCTGTGCTGTTTTCCCTGATATTGGTGAAGTTTCTATTGCTCCATTGAACTTACGGAATAAAAAAATTGTATCATTTATTTTCTCAAAATTAAAAATACCTCTGTTGGTTTCATGTATGCTACATGCCTGAGATATGGAGCATTACAAAGCTCAGAGATAACCCACATGCTCAAATTTGTACAATATTAAAGACCACTGAAATTTGACACATTTTCTTGGTTTGATTTCAATGTTGTCTAACATTTCTCCTGCAGTCTATGAATATATTGATCTAATACAGTGTCATATATTTATATAAACTCCATGCCAGGTCTGAGGTTCTCTGTGAGGCATTCTACCTTATGAGGGTTACCTTTTCTGATTCCCAGAGAAAATAAGGAATTAGAAAGCATTCTACTGACTTGGTACACAAGTAGGAAGACATGACTGTAAAATGTTTTGTTCAGTGTAATTTCTGTTCAAATCTCTTTCTTAACAAGGCTTTGGCTTTTTGCCTAAAGATTTTCCTTCTGTTTTGTGTTAGTTGTTTTTTGTGGAAATGAAATCATCCTCATAGATTGTAGTCTTGGTCTTAATTCTTTGATACTTTCTCCAAAGACGGTTTTGTTGTTTCACCAAGTAACGTGATTATATTTATTCAATAAAATATGAGCGAACAAGCCACAATATGGTGGTTAATAAGTATGTCACTGTTTTATGTCATTTTAGGACATATAATACCACCATAACATTAAAAGGTACTGTTAGAAAAGTTTTGTATCCACAAGAAAATTACAACACATTTTTAAAAAAATCACTAGAATTTAAGTTCTTACAATGCATTGTTCCTTATGAACCAACAAGTTTTTTGCCTTTGTCTTTATACCAACACTAAGATAGGACTCGTGGGCTATGATTGCGCCAGAATCATGTAACCTAAAACCTCGTGTAGGCTTTATTTAAAACAGCAATGTCTCAATATTCCCATTCAGAATGAAAACTTATCAGGATCATAAATAATTGGAATGACATAATTCTAGTCCCCTTTAAACTGTATGGTAGATACTTCATCCATTTGGCCCAAAAGATGAATTTGGATATGAGTAAGAGATTTCCAGGATTTTATGTAAGGCCTGGGTGCAAAACTTTATATTTCTTTAACCAGAGCACTTAAAAAAGAAAGAAAGAAAGAAAGAAAGAAAGAAAGGAAGGAAGAAAGAAAGAAAGAAGAAAGAAAGAAACTTATGGGAGACCTTTGGTGAGGCCGTTTAAGAGAAGGTTCATCTAAGTGGAACTGCCAGAAGTAAAAGCCCTCCAGAAACATACCTTTACAGAAATATACCTTTAAATTTTTATCAAGGTACTTGATCCATCTTTATATACAATTCTTTTTGAAGCTCAGAAACATAAATAATGTGTAAACAGTCATGGTTAATAGAATTTTGGTTATTATATTTTGTGTGAGTTTATTGTTCTTTATTTGTTTGGTTCATCTTGTGTTATTTTTTTAAGAGAATAATATAATGAGAATATTTTCTCTCTTCTCTTTCCTACCTCCAACACTTCCTATATACAACTCTGTTGACTTTTGCTGGCCTATGCAGATCTCTGTCTGTGAGACCTGATCTGGGATCTGAAGACCTGAAAGAATGGGGTGAACTACAGTCTCATACTATAGACAACCTTACTTTAGTTTAGGTGTACTTTTATACATGAAGGTAATAAAGAAATCAATGATTTAAGGAAGGTTGTTTGAGTTCAGAAAACATTATCAGAATAACATGTAAATAAATTTTAGGACATACTAAATATCAGTAGAGCCCTATCTAAGAACATTTTCAGGACAGTCCAATTTAAGCACAATTGCCTGGTGAGTACTCTAGATTATACCTGGTAAGGTACAAAATGGCCAGATTCAGATTCAAGATACACAGACCAGATTGAGTTCTATAGCTATATTTTAACATCCAAGGAGAATAAAGATGTCTTATGAATTGAATATAAATGTTTGTTACAGGAGGTACAAAATCATGTCCAGGAACAATCCAGGGAACAAAATGTACCTGGTATAAAAGGCCCTCTGTACTATTTTCTGGAACCTCTATCACTTTCCCCAAGCATTGTTCATTATACACCATTGCTTTAACTGTGTTCCAACACTCCTTATTGTTCACTTTCAAATCCATGGCAGCTTTTTTTTTCCATTAACTTTTGTTACATGCAAATACATAGATGTAATTTGAACTTAAAAGACTGCAACAATGTCAGTATTTAGCTTGAAAGGGTCATACGTGTACATTTTGCCTATCCCACCACAAGACGAAAAAAAAAATAAACCTCTAGAAATGAATAACGAATGCTGCTTCTGGGAGGGGAGGACTTCACTAAAATCATCCTTTTAGCCTGGCATAATGCAGACTTGTACCCAGGAGTCTGCTCACTACTCCTTTAGGAGTAGTTTCTGTGGCTTTTAGTTTTCCAACTGTCCTTGATACCCTAGACAGCCAACACACTTAAGTCTTATGAGAGGCCAGATGAAGAGCAGAGCCTCATTATGCAGACATGTAGAAAAACAGCTTGTGAAATTTAATTGAGTATCACACTTAGGTTTCCTATGTAATCTTGTCAGGAAAAAAGAATTCTAATTATTTAACATGTGAGCTTTTTCATATGCATGTGTATTAGATGAAATGCCCAACAGTGGGGAGTAAGAGTACACCTCCTGTAGAAAGACAGCATAAAGTAGAGGGATTAGATTGCATCCCACAGTCAAAAACTCTGACCCAGAATTGTTCCTGTCTAAATGAACTGTGGGGACAAAAGTGGATAAAGGACTGAGGGGGAGGAGGTCCAGTAAAAGGCCCAAATTAGAATCCCTCTTAAGGGCTGGCTCCAAGGCCAGACACTATTACTGATGTTGTGATGTGCTTACAGACAGGAGCCTAGCAGGATTGATCTCTTAGAAGCCCAAGAATCATCTGACTGAGATAGATGCAGATACTTAAACCCAACCAACAGATTGAATGAGGGAAAACTGGAAGAAGCTGAGGAGAAGGGCAATCTTATAGGAAGACCAGCATTTTCAACTAACCTAGACCCTCAAGATCTCTAAGACATTGAGCCACCAACCAGGTAGGATACACTAGCTCGTATGAGGTTTTTGAGACATATACAGAAGAGGTCTGCCTGGTCTGGCCTCAGTGAGAGAAGATGCACCTAACACTTGAGACACTTGAGACCCCAGAGAGTAGGGAGGCTTGGTGGGGTGAGGGAGGAGGAGAAATGGGATAAGGAACTGTCAGATAATGGACCAGGAAGGGGATAACAGCTGGACTGTAAAAACAGATATGAGAGAGAGAGAGAGAGAGAGAGAGAGAGAGAGAGAGAGAGAGAGAGAGAGAGAGAGAGAGAGAGAGAGAGAAGAAATTGCATTTTTAAAAAATGAGTGTTAGCCAAGTACTAAAGAACTCCCTGTCCTCAGCTTGGGCTAAGATCCTCCTGAAACATGTAGCAATTTTATATGTAAAAGAGTTTTGAACTGTAGCTCCTATGATAAAACTGACATGGAGAATGAAGCATGGTAATAGAGAATGTGTCAGCTGATTGAAACCTCGACTAATGTGTTAACCCTGTAAGTGATTAAAATGGAATTTTTAGGTATATGAAAAATAAACCTTTCCGGTTTCAATGTTGGCATGATAAAAGAAAGTATTAGAAAGTTTGTAAATGTTTATGGAAATAAGTAAAATTGTCAAAAGTGCATGTTTCATAGTGAGATTTTAATTTGGAATAGGACTAGATCAGTGTGTAGGTGGGCATTTGTAGCATAGATCTTAAAATTGTACAGGATATACTGTTTTCTGATAGAGATATATTGCTAATGCTATTTTATCTACAAAAATAAATGCTGATGCTATTTTATCTACAAAAAAGACATTTTGAAAGACTGAGTTTATATTGTATATTTATAATGTGATTCAAAGCTGGTAGCAAGTCCTGGTGACCAGAAGTCTTTGGGGAGTGTCCCTCAGCATTCTGGATGTTCATTGAATTAGAGTTTCAGCAGAGGGAATGAGCCCACAGGTCAAATAAAATGCCAGATCTCAAAAGCCCTAGACATAGATGAACAAGGATTTCATGGTGGATACACTCAGTGCAGAATAATTCTAGAAGTTTGATTGCAAGGCACAGGATAGAGCAAGCACCCAAACAAACAAACAAAAACAAAAAGGACTCTATTATATTCAAAATATTTGTAAAATTATGGATATTTAAATATTCAACAACAGAGTAGAATCTGTATATGAAATATATTCACTGTTTTTAAAATACTATTTCATAAAATAAAACACTTTTTCTAGTTTTCTCATTGGCAGAATATTTCAAGATAAATTTCTTTTCCTTCTCACAAGCTCATTGTATACTGCCTTTTCTGCTATGTAATACACAGAATACCAAGTACACATGAGTGCTTATGATGTATTTGAGAATTATCAGTATTGGCAATAAAGTGTTTCCAATCTCAGTTGCATATATATGAACACTATAAATTGGAAAACGTGTGCTTCAACTGATAGGTCAAACGCCCTTGTTAGATTTTCCTCATTGTGTTTTTGAGAAGACAGCTTCAGTTACCAGCACTAACCATACACTACATTAAAACAAGAGAGTCAGTTTGAGTGTGACTGGAGATAATTTTCTGTGACAGGTAAGAAGAAAGGCATGGACTTAGACATTTTATCAAGTACAAAACTATCCCTAAAACAACAACAAAATTATTATACGTTGAATTAAAATCACAGAGAATCCTTTGTCATTCACAATTGTCTATAACAGCATCTGAGACAGTTTTGGAAACTTATTTTTAGACAGTAGATCGTGTTAATACAAAATGATAGTATTATTCAATTATCACTCAAACTATCATTCCATTTTGCACAATGACTTTATTCACTATTATTAAAAACTGTAAGAATATTCTCCTTCATGTTACAGGTATGTCAAGGCTAATGTGTGAAGAGAAACTGCTTTGTCTTGTGTTTTCAGGGGACCCTTTACCTACACTGAGAAGAGATAAGGGGAAAAAATACAGAGGGATGACTGCCATAGGATTCCACTAAAACTTCTGCTACAAATTTGTACTGTCACTTTCCCCTTAACTCTGCTGGCTCACATTAGCAACAGTGTCTAGACTGATAAAGATTAAGATTATCTGTTCTACATTAAAGAAAGTATTTTGCACAATAAGGCAGATAAGTCTACCTCTTTTTATGTTAGCAGTCCAAACTTGAGATGACAATCAATACCAGATACAAAACAAACAAATAAACAAACAAACAAACATAGAGAGAGCTCCAACTAGTTCCATTGGGGATTATTTTATATAATTTCAAAGAACATGATGAACTTCATAGACTAAGATTTCTAAGAATTTTTCAAAGATGGAACTTCTATGACCCTTAAATTACTGTTGCTGTTTTGTGACCTTCAACCCATGATCACTCTCAAAGATAACACTCTAGATAAAAGTCCCTGGGAATAGGATGTGTCTAGAAAAATTAAAGATAGGATCAGGGATATGTAAGAATGGATAAAACTATTACTATTCAAGTCTGACCTGAATTTGATTCCCCAGAACCAACTATGAAAGCAGAAAATCAATTCCAAAAGACATTCTCTGAATTGGTGTTTACGGTGGCACACATATCTAAGATACCATACTGCACCTCCAATACACAAACACACAAAATGTGCACAATACACAGCTACTCCATTCCTGGGTTTATAGCCAAAGGTCTCTAACAACTGCCAAGAAGGTACTTGGATGGCCATGTTTATTGCTGTGCTATTCACAAGAAGTAAGACATGGAACCAATCTTGGTTCTTATCAACAGATGAATATATATATATATATATACTATAAATCACTAAATTTTTCAGCTGTTAAGATTAATGGAATCAAATTTGCATGGTAGAACTGGAAGTTATTATTTTAAGCAAAATAAGCAAATTCACAATACAAACACAGCATCTTTTCTCTTTAATGGTGATTGTAAATTTTAATAATAACCCTAGCGTTTGTGAGTGGGGTAGGGTGGGTGTATGGGTGTGTGAGTGTGTGGTGTTCATAGGGCATGAAATTAGGAAAAGCTTCAAAAATGGGAAGAAGAAGAGATAGAAAGCAAGTGACATGAAGGCAGAGGAGGGCCACAGTAAAAGAGGAAAGGGCAGGAGAGTGTGTTTATGAGATAAATAAGAATAAAATATGAAACTCTAAAATGGAAGCCAAGTCTCTTCTATTGTCTTGCAAGCCCTGTTTTAAAAATAATTGAAAACAACATTGTCTAGATGATCATTTTCTCAAATATACACACTGAAATCCTATTTCTCAATACCTCAGAATATGACATTTATAGATGTGATGATAAAGCCTCTAAAGAAATAATTAATGAGTGAAATGATGTATGTGATTCTTATTCCAATATATCTGCTAATTCTAGAACAGAAACTAGGTACACACACACAGATATATTCCTGGAATTACTCTATGAACAGCTGTGAGAGAAATGTTTTGTGGTGTAGGCCATCTATTTAGTTATGGCAGTCTCAACATACTAATAAGCCCTACATCCAGCAGTGGATTGTTACCAAGAATATATAAACAGCTTTCAGAACTCAGCTGGAAAAGTGAATGCATTGGATAATGAGCAAGTGTTGAATAGACATTTCACCAAAGAGAACATATAGGTAAAAAAATAAATAAATAAAGGACATGAAACTAGTTTAGAAATATTGGCTGTTAGAGAAACACAAAGCAAACTTACAGTTAGATAATGCTGTACATAAGTCAGAAGAGTCACATGAGAAAAACTAGCAACTCCCATAACAGCAAGAGTCAGAGACTACGAGTCATCTCCACTGCTTTGGAGATGCTGTACCCACATTGTAGAACAGGCAGTTGTTTCTTAGAGAATTAGCTGTAACATTCTTATCCACATGACAAGCGGTTGTATTCTTTCTCTTTAAGACAGCCAATCCAGTGTCAGGGATGCTTGCTATCTTTCAAGTTTAATTTTTTTCCCACATCACACTTGTTCCTTTCATTTTTGTCTTATGTCCTTCCATATAATATTTTATCAGCAAGTTTATGTACAGATGGCAAGAAAACAGCCTCCCAGTATAAGTACTATGATTTCATACAACAACCAAATCTATCAGGTTCCTGGTTCATTGTGTTAAATTACGTTTTTTTTCTCCTGCAAAAAGGTTGGTATTGAATTATGACATATATCTTGAACAGATATATGTCTGCATTATCATCTGTCTGATGCAATTTGATATTTTCTTTTATTTTTAGTTACATGTACATGTTTGTGTTGGAGGGGGCTGTACAGATGAATGCAGGTGTTCTCAAGGTCAAAGAGGGCATAAGATCATTTGTGGCTGAAGTTACAGAGAGTCATGGACCTCCTGATAGGGTGCTGGGAGCCGACTTTGGGTCCTTTTCGAGAGTTGTGAATGCTCTTAAAGGCTGATATTTTCTCTACTTTCCACTTTGTCTGAATACAGCATCTTGTAGTGAAGAACTGGGCCCCCAGGATTCAATACACAAAGTTCCTGCCACCTTTATCCACCTAAACTTCATATCATCTTCATTAGACGATTGGCATTCCCATTTTAATTTTAAGTAGACGGCAGCGAGAAGTCATGTGACATGTAAAGCCAAACCAGTTTCACCTGTCTAAGCCAATATGCTTTCTATAACATACTTACCAATTGTTTTCCTAAAAGAAACAGTTAAACAAAACATAATAAACTAGCACAGCCAAGTAACATGGTAACCCCAATTCTTTCATGGCCCACAGCTCAGATATTTTATCTATACACGTAATGAAAAAATAAGAGTAGGCATTATTCTTGACATAGATGAATGGAGATTATTTTTGCTGAACAAAATAAAAGTAACTTGTCTTTTCTAGCAGAGTGTATACATGTTTCTTGTTCAGCTATCAGCCTGGAAGTACTTAGTATAGAGTGTAAGATTGGGAAATTCCACCATTTAAATATCCAGTTCCCCAAGGCTGTTTATGAGTCAAAATCTGTTGCTATGGGTCACTTTCTCAGTTTGAGCTCTAAAGTCAAGAAACAATAACAAAGAAAGATGCTGAAAAAGAAAAATAATTCCAAATGAATAAATATGCAAGTTAATTTGATCAGTATGGCTCCAGTCTCCTGACAGGGAGTGATAGAGAGATTAACAATTAACAAGAATATATGCTGACCTCATTTGTTATCAGTGAAATTGCTGGTGAACTGCCTGAGGTCCTTGACTCAATGTTTACAGTTTCTTTGGAATTTTATCTCTCATAAATTTCTAGAACTCATGGGAATTTCATTTAACTCATATTATACTACACTAATAATTAAATAATATAAATGATAGAGGAAGTCCAGACACAGTGAACCACTGATGACCCTAGAGAATACATGGAAGAGGAAAAGCAGAGAAATAAAAGGCAATTATGGATAATTTATTCAACCAGGAAGGAACAATCTCTCTCACTCGCTCCCTCCCCTCTCTTTCTCTTCAAGTTGTGTGTGAGATTGTATGTGTAATATTTACAGAAGTTATCTACTTATTGATGGATCTAATCTAACACCATGCACAAAGCACGGCTTTTTAAAATTGTTATTTTGTGTATGTAAATGTGATCCTTGATGAGTTGATGTGTACTACATGCATCCTGGAGCCCATGCAGTACAGGGGAGAGCATGGGATTCCTTAAAAAAGAAACTCCAGTTGGCTCAGAACCATTCTGTGAGCGCTGGAATCTGAACTCATGTTCTTGGTAAAGGGTGAAAATTGTCTTAACTGCTAAACTATTTCTCCAAAACCAAAACACAACTATTTTAAAAAGAACATTATACTCATTAAATTCTTTCCAGAATGAATCATTCACTTACGATTATTAAAGGTCTCCTCTTCATACTGAATGTAAATGGTGCAACAATGTCAGTGCTTAGTAGGAGGAGCAAAAGATTCGTCTCAACACTGAATTCAGTGAATATACACAGCATCTACCATCTCATCTTTATGGGCATATGCAGCAAAAACCAACTTACTGGTCTGATAATCTGTCACTAATGATAATAACAACCATGAAAGTGATGAATAGGGTTTTTTTATTGGAAATTTTCTTTATTTACATGTCAAATGTTAGCCCTTTTCCTTGTTTCCCCTCCACAAACCCCCTAATCCCTACACTCCCCATGCTTCTAAGAAAGTGCTCTCTCACCCAGTCCCACCTCACTACCCTAGCATTCCCCTACACAGGAGCCTCAAGCCTTCACAGGACCAAGGGCCTCTCCTCCCATTGATGCCAGATAAGGCCATCCTCTGCTACATATATGGCTAGAGCTATGGGTCCCTCCATGTGCACTTTTCGGTTGGTGGTTTAGTCCCTGGGAGCCCTGGGGGATCTGGTTGGTAGATGATGTCCTTCTTATGGGGTTGCAAACCCCTTCAGCTCCTTAAGTCCTTTCCCTAACTCCTCTATTGAGGTCCCTGTTCATGAAAAGTGGGGACATTTCCTTCTTGCCTTGATTTGCATCTTAATGATGTAGGGTTGCCCAAACCTCTATTAATATCCAAGTTTCACCATCTGAATATTCTTCCTCCTTTGACTGCCAATCCACATACCTGTCATCTTTGAAGATTTAGTTGACTGAATTTGGAATACTTAATGGAAACTTCCATTAAAATCCTTTCAGAAAACATTGCTATAACTATCTTGAGTTTTCTTCACGACTATGTGAGTTTCTTCTCTTCCTTTTTAGACTGAAAACCTCATGAAGTAAATAATTTGAACTTTAAAAGCACCTGATCTCTGGTACCTAAAATGTTATCTGAGATGCATTACTAAGAAAGGTTGTACGTAATTTATAATACGACTATCATGGTCTTCAGTATGATCTAGAATGTACAGAATTCTTGTAGATAATGCTGAGACATAGATGAGGCAAACATAAAAAGCTAAGACTCAGACAGGACACACCTTGGGATAGCTGGCACTGGGACCTAGACAGGAAGTGAAATGTGTATTGAAACAACAGTGATCAGCAATTTTTCTTTAGCATCATTTAAAACATGGGGATTATTGTCAAGACATTTAGGTGTCTTGTGGAATTTTTCTAACAACCATACAGACTGCACACATAACATCCCTATTTTCCAAATGTGGTTATTTGCCAAATGTAAAGAGCTATGCAACTTTCCGACAGTTGCACACAGAGTAAAGAAGAGTTGAAAGTCGAGCAAACTTGTAATTCACAGAATATTTGTGCTCAGGACTGCTAGTTTATGAAATGTCTCAAGCCATTCCTTTTAAGAAGGACTATGGTTTCTTTTCTAAATTACCACCTCATTTGTTGTGTCTATCATCAAAGCTCTGAATCTGCCTGCATGTCATAGCCTAGCTGCAGATATTCAGTGAGGTCATTTTGATGTATTGTCTGTTATTTACAGAATACAGGACTAACAAAGAAGGCAGAAAGGGAAGCTGGTTATGTGAATTCTTGGATAGGACCTTTGCTACAGGATTAGTAAATGCATGCCTCTACTTTTAGAAATGTAACATGAACATAATATATATATTAAACATTAATAATTTAAAAAATCAATTTGACATTTATTCATGTTTAGATATTTAAAGAAACAATCTTATATGACCTTATAAAATTATACTCTAAGGTTGAGAATTATTCTGGCAATGTTTCCCTAACAGGAAAGCTGTTGCTGCTTGCCCATGCTCTACTCTCTTCTTTTTATGTTAACACACACCTAATGCGTAATTTCTCCCTCAATCATCAACTTCATTAACAAGAAATTAATGTTAAAGAAAATAGTAAATTATTTTGCTTTTGAAATTCTCATTTTATCAAAATGCCAAGAACAAAACCTTTGGGAAATAATTTAGTGTTTAAAATTATTCTTTCCTCCTTTCTTTTAAACACTGAGGTTAGGTTTCAGGTGTCAGGGGACACCATACTTTGATGTTTGCTGTTAAGAATGATTTATTTATCAAATGACATTCCATCTGAAATGATGGTTTTATATTTTGAGTTAAAATGTAAGTTCAAGTGTCCACAGCTTTTCTGTATTCACAATAATCTACATCTACTCTCCACAAATGACCCATGGCATAAAAGGTGAAAGGACACCTTTTCTTCTAATAGGAGAAAAATTAATCACCACATTTAAAACTATAAATACCCTAGTTTTATCAAATCGTGCTCATAGAAATTATTTAATTTGTATAATTTCCCACTGTCATTCCACACTAGGATGTTGCAGAAAGTGGTCAAAATAAAGGTTGTACGCTGAGTCAGTAGACAAAATATTTGTAACCCAAGTGTAAGCAATAAAGTTCAGATCTATAATTATAATCTATAATCCCAGGACTAAGTAAGAGTGCAGGGGGCTTGGAAGGTTGGAGAAAAAGAGAAAGAGAACAAGAGAGGGGAGAGAGGGAGAGAGACAGAGAGATAGAGAGAACATGCAATTCAGCTTTACCAAAATACTCAATTTCAATAAACAAGGTACAAGCTAGTGAGCAAAGATACTTAGCATCGACTTTGAGCCCCAACACAAGCATCCAACTGCACACATAGGCACATGTGAACACTATCACTATACAGATATGGATACCACATACTAACACAACAATAATGGTGTGATCATATCATATTCCTTGGAGTTTATTTCATCTTATTATTTACTAAATGCTGATCGAATTATCTAAATGTGAATTAATATATTTTGCCCTATCCAAACAATTCACAAGCTTTTAAAACATTTTCCTAGGCCAAAGAAAACCTAATTTGATTATGATAAAAATTCCAAATATATTAATTGAGGAAAAATGTCATATCTCTCAATTTTATCAGAATCACTTCCTGTTATAAATTGAAGGTTTGGGTTAGCAAATACTGCTTGCAACAAATTATTGCTATAATCTCAAGATACTAAAACCTTTATTGTAAACCAGATGACGGTCATATATTTAACTTTTGGTAGTAGCAATCCAGCTAGGATACTGATTTCTAAACAAAGCTATAGATTACTGACCAATTTAGAAATGGAGGAACAGTGAGTTTCTCCTTTTCCTCTTCCAATTATTTGATCAACTTCTTTTCTTCATTAACCACACGAAAGCATAGAGAACCTGAATTCCCACACAAAAAAAAAAAAAAAAAAAAAAAAAAAATGCTTGTTATTCTGTTCGACAAGCTGTTCCAACAGCTAGTGACCTATGTGAAAACCCTCTTGACAAGCTCCACAGGTGTCCTGGCTTAATGTTGTTCTGGAAAGTGCTTTTAATAGATAAGCATACCCTATCTGCTCTGGCAAAGAAAAATAGAGCGGACAATCAGACAACCATCTCCTCTAACCTGAGCAGAATCGTGAACATAAGTCAAGGGCAAAGGAAGCACTCTTCTTTCTCAGTGCCCTCCGGGAGCAGCAAACAGCTGCCCTTTCCTTTATATTTCTATTGCGCACATAGGCAGAAGACAGGGATTTCAACAAGACAGATGAGAAAATGATTTAAAGATGCTTTCATATACAGCAGAAACAGAAACACTTTGAAGTGCTACAGAGATGAATTCAGGGTTGATGCAGAGCTTCACAAATGCTTGGTTTGCTGTACACCTAGGTGTGATTATTTCTAGTCAAAATATTTGTTAATTAAGCCATGCTGGAATCATTAATATAAACAGTCAAATTTTATCATTAATCTGAAACTTTTGTTTGTGATATTTTTTAAAAAAAGTACAATAGTGAAGACTCTGCAGGAATGCACATATATTTGGAAGTTTAATCTATATCTCCCTTTATCAAGGAGAAGAGCTATGCAATTCATTCATAATTAAGGGAAGATTAACAAAACAAAGTTTTCAAGTATGCAAGGGAATAAACAATATCCCTATGTGCAGAGTACTGAAGACTTGCCCAAGGATGTGAGTTTCACCAGCTGAAATTCTTCTTGTACAATCAGTAACAATTCAGCTGTCAAGAAAATGTTTCAGAAAAATGAGAGCTTAGGTTTGTATGCCTTTCCATAGAATGGGCCTGATTTTCTGTATACGCTGCTCACAGTCAGTTTTCTGGATATTTTGAATGGTGTGTTCACGCCGTTTGTACAATCAGTAACAATTCCGCTGAATGAAGTCCCAAATTCACCCTAGAATAGAAACTAGACTAGTCTATAAGGAAAATGTAATCCCTCTATTTCCCAGTATAAGAAATGAATATTCACCAATGACACAACACCAAAATAAATGGATAGACAAATCAATAAATAGAAAAAGAATTTGTTATTGGTTTTTTTTTTTCAATTTCACTCAATATACATTTATGGTCTTCTGAAAATGTGACCTGTGTTGTAGGATAACAAAAATAAGGAAGAGAAATGAATGTTAGTTTCAAACTCCAAAAGGCCATGACCTGAAAATTCACCTGGGATCCTTGGCCTTAGACCATCTGCTATTAAACCTTGACTGCCGCCTGCGATTAAGTGCTCAGAGAAGAACTTGGCCTACCACTTGACCTACTAGGCTTAGGAAGAAGTAAATTATCCACTAAGTAATGTCAGGAACCTTTTGTAATAAAGGGGGTATTTATAAATTTGGATTAGTAATGTCTAGGGAAAATAATTCCAATATGATGGATTATGCGAATGCCTTATTCTCACGTGCTATTAACTCTGCACCTTATGGAAGAAAACATTGGAGGCTCATAAGCGTCACCCCTTCCAGGCTTAATGAGGCAAGAAAAACTTGTATGTCCTATTCAGGGTCATTGCCATCTAAAAAGTCATTAAAGAATTCAAGGGTAAAGTTGGAGGATGGCTATTTAGATCATACACAATAGAAAAATCTTTAACTAGAATTCTAAAACTGTGATTTTGTTACCTTTCCTTTAGTGTTATTCTCCTAAGTCTAGTTTTGCCTCTTATTCTATATCTTTACTTAAAATGTGTGTCACTTCTACATTCTGATTTACAAAAACATTGCATTGTTCCAAAGAATTAACAGACATTGTATAGGTATTTGAAAGATAACTGATAAGAAAAGAAGACAAGTAAATGGATGGATGGATACATGGAAAAAGGGAAGGGAAGCAGGAAGAAAGGAAGAAAGGAAAGGAGGGAGGGAGGTAGGGAGGGAGGAAGGAAGGAAGGAAGGAAGGAAGGAAGGAAGGAAGGAAGGAAGGAAGGAAAAATATAGGAGAGACAGGAAGGGAAGGAAGAAGTAAACTATAAAATATTTGTCATTGATAAATACTTTAATAGGAAAACACTTTGCCTCAATATAATATGGTACAACTAACCTTTCATTTATTAATCAATTATTAAAGTTATAGAATTATCTGTAGTCCATAGAAAGCATGAAAACTATTTGTAGAAAAATGTACTTGATCACTTAACCACAAACTATTGTGTAGATTTCTAGAGGAGAGAAACATATTTCTTCAATAATTTTCTGGTTCAAAGAAAGATTCTATTTCCTTTATGCATGATGTTTTCTGCTTTGAGGTAAAGGGGAGGATTGATGAAAAGTAGACCAAGAAAGCAGTGAATTCACTGAATTTTTATAGGAATGAAGACTACATAGAGTCTATCACTGTAACTCTTTAGTTATATAAAGAGGAATTTTTAAACTCAAGAATATCTTTTTTATTTTAAATAATGGATGACTTAGTAAAGTATTGAAAATAAGATCATAAGTCTCTAACCCTTAAGGGGACTTTAAAGTAATTCCACTACCAGGGCTCAGGGAATATTGTGAAAGAGGAGGAAGAAAGAGTGTAAGAGTCAGGGGAGGCTATAAAATGCTTTAAAGTCTGTATTCTGCACAGAGCATGAACTCACAGTTTCTGTAGTTACCTAAAAGACAAGACCTACCTAGGAGAAAGGCAACCAAAATCACAGAGCAGATAGTCTAGGTGAAGGTGATAGCCATGCATCACCTTGTACTGAAGAGCTATGGGCACTATAGAGTGGCTGAGGCTCAGGCAGTGGTAGTTTAGTGTTGTTCTTTATCAAGGATATGATTTAGTTGATGGTTCCCCCACCTATAATCAGATGGTCAATACTAAGTAGAATTGGTGCATTATCAAAAACAAAAGTACATAAAATTGAGAGGAGAAATTGGGAGTTGGATGGTGTAAATGAAGGGTAGATAAGATCATATTTCATTGTATGTATATATAAAATTTTAAAAGTAAAATAAAAATGTTAAAGATGAATACTTTAAATTGAATTACCTACTAATTGTTAGGTTGATCTTTAACATAATTTATAATTATGAAAGTAGGTTGGTCAATGACTTATGGTACTCCTTGTTAACATATATATGTATATATATATATATTCTTTTTCATGTGTGTTTTTGTGCATGTCTGTATATGTGATATTTCAAATAATAGTAATAGTAAAGACAGAGTTCTTTCAAATTTCAGCTCGTAACCTATTCACAAAATAACCTTGAGCATATCTGAAGCTCATATTCTGTCTTTTATAAAGTATGCGATATTACTTACATTTATTGATGTCAGTGTGATTATAACCCACGACGTGATATGAAATCTGTAGCTCCCTAGTACTTGAGGCCAAAATTTACTTTCTGTAATTGAAACAATGGCAAAAATATTTATAATAGCTCTAAATTATCAGGAACAGGAGCTATGTTCACCAACCCAGAAAAGAATAGTCGCAACATAGAATTCCCTGGACAAAAGGTCATTGATTGCATAATAAAACCTGGCTAAGCTAATCAGGGACCCACAGTCAAGTCTAATAAGAAATCAAACACTCTCTTAACTTTTTGCCACTCTAAGTCATGGTTTGTTCTTTGATTGCCTTAGGAAAGGAAGCACACTGGTATAAGGTCCAAATACTGCTTTCTATTGTGTGTAGGGCTTTTTATGTTCTATATTCATTAAAATACTATGGACCTTCATTCTGAGTCAGGGTTTCTATTCCTGCACAAACATCATGACCACGAAGCAAGTTGGGGTGGAAAGGTTTTATTCAGCTTACACTTCCACATTGCTGTTCATCACCAAAAGAAGTCAGGACTGGAACTCAAGCAGGTCAGGAAGCAAGAAGTGATGCAGAAGCCATAGAGGGATGTTCATTACTGGCTTGCTTCCCCTGGCTTGCTCAGCCTGCTCTCTTATAGAACCAAGACTACCAGCCCAGAGATGGTCCCACCCACAAGGGGCCTTTCCCCCTTGATCACTAATTGAGAAAATGCCCCCACAGCTGGATCTCATGGAGGCATTTCTCCAACTGAAGCTCCTTTCTCTGTGATAACTGCAGCCTGTTTCAAGTGGGCACACAAAACCAGACACTTTTTCTCTAGATAACACCCCCAAGTAAACTAAAAGTTCAAGGAGATTTAGAAAAAAATCAGACAATAAATTTATTTATTTATTGCACAAACAAATAATATATTATTAAATATATTCACAGAAGGAAGTTTTTACATTTTTGCCATATTTTGGCATAGCTTAGACATTTCATTAAGGAAATGAGTATTGTCTTTCTATAGCTTCTAAAGTTTCCGTTTGGTTCAGTTGTTTTAGAATCTCCCTACTTACACTTTTCTGGGACTAAAGTGTTGCAGGGTTGAAAATCATTTGCTGTCTTCTACTTATTCTCATTTTATCCAGGAAGAATGTTACTTTTGAAGTTTCTTTTCTATTTCAGAAAAGGATTTGGATGCAATGGTGCAAAGGTTGTTTTTATTTTCACTACAAATATTATCGGTTTAGCTTAATTTTTATTGCTAAATTTAAATAACTGCTTTCAGGAAAATAAAAGTTCCATTATTGTTTCTACAGAATTGAGTTAAAGTTTAAGCTGTATAATATAAAATTAATTTATCTTTTTATTGAAAAAAATCAATATCATAGACTATTTAATAATCATGGTTTCACTTCTGCTAAATGCACCCAGATCCTTGTCAAACCTCCATTGACCCAAAAATTTCTTAATAAATATAAAGCACTGACTTAATCATATGAGTTCAGCATACTTCCCATACATGTTAAATGTATAGTTTTAAATACCCTCCATACTACTTATGTTTGAAACTCAGATATACATTAAAATAATATATGGAAAATAATATATAAATAATAAAATATATATATATATATATATAATGGAATTATCATTAAGCGTGTCATAAGAAACAGAATTTTCCATTATCAGCAGCATAGATGAACTTGAATGTGTCACATTAAAGGACATAAACAAGTCTCAGAAGGGTAAATCCTTCATGACTCTATATAAGTCAACTATAATTAGTCAAACTCAGAAAGTCAGAAAATAAAATAGTGGTTTCCAGGAATAAGAAGGAACAGGACAAAGAGACCTGATTTTCAGTGGCCATGTGGCTTATGCTATGGAAGAAAAGTTACTGAGGAGAGATTCATGGCAGACTTAATGAAGTTCAAATTGCTCCTCAACACACCTTCATGTTTGTCAAGAAGACACACCATGTTACCTGTCCTTACCACAGGGAAAGAAAAGGAAAGTAGAGAAGGATGGAGAGAGAAGCAAGAAAGAAAGAGAAGAGGGGGAAAGTGGGATGAAAAGAAGAAAAAAAGAGGAGTGTGGGAGGGGAGAAGGTAGAAAGAAGAAGTTGGTGGTCCGGAGGCATTGACTATGTAATCAGATCAGATTTCTACGAAAGCAGTATGCAAAATAAATTCACATCGAAACCTACTAAATACATTTTAAAACAAACTTAAAGTATTATAATGGCCCTTTTCTTCATGAATTCAGGTGTGACTTACTGTTTCATGATCATCCTAAAATTGATATTCGATATAGATATTTTGAAGATAATGATACCATCTTTTTTTTCTCTTTCTCATTTATAATGGAAGCCAAGTTGATACATGATTTTGTTGCTGGAATTATACTCTTTTTATACATTAACTCTTCACTTGATCTTAGCCGAAAGGCTGAGAAGTGATATAAGTTAACTCTTTTGCTGACTACTGACATAGAAGTACTTGGGGTCATCATCTCTGTATTCCTGGAAAAGTACCTCAGATTGTTCAGTTATGGAGAGGAGGTTCATTTAGAAGAAGTGTCATCCACTTCTGTATTTGCCAGGCACTGGCATAGCCTCATAAGAGACAGCTATAACAGGGTCCCATCAGCAAAATCTTTCTGGCATATGCAAGTGTCTGAGTTTGGTGGCTGATTATGGGATGGATCCCCGGGTGGGATAGTCTCTGGATAGTCCATCCTTTCGTCTTAGCTCCAAACTTTGTCTCTGTAACTCCTTCCATGGGTATTGTGTTCTAAGGAGGAATGAGCAGGGCAGGGAACTTTCAGGATATCATTTGAAATGTATATAAAGAAAATATCTTAAAAAAAATTGTCAGATTCTAGGGAATTATTCCTCACTGTGTCAATGCTGTACTCTGAGATATTGTATCACCGTGAGAAACGTGTGGCCAGCAAAGTTACCTGTCTCATGGCTGAAAAAGCAAGGAGGGCAAAAACAGAGCCACAGATGTGCACATTCCCCTTCTGTGGCATGTCCCAGTGACCTGGGATGTCCTCCTTTGCCCTACCCTTTCCAGTTGACAATCCAACAAAAGTCTTCTAGGGGTTACACCCTTAACACATGGGAAACACTTAAGATTTAAACTACACTATGACAATAGGCCGCTGAGAAATACACAATCCTCTGTCAGGCTTCAGAAGAATTCAGCAAACTTTATGGGAAAAATGTTTGTCTTTAAATGCAAACACGTCATCAATTTGAAAATGTCATCACCAGCATTGGTTTCATCTGATCTAGTTTAATTTTTAAAGAACTTTTAAGAATTTAAACACCATGAAAGTGTATACAACATGACAAGAAAACTCAGAAAAGTTGTGTAAAATCTCAGGTTAAGGGTTAAGGTAAACTAGGCTTTTCATGAAACCAATCAGAAATGATGAAAATAGAGTTGTTTGGGTTTTTTTGTTCGTTTGTTTTTGTTTTTTACCAAATATAAAACAGAAAATTTGAAAGAATTAAAATCTTAAAATGAAGTTGCCTGTGGCTTTCCCACTGTGTGCACCTTGTTCTTAATACAGCATAACACAGATACAAGGCATATGTGTTCTGACTGAAAGAACCATACAAGCCATGCTCAACTATCAGCTTTTGATGAGATTTGTTCTGAGACACTTATTATTAGTACTATTAATTACATTTGTTTGATCTTTTTCCTCTTGGCTTATTTTCTTTATTTTCCTTTTATTCCCCACCTGTACACCCCACTTTAGTATAGTTTTGAATGTATTTATGTTGTGTAGGATGGCCTAGATTTCATCGGTCCTCTTGGCTCTGCTTCCTGCTGTTTTAATGTGTCAAGTGGTTTAATGTGTCAAGTCCTTTGAAGCTCTTGACTGCTTTGAATATCCAGCCAATATCAGGCTTTAATGTCATGCACGCAGGGATGACACTGAACACTGCCTTGGGCTTGATCTCCTAGTCTGTCTCAAAATCATATCATATATTGTGGCATAAGGTTTAGCTCCCTCTCAGAATAGGCAAAGTCAGAACTCTAGGAAAGGGAAGCAAGCTGTCCGGTCTGGAGAGCAAAGCATCATGGGATGAGCTCTCTGGTCCTGGAAAGGGAAGCATCATGTGGGATTTTGTTTTCACTTGACTACGATTAATCCAGGTACGGATTAGGACTCACGAAAAGCACTAGTTCGGAAGAACTAGGTCCTATTTGACACACTCCTGACCAATCAGTGCCTCTCCTGTCTTCAAATAGATGGTCTGCCTCAGTGTTTACAAAAAACGACTGTGTTCACTTTTGTTACCCTTTAAACCAGTTGTTTCCTTTAGAACCAGACATTCTCAACTATCTCCCAGCAAAGAAATAAAACTTCCTACACTTTAAATTTACCTCTCTTCTCAAACTGCTTTCTTTCCTGATAAAGAATGGCATCATTTCCCCCACCACTTGTCACATGGCTTTGTTTCCTGGTTAAAACCAGATGGTACAAAATCAGAAGAAGAAGTTCATATTCTAAAACAAGGTCAGGATACACAATGCCTTTTATTAATGTTCAATGGAACCTTTAAAACCCAGGCAGTATAGCCAAGTAAACTCAAGACTTGTTCTGAAGATCAGGATAATCCTATGCAGGTACTCACAGATTGAGATTCTAAATATGTTTACTCATGGATAAAAGATGGATAAAATCATCTTATTGCGAGAGCCGTAATTCCTGAGGATAAAGATGTCACCTGAAATTATACTGGAAGTAGGAAAATAAAATTTAAATACATTTCCTAACCATGTTTACACTTAATTTTGGTAGGAATGTATTCCGACTCCCTTCATCACAGCAATAAACACAGACATGGGATATCTATGTTTAAACCACCTTAGCCTAACATAATTTGTAATGGCTATCATTAGGAGTCTATGCAGAGCCCTGTTTTATGTCAGGCATGCTAAGATAATGTAGCTTGCGGTGCTCTTTGAAATGTGTACATAAACACACACTTTCCCTGTGTGTCTGCTTTGTCATTTATTCTGCTATGTAAACACTGTTATGAAATTTAGTCTAATCTTTTCTGGTTAATTCAAACATTTTCACTATGCTCAGATAAATGTAACCAATGCCAGATGTTGGTCTCTGTGCTAAGAGAGCACACCCAATGTAAACATAATTCTACTTCCTGCTTTCTCTCTTCAATCCAGATACATAGTTCTCTGCAGTGTTTCTCCTTTGCCATACCACGGACCTCCCAGGATCCAAGTCTCCTTCCCAACCATTCTCTGTATTCCTATCTACCTTTAAATTTCTATTATGCTCCACAGCCTCTAGAATAATGCTGCAGTGGGCCCCATTCCATCTTGACAGGAATCCCAAGGCATCCATCTCTTTATTATCAGATGTCTTCTTTATGGGTTCTCAATGCGGTGGGCACTTCTTCAGGCTTCATTGGCTGTGCAGAATTCTGCCGCCAGCTCTCTCACATGTGAAAAGAAACAATCTCCTTAATGGATTCTGCCGGCTCTCCATTCATTTTCAAGACTTCACTGGAGATGGCCCTCTTTATCCTACTGTCTCCTTGGGACCTGCCTCTTCTATTCCGTGTCAGCCCTCAGCATAGCATACTGATCTTTCAATCATGACATCTCCTGGGCATTTTTACCTGCTACAGTAGACACTGCACTTTTCCAGCTCATTGACTCGGTCTACAGTCCCACCCTATATGACAGTGTGTGAGTGTGTGTTGTTGAATCCATGGTCACTGTATTATTGTGTATTGGTATGGGTTTTTCTGGGGGTTATTCACCCACATAGCAACTGCCTACAGAAGCAAAGCAGATATTAGGTCCCCTGGAGCTGGACTTACAGTCTGAGTCACACTAGGTGTTGCCAGCCAAACTTGAGTCTTCAAGAGCAGCTTGTGAACTTAGTCATTGATCATCTCTCCCCTGCCAGGCTGTCAGTGTGCTTTCTTTCATAATTCTAGATTTATGATTTTTGGAATGAGCTGATTATTTGCACTATAGACTCCTAAGAAAATAAAGCTATAATCTGTAAAGTTTATAAAGTTGTATAGAATGAATGATGCTTTAGATATATGGCCTTCTAGAACATTTCATAAAATTTGTCTGTCAAATGCTTACTTGATATAGGAAATCATAATTGGTTTGTTGTTGTTGTTGTTTTTATAAAGCCAACCACAGTTTCTTTTAAAGATGACTCTGGAAAAGCATGTCTTTCCTAATAAGATGAGTTAGCTCTGTGTTGAGCTTAATTCTCTTAGAATTTACTTTGTTAATTTAATTTTAACATCTAAACTTTGCATATTAGTCACCTGATACTGAATGCCCATAGATAAATGAAGATATAGTGAAAGAAATTTTCTATTGATTCTCTGTTGACACCGATATCTTATGCTTTAAGTTCAACAGAATAGCGTTCAGAAAAACAAAGAAATGCAGACTTAAGATTCCAGAAGGTAAGTAACATTCCAAATAATAGAAAACCCATTATTTCCTGTATCAAAAGAGGTTCCATCTCTAGGAAAATAAAATGGAAAAAATTAATTGCTGACACAGAACACAGCTTTGACACTTATTATTTCAATATTCTGTCACTATCTTAATGTTTTCCCAGAATAGGATTCAATGACTATGTTATGTAACTGTCCTGTTCTTCATCCAAATGCCATCTATAAAATCTCTATGTGCATCTGATTCCTGAACTGTTTTAGTTCATATACTGTAATTTTTGCACAGTACATTTTAATTGTAAAGAAAGCTAGAGATTATCTAGTTTAATTCCTCAGTTTTAAAATTATATAGGTAGGAAGAGAACCGGAAAGAATATATTTGCATGACTTAAACCAGGAAGCATATTTAGTCAAGTACAGAATTAGGGCAAAGGGTTTGTTTTTATCTCTGTAATAAAGTCAGTTCTGTGACACTGTGCTTGGACTCAGTATTCACAGTGGCATGGAGTTTGCGCTCCTTTTGAACATGACAACCATTATCTGCGAACTCTGCGGACAGGATACATTTTTCTGTAACTTCCACCACAACTACTGCTTCCCCCAAGCACTACAGATCCTGGACATTTCCGTATTCAGATGTGTTCACCTAAACTACAGTCTTATTTTCGGGATGTCGTGAAATGATGGGAGCAGAGTTTACCATCCTGGGCGCCCACCTTATAAGTTCTCATATTTTATTTCATGTTTCTTCTACACATTGACAGGTACTATTCAAAATAGAAGATGATAAATATAGGTTTTAAATGAGCACTTGAAGCCTACCGATAAGTACAGAACAGAGACGCTTTAAAGATCGGGGTCAAAATATATTTCTATGTTAGCTTTGTCATCACAGTGGCTGAGGGCCTGAAATAAACAATTAAAAGGAAGAAACATTTGTTCATGTTCATTGTTTATAGACAGTACTGATTATTGTAAAATAGAGAAAGTAGTAGACAACATCAGGCCATTTTCTAACAGCCAGCAAGCAGAGAAACAGAGAGAGTCTCAGTATATGACAAGATAGACCTTCAAGAAAAAGCTGGTAGTGACCTACTTCCTCCAGGCGAGCTCATGCCTATACTTTACAGAACCTTCCAAAATGGGACCAGGGCCTGTGGACCAAGGATTCGACATATGAGATCCTGGAAGACCTTTTACTCTCAAACACTAACTTTCTGCTCCTGGCCTGAAAAACTCACAATCATATAATAATGCCAAATGCATTGAGTCCTTTTGCAATGGTCTCCACTTGATTTGTTTGATTGGTTGATTTCAGGCTTTTCCAATGTCCCAGAGTCTTTATTCTCTTTAGCTTCACAGCTCCTCACATTACCTTCAGGCAGGCTGCCGGTAGTGACTCTGGTCCTATCATTTGTTGTCCAGGCTCCCGACTAACAGCTATGAAGAAACCTCACAAACCTCTCCCTGAAAAGCCTAAATAACTCACATATAACTGCTGCCAAGTGCTACTAACAGCTTGAGTAGTAGCAAGGCCTGAATGTTTGAGCTGCTGAGCACAGCAGAATGAATTTCAAGGAGGCAGGTTCTTGGGTGACCATGGGAGAAGAGTGGCTGTTGTTTCAAGGAAAAGTCTATTAAATGAGTCCACTTTTACTAACATTAAGCCTGTCACAGATGGAGTATACACAGTGCTTGAGAATCTCCTTCATAATGATACAAAGGACTTGTTTTCTTTTTTAATAACAATACTCTCTTAAAACTCTGTTACTTCAATAGCTGGATTTATTTTGATTTTTTGTTTGTTTGTTTGTTTTGTTGGTTGGTTTTGGTTTTGGTTTTCTGACCAACATCAAGGCTTTTCAGCTCTCCCTCTCCCTCTCTCCCTGTCCCTTTCCCTGACCCCCTTTCCCTCTGCCTCTTCCCCTCTTCCTCACTCTCTCCCTCCCCCTCCCCCCCTTCTTTTTTTTTTTATTATTTTCACTGAAGTGGTTGTACAACTTGATTCTTATACTGGTGAGATCTAGACTCACCTGTGGAGCAGGCCTTTTTGCATTCACGTAAAGAATTACTTTCCTTTCTTTAGGAGGACCCATGTTGGAAGTATATGGCACTATTCGCTTGGACTTATATTCTTAACTGTTTAAGAGAAAAAAAAATGAGCTAAGCATTAGCACCCATCATCCTTTGCTTCCTCCTTGATTATGGGCACTTTCTTAAAAACCCTGCTCATTTACTTCTGGGACCTTATAGACTCTATAAGTTTGAACTGTGATGTGAGAGAAATCCTTTCTCTCTTAACTTGGCTCTGACAGTAATAGGACAAGAAAGTACGATACAGTAGCAACAACCATGCCACAGCTTGAATGCTGGACTCTGTTGGAATCACTCCTACCCACTGATTACTCTGACACTGTGAAATCCTCTCAAAGTCTCAGTGCATGAGGGAAAATGTAGATAACATCTTTGCTGATGTTATCAGTCTCACATAACTGTTATGTCTTTATCAATAGTGTTATTTTCCCCATCTGAAGTTTCTATTTTTTCTTCTTCTTAGATATTTTCTTCATTTACACTTTAAGTGCTATCCCCTTTCCCAGTTCCCCCTCCAAAAACCTTCCATCCTTCACACAGACCCTGTTCCCCAAACTCCCACTCCAGCTTCTTGGTCATGGCATTCCCCTATACTGGGGCATAGAACCTTCACAGAACCATGGGCCTCTCCTCCCAATGATGACCTACTAGGCCATCTTCTTCTACATACACAGCTAGAACCATGAATCCCACCATGTGTTTTCTTTGTTTGATGGTTTAGTCCCAGGGAGCTCAGGGGTACAGAAGTGGATGCTCACAGCCATCTACTGGATAGAGCACAGGGTACCCAATGAAGCAACTAGAGAAAGTACCCAAGGAGCTGAAGGGGTTTGCAGCCCAATAGTAGGAACAACAATATGATCCATCTAGTTTTTTAAGGACACTCTTTATCACTAGCATCTGGTGCCTTGAGCTCTCCCTTGAATCATCCACTAATCTCCGTTTACAGCCTTAATAGGTTTATCTAGTCCAGATCACCAATCTCTTCCAAAATACTTCTGAAAACCAATTCCAAAGATTTATGAACCACATGAGTAGGTTTAGTGATGAAACTGGCTGCCATTTCGCTTTCTAATTCTCATGACAAAGACAAAGGGAAGGAAATGTGTATTTTGATTTAGAGTTTCACAAGTATCATCATATCATGGTGGAGAATGTATGACCCTGAACAGCCACTCAAAATATGGTGACCAACTAGTCAGGCTAGTGGTGAGGTGGTCTGGGACAAGATACTTCTTGCAACAACACACTTAATCACCTGATATTTTTAGGCATATCCTGACTCTTAAAGTTTCTAGAACTCCTCAAATCATTCTATCATCCAAGGGGCCATACCTGTGCAGCTGTGGTAAAAACGCCAAATTCATACCACAATTACTTGATTATCTTGTGAAATGATATTTGATTATATCACATCCCTCAACAAAGGAATGAATAGAGAAAATGTGATACTTATACACAATGAAGTACTACACAGTGATTAAAAACAGTGACTTCAGGAAATTCACAGGCAAATGGATGGAACTAGAAAGAGAATTACATCATTTTGAACTCTTCATTTCTTCTTTCCAACCTCAACCTACTAGGTACCATCTTTCACACCCTCCCCATCCCCATTATCCAATTCTAATAGCCTTTTGTTTTGACTATTTTTATAAGTGTATATGTATATGTCATGTGTATATGATATATATTATGTGCTCTCTGTATGTGTGTGTGCTCTGCTTGTGTGGTTTTGTGTGTGTGTGTGTAAATGAAACCTGGTGAGTCATTTATTGTGTCATTATTTCTGTTTATGTGTATGCTGGCCACTCTACATAGTATAACCAATAAATAGGCTCTTTCCAGGAATGGTTAATTCTCTTTTTTCTAGCAGTCATTGGTCACTGGGTTGCCTGTAGTTCTTTGTCTCAAAGAAACAGGTGAAAATTTCCTCTTTGACATCAACATGTTGATTGTTATGCCTATTTTTATGGCATTATTTATGTAGCCATTTCTAGGAAAGATTGTTTCACAGCAGACCTCCTGGATTCTGGCTCTTAAGGACTCTCTTCTTCCACGTGGCTTTTTGAGCTATAGATGCAGGAGATTTAGCACTTTGACATGGATGCATACATTGGGCCTGGGCACTCCGTGATCCATTGATCTCTGTGCTGTGTCCAGTTGGGTTTTCTATCTGCTGTAAAGGTATTTGGTTTTGTTTTGTTTATGATGAGTGGTGGTAGCTACACTTGTATGTGGATGGAAGGACAAGATTTAGAATGTATAAGAAATTATGCTGGACTAGCAAACTGGTGATAGTAACAGAGCTTTTCATAAGTCATCACTAGTCCTGGGAAGATGGCTTGGTTTCTAGTATCAAGCAAGATTGTACATGCATGAGACAGCCAGATATTACACCTTTAGGAATATCTTAGCTTGGAGGCCATGGTCATGGCTCAGGGTGGTTTTAGATGCATAAGGCTCTTTAGTTGTTTCTCTCCTTTGGCAACTTGCAAAGTAATTTCTGGTACAATGGAAACTAGATCATAGGTAGATACTTTCAGGTCAGATCTAATTCAAATCATCCAATCCTTCTGTCCTAAGTATGTGGTGTCTGTCTTTAACAGTAGTCATCCATTCTCAACCCTTGAGACAGCCCAAAAATCCAGAAAGACCAACAGATCATGATCGTTCTTATTTGTACTTTCTAATTCCAAGTTCTAAGATGTGAGTATACAACATGGAGTATCTACAGAAACCAGAAAAGTATAAAGGGAACATGGGTGTGGGTAAGGAGAGTTTGGGAGGGTAGAATCAGTTTACAGGTGATATGACATAGCATCATAAAAATGGGTAGGAAGATACAACTAAGGAAGAGGGAGAAATGTCAATATAACTGGAAAATCAGCATTGGATAAATCCACACAAAGGTTGTCTGATAAAGCTTCGAGGACTCATATAATTTTATATTTACCTAAAATTATATATGTATATGTATGTATGCATGTATGTATATGTAATTTAAATGAAATTTTATAAATATATAATTTTACATATATTATGTAATATGGAGTTGTATATTAATTATATATATATTAATTAAATATATACATACATATATATTTTTTTAAAGTAAAGCCAAATAGGCTGACAATGTTCCCCACAAGAACCACAGACTAAGAAACAGCAAATCACCAAAAAAACCCAAAACAACCCAATCAGAAAATGGGATATAGAACTAAACAGATTTCACAACTGAGGAATCTCCAATTGATGAGAAACACCTAAAAAAGTGTTCAAAGTCCTTATTGGTGAGAGGAATGCAAATCAAAACGACCCTGAGATTCCACCTTACACCAATCAGAATAAAGATCAAAATGTAAGGTGATAACACATGTTGGAGAGAGTGTGGAGAAAGAGGAACACTCCTCTATTGCTGGTGGGATTGAAAACAGGTACAACAACTCTGGAGATCAATCTGGGGGTTTCTCAGAAAATTGGAAATAAATCTACCTGAAGACCTGGCTATACTACTCTTGGGAATATACCCAAATGATGCCCCACCATGCCACAGGGAAACCTGTTCCACTATGCTATTTGTGATAGTGAGAAGCTGGAAACAACCTAAATGTCCCATGACAGAAGAATGGATACAGAAAATGTGTTTCTTTTACACAATGGAATACTACTACTTAGCTATTAAGAATGAGGACATCCTGAGTTTTGCAGACAAATGGATAGAAGGAGAAAATATCATCCTGAGTGAGGTAACTCAGACCCCAAAAGACATGCCTGGTATGTACTCACTAATAAGTGGATATTAACAAAAAAAAAAAGAAAAAGAAAATAAAAACAGAAATAAAGTACATAATACCCAGGAGAAAGTCCACAAAACTCAAAAAGGTCAACAAGCTGAAGTGCCCAAGTGAGGGTGCCTCAGTCCCATTTGGGAGGGAGAAGAAAGCAATCACAAGTGGGGAGGGACCTGGGAGGGAAAGTGAACCAGGGGAGGGGAGTCAGGGGGAGAGGGGAATGTGATCTGATATTCAGTGATGGAAAAGGACTGAAGCCCTGAGGATCAGCAGAAAGAATGGAAACAGGCAACCTCAGGAGATAGGAGGTTGGGGGACCCTCCAGAATGCACCAGAGACCTGGGAGGTAAAAGACTCTTCAGGACTCAAAGGGATAGACCTGAGATGAAATGCCAGACAGTAGGGAGAAGAAACTTATAGAGCCCACCTCCTGTAGGAAGACAGGACATCGAATGAAGAAGTGGTGGCCATCCCAGAGTCACACCTCTGACCCATAATCATTCCTGCCTCTACTATTTTGATATCTAATGCTCTGATAACTCAAATGAATGGCACTCATTTGTCTCTTCAGATTGTCCACATCACTTAAGCACCTCCCGATGATCTCATTCCTGGTTGTTTCTTATGCTTCTTCTTTGCCTTGCCCCTAACCTTCCTTGACCCAAGGTCCTGGTAGGTAGCTGATGGTGCTCCATGTCCTTGGAGTTCTTTGAACTTTAACCTTTGTGCTGCTCTTCGGACTATGCTTCAGGTGCTTTCCTTATAGCACCTATATAGCAGGACAATTGAACACAAAGTTACCTATTGTCAATACTTACGTGGTGAACGTTCATGAATGACATGTGAATCGTGTTTTGAAGAATGGAATATTAATTGAAATTGTAAAGGAAAGTATTCACAGCATCTGAATAGACACAAAATATTTCAATCCAGTTGATACAACTCTGAAGAGAGAAAGAGCAAATGGAGACTTCATGTTGTGTTTGTGCCCAGAACCTGATATGCAAAGCATTTGCTTTATTATATCAGAATTTGATCTTTTCTTTCTGTACTCACATTTGAGGGGGACAAATTTCTTTCTGTGCCAAATCTTTATCTTCTAGTGTTTTGTCTTTTGCACATTGTTGCCAATAATCAGGAAGTTGAAACCACTCTTGTTGCTAGAAAGCATTCATCCATGACATGGACAAGGTTGTCCTTGTTAAAGTGCTTGGTCTAGAGATGCTCTGAGCTGTAACCTTCTTCCTGCTCAGTTGAATTGATTAAAACAAGTTCTATGAAAATTAAACACAAGCACTATTTATATAATGAAAGGGATGTAACAGAAACCCACAGCCTTTAGAATTTCAAATGTGGAAATTATCTTGCTGTGACAATCAAGGTTGATATGTCTCTAGGGGATGAATTTCTTCTGCACAATAGGCATTCTCCATGTGTTTTCAAAGTGAGGAGATTGTTTGTGTCTTATTGGGCTTTAAAAAGGAAAGGATGGATCGTCTCCTTATCTTTTCATAAATCATTTTGGATGGCATTTGTATTAACAATAAAACTAACAAAACAATACAGTGTTGTTAAGCTATAGCTGAGATTCAATTCTATTAAAACACCTTTTAGTCATTTCATTTGTTTTTATCCATGCTATAAGAATTTGAGAAATTGTTTAAAATTGCTTCATTAAATCTTAGCTACTAAAATGCAAAAGTATTAATGGTCTGGAATGCTTTGTTTGAGAGTATCTGATTCAGTAGATGAAATTTGCTAAGTTGATTGCTTTGATCTCTATCTACACATTTAAACTTGAATTCGACTTTATAGTATCGGCCTCTGGATAATATATACAATTCTGTCGTGAGAAAATCAGGGCTTAGGCTATTTCTTGCTATTTAATTCTCAACTATTTGTATAGAGAGATGGTCTGGGTGGAATCTTCTGGTGCCTTCTACCTGGAAGCTTCGGAGACTCAGCCTCATTCACTCAGGCTAATCTCCAGCTTAGCCCTAGCTTGCCCACTGACCCACACTGCTCCATTCTCTTCCCATTATCTCTTATAAATTTCTCAGATGATTGTTATTAACTTAATGGGGAGATAAATTCCAAAAGTATAAGATTATAACTATTAGGAGATACTTTGTTTTTTGTTTTTGTTTTTGTTTTCTTTTTAATTAGGTATTTTCTTCATTTACATTTCCAGTGCTATCCCAAAAGTCCCCCATACCCTCCCCCACCCACTCCCCTATCTACCCACTCCCACTTCTTGGCCCTGGCATTCCCCTATACTGAGGATTATAAAGTTTTCACGACCAATGGGCCTCTCTTTCCACTGATGGCCGATTAGGCCATCTTCTGATACATATAGGTGGAACAACAATATGAACTAACCAGTACCCCCCCCCCCCGAGCTTGTGTCTCTAGGAGATACTTTGTATTCTAACCTTCCACGTTTTAAACACCATTCACAATATACTCTGCTAAAACTGTTAATTATTTGTTCAAAAATGATTTTTGAGAAATAAAATGAAAATAGAATTGTAATTCACATGACTCCCTTTATTCATAGAAATGCACCCCAAAGTACCTTCATCATTTGCAATGATAGAAAATGAAATATTCCTGCTTTGAGCTAGTCCATATAAATACTATATTTATGCTATTTACAAAATATGACATAGTGTTTAAATTAGGAGATTCTGTGGAGTTGATTTTTTTTCTTGTTTCATGGGGGATAAAGTACACATTTTGTTAGTTTGTTTTAGTAGGCTCCCATAGACTCATTCATTGTGTGAAAATTTGAGGAATTGTTTAAAATTGCTTCATTAAAATCTCTCTACTAAAATGTAAGAGTATTAATAGTCTGGGAAGCTTTGTTTGGGAATAACTGAGGCAGTAGCTGCAGTTTGCTTAGCTAACAGGGATGGGCACTGTTTGAGAAGGATTAGAAGAACTAAGAACTACGTGTGACCTTGTTGGCATGTCATTGGGAGTGAGACTGAAGGTTTCAGAGGCTACATAAAGTCAATTATGTCTTGCTCTCCCTCTCTCTGCCTATGGATCTGGATGTATCCCTCAGCTACTTCTGCAGTTATTGCATGCTCCCTGTCTTGATGGTTTTGAACTAAAGCTCTGAAACTGTAAACAAGCTCACAATTAAAGGTTTTCTTTTATAAAATCTGCCTTGGTCATAATATGTCTTTACAGGAATGGAATAGGGACTAAGACAGAAATTAGTACCAGGGAGTCGCACATTGCTCTGACAGGCATGACCATGCTGTTTGTTGGAGGAATATGGGACATTTTGGAACTTTGAACAACATCATATGGACACTTTAAGTGAAGCGTAATGGCCGGTTGTGGTAGGAGCAAGGAAGACACTGCTGAGGGTATTGTGACAGTGGATACCCAGCTCAGTAGTTTTTAGAGGAGAAGAATATTCTAGTAAGTGAACCAGAGACAATTCTTGTGACATTTTGGCAGAGTGTGGCAGCTTTGTGTTCTAAAATTCTGACTGAAGCTAAATTGAAGGGTTTTGGTTTAATGACATTGACATAGAAGATTTCAAGACAACTTAGTAATGACTGTCTCATCTAGCTATTAATAACCACTGTTATTCAGATCAATAATGAAAAGGGCAAACTGAACAAAGCAACAAAAAGTGCATTTGAAGAGAAAAGGAGCACTAGAAGTTAAGTCTAGTGCCCAAGGAAATGAAACTTCTTACTGAATAAGATGAAAGCTGTGGTAACATCAGGAAGACCTCATTCAGGTAAGTTTCTAACTTGTGAAAAAGAATTAAAGAAGAGCTTTAACAGTGGAGAAAACCATCCAGATAAGAAAGTTAATGCAAATGTACTTTAAATGGGGGCCAAGTTTCAGCCTCACCCAGCAACAGAACTTTACAGCCTCGCGTGATTTTTGCTTTAGAGTCAAGGCTACAAGAAAGGGGTTGTGGAATCTCCCTCCACTGCTAAAGAAAGCTGCTGATGGCAGGAGTGTGTCAGGGTTGTCATTGCATGAAGGGCCAGAAAAGCAAATGTATGGAGCTGTGGAGGGGCAGTCTGGATTTCAATGGAGACTAAAATATGTTGGAGATGGAAAAGCCATGAGATACCTGACAAGAAGAACTGCAGATTAGGTATGGAACCAGCACAAGAGAGAGAGAGAGAGAGAGAGAGAGAAGGAAACATATTGTTGCAGTCAAAAAAAAAAAAAAAAGCTGAAAAGAGTTGGAGATGTGATGAGCATTTTGACATCAGATATAAAGAAGCAGAATTTGGAGTTTAACTTGGTGTTTTTCAGTCTTGCTTTGGCCCAGTATTTCCTCCCTATGTCCCCTTTCCCTTTTTTAAGGAATGGTAATATGTAATCTATGTCACTGTATGTTGGAATAGGTGATCTGTTTTTTTCCTTTTTATTTTATAGTGGTTTACAGTTAAGAGATTGTCACAAGTCTCAGAAGAGACTGAACTTTGGACTTTTAAACAATGTTGAGAATTTGACAGATTATGAGAACTTTTAAAGCTGTACTAAATGCATTTTATAAAAAACTATTGTTTCAAACATGTGGGGACCAAGGATTGGAATGCAGTGGTAGTGGTTTGCATATGAATGGCTCCATGGCTTCATGTATTTGAACACTTAGTCACCAGGGAGTGGCATTATGTGAGAAGGATTAGAAGTATTAGGAGATACAACCTTGTTGAACTACACGTGGCTTTGTTGGAATATATGTTTCACTGGTGCTGGACTTTGGGGTTTCAAAAGCCTGCATCATGCAAAGCATGTCTAATTCTCTCTCTGCATCAGATTGTCTGAGCTACTGCTGCAGTGGCCACTTGAATACCACCATGCTCCCTGCAATGACAATAATTACTAGTCCTCTGAGACTGTAAGCCAGCCCCCAAATAAATGTTCTATATGAGTTGCCTTGGTCATGGTGTCTCTTCACAGTGACTAAGACAGTCATGCCTGCAGTTCTGTTTTGGTGTATTTCTTCCTAAGAAAAATGTCCATAGCACCGTGATTTAGTCAAAAGTACATTTCTATTGACTTCACCCTTTCACTCTGTCATATTTTGTTTACAATGGGTATGCTCATACCTTGGCAGTAACCAATCACATAGTAATGTTTTATAGAAGATAAACGATTCCTTTCATCAGTAGCATGCCCCTCTTAAGTGAAAGAAGGGCAGGTATGAGTTTCATCATTTTCTTTTTCTCACCTCATTTGTTTTAGAATGGCAAATAATTTCTATATACAGTTCTTTCTGCACATTGTTGACAAGTGCTTGGTAAAATATTTGCTGAAAAGCAAACAAAGCATACATGCAGACTGCTTGTCATTTGTTGTGTTTAAACATCCTTGAGAGGTTTGCTTTCCTGTTCGCTAAATAAAACTATTGTATTTTATACATAGTCGGTTCAATGAAACAAAATTATCCCATTTAATAAATTCCTTTGCTTTCTTCACTGTGCAATTTCTTTTTCTTTAGATAAGTAATACACAGTTGGCTGTGTTTCTCTTCTGGGCTTGGACTTTCCAATTAAAATCATTCCTTGGCCAGCATACTAACAAACCCATGCTGAGAACTCAGTTTAGATACAGCCTTAGATATCTTTTGTTTAAGTATTGATTCTTCCTAAAATGATATTACCTTGGTAAATTATGTTGAATACTCTGGTATCAATTCTCTGTTCTTTAAATTTTATTTTAGTCTTTAGGAGAACAATATACATGAGAAATAAACTACTCTTATATACTCCATGTGAGCGTGTGTGTGTGTGTGTGTCTGTATGAGTGTGTGCTTGCATGCTTATATGTGTGCAGGTGTATTAGAGAAAGATGCACACATTTATATGTGATGTATTCATAGATTCATGTGTGCCTGCAGGCAAAAGGTTTTTAAAAAAATGATCTTAAATGTTCTCCTCGCTCATTTTTTGTCTTAGTCCATTGGGACTGAGTCTCTTAATGAAGTTGGCCATATTTTACAGCTAGGCTAGTATGCGGCATGTTCTAAGGATGCTCTTGCCTCCATCTTCTCCAGTAGTGATTGACAGGATCTCAAATCATACCCAGGTCTTAAGTGATTGCTAGAGTCCCACCTCAACTCCCCATGCTTGCACAGCAAGTGCCTTTACGCACAGAGCTATCTCCCAGGAGATGATGTATTTTAGAAAAACAAAATGTTCAGACTCACTTCGTGCCAGGAGGACATTAATAGGTTACCCACTCATACTTTTCTGAATAAATCTTGAGAACATCAAGACCCAGATCTAAGACTGAGTTAAAATCCTACGACTGCTACTCATTTTTCCTAATGATACAGACAAGTTACAGAGTTTCTCTGTACCCATGTCCCTGACCTTCAGACAGGAGTTAAAACAATGCCTCCATTATTCAGTTGCCCTCAACAGAGGAATAGATACAAAAAATGTGGTACATTTACACAATGGAGTACTACTCAGCTATTAAAAGGAATGAATTTATGAAATTCCTAGGCAAATGTATGGATCTGGAGGGCATCATTCTGAATGAGGTAACATATTCACAAAGGAACTCACACAATATGTACTCACTGATAAGTGGATATTAGCCCAAAAACTTAGGATACCCAAGATATAAGATACAATTTGTTAAATGCATGAAACTCAAGAAGAACGAAGACCAAAGTGTGGACACTGTGCCCCTTCTTGGATTGGGAACAAAACACCCATGGAAAGAGTTACAGAGATAAAGTTTGGAGCTATGAAGAAAGGATGGACCATCTAGAGACTGCCATATCCAGGGATCCATCCCATAATCAGCTTCCAAACGCTGACACCATTGCATACACTAGCAAGATTTTGCTGAAAGGACCCAGATATAGCTGTCTCTTGTGAGACAATGCCGGGGCCTAGCAAACACAGAAGTGGATGCTCACAGTCAGCTATTGGATGGATCACAGGGCCCCCAATGGAGGAGCTAGAGAAAGTACCCAAGGAGCTAAAGGGAACTGCAACCCCATAGGTGGATCATTATTATGAACTAACCAGTACCCCAGAGCTCTTGTCTCTAGCTGCATTTGTATCAAAAGATGGCCTAGTAGGCCATCACTGGAAAGAGAGGCCCATTGGACTTGCCAACTTTATATGCCCCAGTACAGGGGAATGCCAGGGCCAAGGGGTGGGGGTGGGTGGGTGGGGGACTGTGGGGGGGATTATATTGGGGACTTTTTGGATAGCATTGGAAATGTAATTGAGGAAGTTACCTAATTAAAAAAAAATAATAATAAAAAAAGAAATTTAAGCTTTAGTGCATGGCAGTAAAAAAGTACTGGTTGCTTTTAAACTGTTATGCAAAACGAGATACTGATATAATTATGGTGCACCTCCTAACAGTAGACAGTAATAGAGTAACAGTACATGAACTCCATGAAAACAAAATCTGAGTACTAATACCATTTTCCCCATTTCAGGGAAGTGTAGCTATAATTACCAACTTTCTCAGACAAAACAGTAAGCAAACAGACAGTATAAAGTTTAATCTGTTTTATTAATCTCCACTATCTTTCCCCATCTGTACTAGTCAGGATTTTCTAGAGTGACCAATAGGCTATAGTCCAGCTAGTTGAGCATTGCCTGTCTCCTAGCAGAAGCTCCATGACTCTGGTAGTTGTTTAGTCTAGGAGGCTGAATGTCTCAAATGGTCTTCAGTGAACATTGGCATTCCAAAGAACTAGGATATAGCATCAGTAAGGGGGGGCCTCATCAGGTGGATAGATGTACTTTCTTGTGAGAATAATGGTAAGCAGATAAAACGTGAAGACATTTTTTCTTCTCTTCCCTGGCCTTCTATGGAGGCTGCCACCAGAAGATGTGGCCCAGATTTAGAATGTATCTTCTCATGGAAAATGATGCAAACAAGAAAATCCTTCCCAGAGATCCCCAGACACTTGGGTGTTACTAGATTCCAGTTGTATTAAAATAGATAACCAAGATTAGACATCATATCTTTCAGAAATACCTATCAGAGTATTTGTCTGATATATAAAAATCGCCAGTTATAATTTCAGGGTATTTTTCTAATGTAAAAAAAAAATCTCTTCAGTTACAATTTAATATCATCATCTCCATGCCTCCCCATCAAAAATAAATACCATCAATGTTTTGAATGGTATCCAAAATGTATGTTTTTGCTAATTCTTGTCTCCAAACTCCTGTCTATTTGGAGCAGTCAGATTAATTTTCATCAATGACAAACATGATAGACATTCAGTATGAAATATTGTTCCACCAAGGAATACAACCAATAGTACATATGTATATTTGCTGGCTTTTATTATGAGTAGAGACTTTATAACTCAAAGACAGTCCCCAGCACACTGAAGAGGAAAATCGCTGACCCTCAGTCCAGGAAGCCAGAAGCCTTTGCATTTCCATTTGGATGCTGGAAGTCTGGGAGCTTTGTGAAATATCTGTGGTATTAGGACAGAACGGAAAATCTAGAGAAGCTGGCTATTGATGTCAGTGGGTAGAAGTGGTAAGATGCTGCCATCAGAGCTCAAGGGGCTTACAAGGAGGTCAGGACTTTCTTCTTTCAGCCAACTATCTTCATTTTGCTGATAGCCAGGTAGGAGGTGTCAACTGCACTGAGGAAGGTACTCCTAATCTCAGCCACTGCTGTATTATGTGTCAGTTCTCTCTGAAGAACTTCAGCCATTGTCCTATGTGTCAGTCCTCTCTTAGATGTCCCAGAAGACACATTGCTATATTTCACTGGACCTAAAATGGTTTAAACGAGTCAAGGTGAACCTAAGATCCACAATCACACATTCCATACTGGCACCATAATTTCAAGAATAGAATTAAAACTCCTTGCTTTCCTTTGGAGTAGGCATCTGTCATAGATTTCCCTGTATATGTTAAGGTCAAGGTGTTTAGCTTCCTTCTTTATTAAATACTTGCAATGTTATTGTACTAGAATCTGGGTAATTATGTATGGACAATAAATTCATTTTTCTTCTCTTTGTTACTAGTACTTGGGCCCAGTACCTTTTCAATCAATATATACTGAGACAAATTAAATTTGTTGTACAATTAATATAGGAGAAGAGTGTAAATAGCTGAGAGAACAACCAAGGAAATCATAAACTCTTGAGTGGATCATACTTCTATGATGTACACCACTCACTTAAGCCTTAGGCCTGTGAGAAATTATAGAGCAATTCTGAACAAAACAAACATCCAGGAATCAAGTAGATGCTTGGGAATTCTCTTGATTCAGTCATACCAATAGTTCTTTAAATAGGAAATAGGATTCTTTTGAAAACAATAAAACTAGAAATATAGATAAGTTGAATGGCCTTTATTCAGAAATAGAATATAAGTTAGACATATCATGGAGTTTGTTTGCTCTCCATTTTTAAATGTTCCTCGTTGAATGGTAAAAATAATGTGAGTTTTTTTTATACTTTTGTTCATAATACTCCAAAGGGGTGAGTGCACATAGTTTGGTATTATTAAGTTTGAGTAGAAGACACAAGGCCCTGTGTTCCATCTTTGGTACTATAAAATAATAATGAAAAACAAATTAAAAATAATTGCAATGAAAAGCAAACATTTCTTTAAATAATATTAGTAACAATTATTAAATAACACCTCTTGGAGCATTTAGCAATTAGTATTAACAAGAACAACACACTAAAATGGACATGTTCAGGAGACCGCAAACCTACAACTAATGTTTAGGCATTAGTTTTGTTTTCTTATCATTTGTTTCTCAGACCAATAATCACATGATCCAACATTTCTCAAAAGAGAGCGTAGCTGAACAGTCCTGCTATATTTTCCCGGGAAGAGAGTTATGTGGTCCAACAACTTGAAGACATGAAAACCTTCTCCTTGCTCGAGAATATAAAGCCAATTACATGCTCTTAGAAAAACATGCAGAAAATTATTAGAGCTGCCTGGATTATAAAGGTAATTTGGCTACAGTATTCTCTTTTTAATTTTTGAAATTATTCTTTAAAAATTTCGTAGATATATATAATTCACTTTAGCCTAAACTCCTACTCCCTCACTCCACTTCTGAAAACTTTCCTCAACATATCTCATTTCCAGCTTCATGTCTTCTTTTTCCTTTTTAATATGTTTTTGTTTTGTTTTGAGAACCTCATAAATGAGTAGTATATTACTTCTTCTTCTCCCCACCCAATTTATCCTCATGTCAATCCCAAATATGTGTTTTCCCTTCTTTAATTACAATTGCTACACAAATTATTTATATATATTCATATATAAAAGTATATACATATATAATATATACAAATTTTTAAGAAATAGTGCATATATTTTTAAAGAATAAATGATACACAAATTATATATGTGTGTATGCATATGTCTGTACATCTGTACATATAAATATATATGCATGTGTACATATATATGGATATATTTAGCATTGCTCATGTGTACATGTATTTAGTAAAGACCACCTCAGCTTGGTACTTTTTTATTTGTGATGTCTGATAAAAGTCAAAGGGAGAGATCTTTCCTATCTTTTGCCTGACAAAATCACTATGAAGATTACACCAGTTGAGATCTTATTGGCTATAGCCACTTTTCGTAATACTTATCCTGAATAAGTCCATTAGGGCTACCTCATGAAATGTTTTCTTGGTAGACCATAATAGACTTCTAAGTGTACTTATAATGCCTGAATTTTATCTATAAGCATATAGATCTGCATAGTTTTAAGCCATTCCACTTTATAAAATGAATTGAAGTTATTTTATAGTATCCATTCGGCACTTTATATGTAGGAATTCCAGGTAGACTTGGCAGATTCCTGCTCCTGAATGGAGCTAGGATTTCAAATTGACAGCTACCAATACTGATCTGATAAAGTATCAACTGACCTAACCCACGGTGAGGATAAGGAAAATTTCAAGTTAGAGTCTGCACATGGTATATACTCATAGGCCTGTGGCTTTATCTTTTTAAGAAATATTTTTTCAAAAATTTTTATTAGATATTTTTATTTTTTATTAGATATTTTCTTTACATACATTTCAAAATGCTATCCCGAAAGTTCTGTATACCCCCCGCCCCGTCCTACTTATAAACTTGGTAAAACTCAACAGGTAGAAGAAAATTTCTTTAAACTTCAGTTATGGCTTTGAGCTTTTCTAGCTCCAAAATCCATGATCCTATCAAATTTGTATTCTAAATCTTATTTCCTGTCTCCCCTTCATGGCATCATTTATCATGATGTAAAGACAGCCTTTTTGCATGTTTGTCACTTCTACCGTCCCCTCCCTCAGACACTCTGTCTCTTTGCTGTTCATCACGTGGCCAAGCACTCTTCTTTCTAGGCGTTTGTTCCCAACTTACCCCCTACTCAAAGTTCTTTCCTCTTGTATTCAGAGAGATCACAACACTCAAAGCCCTTCTGTATCAAATGTCATGTTATGGAGGCATTCCTGAGAAGTTACATAAATTAAATCAATTACTGCTGAGCACTTCTGAGTATTCTGCACCCTGCCGTACTTTCCTTACCAGCAGTTATCAATTCAGTAAACATTAAATATTTACCTGCTTATTTGCTCTTGTTTATCTCACTTGCTTAGCACCTGCAGTGTGAGCTCCACACAAGGGATATTCCATCACTGTTCTCAGAGCCATACCCATGCTTGTGCCTGGTAGACAATAGGTACTCATTGTATATTTGCTGAATAGATGAAATACTGAGTGTTGGGCATGCATAAAACATAAGATGAAGCATTAAAGAGCTAAGTTATGAGGAAAATATAGGTTTATTGATCTTTGTAGTAATGCTTCACTGGCTAATAGTATAAGGAAGACATCATGGATGGCATTACATTCCTCATGAAAGATTGGTAGGATATCTATATGTTCAGCTATTTGGAAATGTAAAACATAGAATAAAAAAAACTATTTAAATCAAGACATAATGCAGTCATAAGTGACAAAGAGATAGAATTCATTGGGAGAAACAAGCATATCTTTTAGGTAAATATTTACAAATCTAGCATTTCTCTTTTTAAATTCAGCAGCAGATATTCCCTGTGTTCCTTAAATGTGTCATTGTAGAAACTCTTAGAAGGTTTATTAATTTTAGTATGAATGACTGTGTATATAAATATGTATATGTTTTATTTCCTGTTCTATATTAAGAGCTTCCAATAATAAATATTGCCTGATTGATAGACAGTTTTCCTTAAGGTCAGTCTTTTTAACTGGAATGGATCTAATGAAAAGCAAAAATTCTATCCTAGATTGTTGAAAGTGTTTGAAAAAAATAGGCTTTGGGATTCTTTCATGTTGCTTGGAGTTTCTAAACAGGAAAAGGAAACCCAAATAAAATGTCTGAACTTGAAAGTCACAGGCCAACTTACAATTTAGAAAAACTAATCTCACATCCTAGATTTTATCACAGCATGGAAATTTCAGAGTAGCAAAGCAATGTGGGAGACCAATCCAACAGGCATCTCCACTAGTTAAGAGATAATGAGCATCGGAAGCGAAGGGGAACTAATGAAGATAGAGACGGGATCAAAGGCAGGCAGTGATGTAGTTGTGGCCTGCAATCTTAGCAACTTATCTGTTTAGGGCCTGACACAGAGTGCTGAGGTCTAAGAGAGTTAGGATGGTGGTCCCATGGCCTGAAAGAAGCAAGTAAGAGTTTTATAGTACAACAAACTTTGATGTTCAATCACATGAGCTGAGATGACTTCTTGATCAGGGTGGAACTGTTAAAATAAAAAAACTAAAACATGTTTGCATTTAAGAAATTGTTTCATGCTAGATACAGATATTTTATAGTTCTACCTGCAAATTATTAGTGGTTTAAAGATTTGTTGATTATCCAATTTGTCCTTTTATGATAGATTAGAGTGGAGTGTGAAATAAAATTTATAATGAGCTTTGGAATTAGGATAGAAATGAAGGGCTAGCAGAAATGACTAATGACAATGTAAGTAGAAACAGAAAAATTAGTCAAGAGAATATGAGTGAAAAATTAGCAGAATCTGTGTTAGTGAACATGAACATTTATTTAAAAAAAATCACTCATGGCAAGAATTTAATGATTTCATCGTCATAGACAATTCTTGAAGGTTAAAGTTCCAGGTTTCACTTGTTATTTTGTATAACTGACCAGTTGACACATCACTCAATGACTATCATCGTTTCAGTTTGTGCCATATTCTTTTTAAAGATTTCTTTATTTTATTTTATGTATATGGGTACACTGTAACTGAACTGATGGTTGTGAGCCATCATGTGGTTGCAGGAAATTTGAATTTAGGACCTCTGCTCACTCTGGTCAGCCCTGCTCGCTCCAGGTTAAAGATTTATTTTTTATTATATCTAAGTACACTGTAGCTGTCTTCAGATGCACCAGAAGAGGGCGTCAGATCTCATTACGAAGGGTTGTGAGCCACCATGTGGTTATTGGGATTTGAACTCAGAAACTTCAGAAGAGCAGTCAGCAGTCTCTCCAGCCCCAGTATTTTCTTTATTTACATTTCAAATGTTATCCCCTTTCCGGGTTTCCCCCACAGCAGTCCCCTATCTCATCCACCCTCCCACCCACTCCCACCTCCCTGTCCTGGCATTCCCCTACACTGGGGCATCCAGCCTTCACAGGACAAGACCATCCTCTGCTACTTACACAGCTGGAGCCACGAGTCCCTCCATGTGTACTCTATGATTGGTGGTTTAGTTCCTGGGAGCTCTGCATGGTCTGAATGGTTGATATTGTTGTTCTTCCTATGGGATTGCAAACCCCATCAGCTCTTTCACTCCTTTCTCTAACTCCTCCATTGGGGACCCTGTACTCAATCCAAAGGATGGCTGAGAGCATCCACCTCTGTATTTGTCAGGCTCTGGCAGGGTTTCCCCAGAGACAGCTATATCAGGCTCCTGTCAGCATATATTTTTGGGGACCCACAATAGTATCTGCTTTTGGTGACTGTAAATGGAATGGATCCCCAGGTCGAGCAGTCTCTGGATGGTCTTTCCATCAGTCTCTGCTCTACAATTTGTCTCCATATTTGCTCTTCTGAGTATTTTGTTCCCCCTTTTAAGAAGGACCAAAGCATCCACATTTTGGTCTTCCTTCTTCTTGAGCTTCATATGGTCTGCAAATTGTATTTTGGGTATTCCAAGCTTTTGGGCTAATAGCCACTTATCAGTGAGTGCATACCACATGTGTTCTTTTGTGATTGTGTTACCTCACTCAGGATGATATTTTCTAGTTCCATCCATTTGCCGCAGAATTTCATAAATTCCTTGGTTTTAATAGCTGAGTAGTACTCCATTTTGTAAGTGTAAGACAATTTCTGTATCCATTCCTCTGTTGAAGGACAACTGGGTTCTTTCAAGTTTCTGGCTATTATAAATAAGGCTGCTATGACCATAGTGGATCATATGTCCTTATTGCATGTTGGAGCATCTTTTGGGTATTTGCCCAGAGTGGTATATCTGGGTCTGAAGCTTAAAATCCACCAACAATGGAGGAGTGTTCCTCTTTCTCCACATTCTTGCCAGCATCTGCTGTCACTTGAGGTTTTGATCTTAGCCATTGTGACTGGTGTGAGGTAGAATCTCAAGGTTGTTTTGATTTGCATTTCCCTGATGACTAAGGATGTTGCACATTTCTTTAGGTGCTTTGTTTAGGTGCTTCTTGGCCATTCGATATTTCTCAATTGAGAGTTTTCTGTTTAGCCCTGTACCCCATTTTTAATTGGATTATTTGGTTCTCTGGAGTCTAACTTCTTGAGGTTTTTTGTAAATATTGGTTATTAGCCCTTTTTAGGATTGCTAAAGATTATTTCACACTCTATTGGTTGCCATTTTGTTCTATTGACAGAGTCCTCTGCCTTATAGAATCTTTGCAATTTTATGAGGTCCCATTTGTTTATTGTTGATCTTAGAGCATAAACCATTGGAAATGGCTTTTTCTGTTCAGAAAAATTTCCCCTATGCCCATGTGTTTGAGGCTCTTTCCCACTTTCTCTACTATTAGCTTCAGTGTAACTAGTTGTATATGGAGGTCTTTGATCCACTTGGAATTGATCTTTGTATGAAATGATAAGAATAGATTGATTTGCATTCTTCTACATGCTTACTGCCAGTTGAACCATCACCATTTGTTGAAAATGCTGTCTTTTTTCCATTGGATGGCTTTAGCTTCTTTGTGAAAGGTCAAGTGACCATAGCCATGTGGGTTCATTTCAGTTATATTCCATTGATCTACCTGACTATCTCTGTACCACCAATACTATACAGTTTTTATCTATTGCTCTGTAATACTGCTTGAGGTCAGGGATGGTGATTCCCCAGAAGTTACATCATTGTTGAGGATATTTTTTGCTATCCTAGATTTTTTTGTTATTCCAAATGAATTTGAAAATTTTTGGAGTTTTGATGGAGATTGCATAGAATCTGTAGATTGCTTTTGGCAAGATAGCCCTTTTTACTATATTAACCCTGCCAATCCACGAGCATCCATCTTTGCATCTTCTGGGATCTTCTTTGATTGCTTTCTTCAGAGACGTGAAGTTCTTGTCTTACAGATCTTTCACTTGCTTGGTTAGAGTCAAAACTATATTTTATATTGTTTGTTACTATTATAAAGGGTGTTGTTTCCCTAATTTCTTTCTCAGCTTGTTTATCCTTTGAGTAGAGGAAGGCTACTGATTTGTTTGAGTTAATTTTATATCCAGCTACTTTGCTGAAGTTGTTTATCAGGTTTAGGAATTATCAGGTGGAATTTTTGGGATCATTTATATATACACCATCATATCATCTGCAAATAGTGATATTTTGACTTCTTCCTTTCCAATTTGTATCCCTTTGACCTCCTTTTGTTGTCTAATTGTTCTGGCTAGAACTTGGAATACAATATTAAATAGGTCAGGAGAGAGAGGATAACCTTGTCTAGTCCCTGATTTAAGTGGGATTGCTTCAAGTTTCTCTACATTTAGTTTGATGTTGGCTGCTTGTTCGGTGTATATTGCTTTTACTATGTTAAGTGTGGACCTTGAATTCCTGATCTTTCCAACACTTTTATCATAAAGGGGTGTTGGATTTTGTCATATGCTTTCTCAGCATCTAATGAGATGATCCTGTGATTTTTGCCTTTAGTTGGTGTTGGTTATTTTAATAGATTTTGTTGATGCATTTCTGTATACCGAACCATCCCTGCATATCTGGGATTTCTCAGTTGAAAATTTTCTGTTTAGCTCTGTAACCCATTTTTTAATTGGATTATTTGGTTCTCTGGAATCTAACTTCCTGAGTTTTTTTTTTTTTTTGTAAATATTGGATGTAGGATATTGCCCTTTATAGGATGTAGGATTGGTAAAGATCTTTTCTCACTCTGTTGGTTGCCATTTTGCCTACCTGATCATGATGGATGATTGTTTTGATGTGTTCATGGATTCAGTTTGCAAGAATTTTATTGACTATTTTTTGCATCAATATTCATAAGGGAAATTGGTATGAAGTTCTTTTACTTTGTTGAATCTTTGTGTAGTTAAGGTATAAGTGTAATTGTAGCTTCCTAGTTTTATTATTTTCTGCCATCTACTCCTCTTGGGTGAATTTCCTTTTTTTTTTTTGTTCTAGAGCTTACAGGTATCCTGTCAAGCTGCTAGTGTATGCTCTCTCCAGTTTCATTTTGGAGGCACTTAGAGCTATGAGTTTTTCTTTTAGCACTGCTTTCATCGTGTCAAATAAATTTGGTATGATGTGCCTTCATTTTCATTAGATTCTAAAATCTCTTTAATTTTTTCTTTATTTCTTTCTTTACCAAGTTATCATGGAGTAGAGTGTTGTCCCACTTCCATGTCTGTGTGGGCAGTCCATTGTTCTTGTTGTTATTGAAGACCAGCCTTCATCCATGGTAGGATAGGATATATGGTATTATTTCAATCTTCTCTGTTGAGGCCTGTTTTGTGACCAATTATATGGTCAATTTTGGAAAACGTACCATGAGATAATGAAAAGAAAGTATATTCCTTTGTTTTAGGATGAAATGTTCTATAGATATCTGTTAAATACATTTGCCCTATAACTTCTGTTAATTTCACTGTGTCTCTTTAGTGTATCTCTTTTGTGTATCTTTTCCATGAACTGTCCATTGATGAGAATGGAGTGTTGAAGTGTCCTGTATTATTGTGTGTAGTGCAATGTGTGCTTTGAGCTTTAGTTAAGTTGCTTTTTTGGATGTAGATTCCCCTACATTTGGAGCATAGATGTTCAAAGATGATAACTTTGGTTTAAGGTAGATTTTATTTGATATTAGAATGGCCACTCCAGCTTGTTTCTTGGGAACATTTGCTTTGAAAATATTTTTCCAGCCTTTTACTCTGAAGTAGTGTCTCTCTGTGTCACTGAGATGTGTTTCATGTATGCAGCAAATTTCTGGGTCCTGCTTATGTATCAAGTCTGTTTATCTATGTATTTTTATTGAGGAATTGAGTCCAATGATGTTAGAGATATTAAGGAAAAATGATTTTGCTTCCTGATATTTTTGTTGTTTATGGTGGAATTATGTTTGTGTGGCTATATTCTTTTGGGTTTGTTATTTTCTTGCTTTTTCTAGGGTGTAGTTTCCTTCCTTGTTTTGGAATTTTCCATCTATTATTCTTTGTAGGCCTGGATTTCTGGAAAGATTATTTTGTAAATTTGGTATTTCCGTGGAATATCTTGATTTCTCCCTCTATGGTAATTGAGTGTTTTGCTTGTTATAGTAGCTTGCACTGGCATTTGTGGTCTCTTTGGGTCTATATGACACCTGCCCAGGATCTTCTGGTTTTTATAGTCTCTGGTGGAAGTCTGATGTAATTCTGATAGGTCTACCTTTATATGTTACTTGACCTTTTTCTCTTACTGCTTTTAATATTTTTCTTTGTTTAGTGCATTTGGTGTTTTGATTATTATGTGACAGGAGGTATTTCTGTTCTTTTTCAGTCTATTTGGAGTTCTGTAGGCTTCTTCTGTGTTCATGGGCATCTCTTTCTTTAGGTTAGGGAAGTTTTCTTCTTGAATTAGTATGCCTGTCTCCAGAAATTTCTATTTACTAAACAGATATGTAAGAGAATATAAAGATGTATTGAAACAGAGATGTAAATAAGAGAATATAAAAATGTATTGCTCAGTATATAAGAGAAATACCTGTATGTTTACTCATGAACATGAATGGGCAATATATGATTCTACTCCTGCAAGATGTTGAGAAAATTTACAAAGGAAGTTTTAATAAAAGAATCTGTGTTCTCCTCTTATCCCATGCAGAAATGACTTATAATACTTATAGGGTTTCATGAAAAGGTTTTGCTTTGATTCACTTTTTTTTTCTAAAGAGGGACATCAATGCAAATAATTGCTCAGGTACAAACCTAAACATTTTATGTATGCAGCTTCAGCATATTGTGTAAACATAACACAAGTGACTCTGGAATAAGATGTAGCTGCATCAGGTAGCAAGTAATCTACCAGAAAACTTCAAGTATCCTAAAGAGTTGTAATGCTCTGTTTCTGTTGGAGGGTGGGACATAGTCAGAGGAAAAACATGATTCCATCTCTGATTTAGAAACATGGATCAAAACTATGGATTGGACTGCAGATTTGGTAACTTGCATTTTTAAAAGATGGGAAGCAGCAACAGGCAGTGAATTAAAGGGAAACAATTAGGAACATGGAGCTGACACTACAAGACAGAGAAAATGGGAACAGAACAGATATACCTCTGAGTAGAAGTCTGAAGTGGTCACTTTGGGTATGTGCAGTTTACAATGTGCACAGCCACCTGGGAACAGTTGTCCTATATTCTAAAGGACCGTAGTATTAAAGAAGAGATAAAAGCCACAGATGAAGCATCACTCTAAGAGGAATGTTAATTTAATAATTATAACAATTACCATGATCATATTTCATTATGTAACTATATGGAACTCTGAATAATAAATAAAAATTAAAATGAATTAAAAATCATAAAACTTTTTAGTTTTATTTTTTGATATTAACTACATGTTAAAATGATTTGTCTGTGTGATTAAATAAAATAACCCTCAAGTTATATAAAATAATACAAATGTTGCCGAAACACATTGCAGTGGACCTAGGGAGATGGCTCAGTCAATAAAATGCTTATCACATAAAGACATGTTTAAGTTAGGATTCTGAGCAGAGAGACAGCACCCATCAGCAATCCCAGTCTTTGGAGGCATAGACATTTGGCTGCCTGCCATTCACAGGGTAGTCACCCTTGTCTATCAGTAAGTTACAGGTATATTCAGGGACCTTGTAAATGGTGTGGAAGACACCTGAGATCAACCTCAGACACATATACATTTGTACACACATCTACACACCTGCGGGTGCATGCAAGTATGTGTGCCTACATGTACACACACACAGACACACACACACACACACACACACACAAACACACACACACACTACAGAAATGTCACAGAATAAATTTCCAGGAGTGAGGAACATCAAGCAAGACTAGGATTCAAGGGTATAAATATACTGAAGATGTGGGAAAATGGGCTATACACAGACAGGCTGGTCTCATGTTGAGCTGAGGTCTGAACTATGGTAGAACCTGATGGGTGGTAATTCCCACCTATTTGGAACAGAAGGTGTTCCCTCGTGTCTCCTGAACCCCTGATTCCAGTCGAAATTACTGCCCCCATAGCCCCCCACAGGAGAGGCTCTTGGCTAGTAGTCATGTACACAATGTCCCAAGCTTCTGACCTTCAGGCTAGACTCCTCCCAGTTACCTAGCAACAGCAAGATAATAATCCCACTATAAGAGGGGCTGCTTGGCCTTACCTTGCTCTCACTCTTTCTCTCTCTCTTACTCTCTAAGCTTTTACCTCTCTCTTTTTAAGCTTTCTTACTCTCTAGCCTTTCTTTTCTCTCTCCTTTTTCCCCTTTTGTCCTCTTAACCATCGCTGCTCTCTCTCTCTCTCTCTCTCCTCTCTCTCCCTCCCTCCCTCCCTCCCTCCCTCTCCCTTTTCTCTTTCGCCCTGCCTTTCTACACTAAAGCTCTAAAACCATATACTGTCTCTGTTCACCAAGGCCCTCTGTGCTTGGATGAGCCACTTCTAACCTCCTGTCAGAAGGCTTTTCTGTGCTCCCACCATGGACTGGACTAAAGAGGACCTGTGTGGGAACCTCTCTCCCTCTGCCCTCTTCCTGTATCTCCTGTTGTCCTGGGGCCCCTATTCTGTTCTAAGCTCCTCTGCTGTATCCAGTGTGGGATGTCAGAGACTGAAAACCTGGTAACGGGGGCTGCCCCTTGTTCACCCATTGCTGTGTGTGGTCAGTGACTTCACACAACCAGATACCCACCCTGGGCCAAGTGGAAAGTGTCTGGCAGTCCTTTCGCGTCTGCCTGCCCAGAGCACAAGAACTCTGGCCAGATGGTGGCTCTCTTCCTCCCCCCTCTTCCCATATACTCACAGCCCCACATGAGGGGATTAAGGTTATTATATAACAAAATTCTGAAAAATATGACTAAGAAGTCAGGAAGTGTTATCAATGGAAAGAGAGATTGTCTAGGATAAAAAAAAAATCCTTAACATAACCATAGAGAACCACTGATGTGGGCACACAAACATTTCACGTATTGGTGAAAAATGTGATGACACACTGGGTGCATTGCTAGAGCGCACCTGAAACTTTTGAAAATGTTCAGTCACATTTGAACTTTATTCTTCATTCTCATTACCTACAGTCACTATGGAACAAGGTCTATCACTAAATCTTAGGTCTGAGATAAGCTTATGTTTCTTCTCTTTGTCAGTTTAACTCATAGGGCCTATAAAGGCTTAACTTGGTCTGGAAACCTCCCTCCACTCAAACACACAATCCTGACTCTCTAAACAGCATTGCCTCTCTGAGGATGCTGAATCCTCTGGTCATGAAGCTCCTTATAAATACATAGCTGTTTTCCATGATTGTTCAGTTCATTGACCATGCGTAGGTATGTTTCTTTTCTTTTTACTTTATTGCTGTCACAAGTGTGCATAACTAGACATCTATATATACTCATAAATGTATAAATGCAGCATGTCTAGTCCATTCAATGTTGTTCATTGCTGTTTTTAACTGCTGATCTTTTGGTATGGGATAACTAATCAAGGTCTCATTGAAAGAAAGGCTAATTCTCCCATTCTAAGCAGTCATTTATCACCTGCAGCTCCTAATCTTAGAGTGGGGCTTTCTGTGATTGCAGCTACACATGATGGCATGGCAATTGGCTTGTCACTTTTCAAGTTGTTTATAATACCAAATGGTTGAGATTACAGGGGCATAGCATCCCTGTCCTATATCAAAGATAACCATGTTCCTCTGACTCTTATTATCTTTATTTCTTCTCCTTCTTCCCTAATGCTCCCTGAACCTTATCTGTAGGAATTAATTACATTGTAGATGTCCTGGGCAGGGTTACAAACCCCATGGTCAGTTGTTCTCTGAACTTTGATTGGTTGTGGATTTCTGGAATGGTCTCCATCTGCTACAAAAGAAAGATTGTCTGTTGAGGAATCGAAACTACCGTTATCTCTAAGTATAAGGGTCCAATATTTAGATATTTAGAGCTCAGAAACTACTGTCTTAGGAGATGGTGATAGTAGGTTATTCTGTAAATTTCATGGCCTCACTGTGTAACAAGTCCAAAGACCTTAATAAGCTGATGCCATGTTAGAGAACCATTGTGACTTAGAACCTAGTACATTGGTCCCAACACTTACCTAAATGGGAACAAAGACTAAATCATCAAAGACCTGGTCCATAGTTCCAGGATCCAAGAAAGTCTCTGAATGCAATGAACTTGCTTTTTCACTTCTGTGGTTTTGTTTCTTGCTCTTGCTACAGAAAGTGTGTCAAGCAGAATATGGTTTTTGTGTGTGAAAGACAAAAGATGGTGAGGCTCAGGGAGGCTTGACTTGGGCAAGTTCCCCATACACTCAGCAACTGGTGAACCTTCTGTTCTTTGTTTCTTTAAGAGTGGCTTCTCTGGTAGATTTATCATAAAACAATCAGTCATGAGAGGGTGTCTAGATTCACAGTACCAGGAATGAATTCCCTGCTACGGAGTGGGTTTTCTATCCAATTAGATAGCTTTTAATTGCCTACAAGATATAATTGCCAGTATTGTACCTTTAAGGATATCTTACCATACTGGTCATTGTGGATCATAGGCATAACATCTAGGTAGAACCATTGATTGCATTTATCTCTTGCCAGCTTGCATAGCACCTTCTAGTACCATGAGAGATAGTCCACACAGGGGAGACTTGATGACTCCAAATCCTGTGTGTCCCACTGTATGATGCCTTGTGCAATGGGGACTACTCATCTAATTCCAGGAGCCAACCAAGGACAGCAGCAATTGTCTATCTTGGTTTTGGGGGGGAATGTGGGGATATTCTTTTAGTTATCTTAGTACTTAGGCTTTTTCTCTAAGGGAAAGAATTATCACTACAAAAGGCATAGCTTCATTTAATATTTATAAGTTAATAACATTTACTGTAAACATAAAATGATATTGTAATAGTATGATTCCATATGGTTTTTCCAAACATACTCGGGTTACCCTTTACACTATGACTGTAACTCTCATTTCTCCTCTACACCATATTGCCCTCCCTATCCCTATCCCTATTAAACTCCCCCCCCTTCATTTTTCCTTTTCCCTTAATAGAACTTGTGTCCTGTTCTTGTCTTCTTTTGACCTCTCTGTTGTTCTATTTTTTTTTTCTGGATACGATGATTACTCCAGTTTACATATATGTTGATGTAATTGAGAGAATGTACTCTTATTTGAGAGATGTCTCTTTGAGGCTTACTGCTGAATAAATTCAGCCAGTCTAGCTCTTCCTGAATTGTGGCTGACTGCTTCAACTTAGGTGTCCTGGCTCAAAGTCCTCTCCAAGTTAACTGATTCAATCTGGCTTCCCTTGGCTTCTCACTGAATAGCTTAGCCTCCAACTACACATATGAGCATGTAGTCCATATCACTTAAGTTTCTTGGACATTCAAGGCTGATGATTTTAACCATTAAATTCTAACAGTTCAAGTCTGCAAAATCTGGTTACTTGGATACGTACATGGATTCCATGCATGCTAGCTTAAACATTAAATTCATTTTTCTCAACCAATTGTATATAATAATTGCTCATCTTCTTTTAAAAATTCACCTTTTTAATTATTGAATTTTTCGTTTATACCTTGAAACACATGACTTTGAGGAGATGTGTCTGATGAACAAAAGCCTTTAGAAAAATCTATTGCACTCAGCAAATATATATTTAATCAGACTCTTAGGAATTTTACGGTCTATCACATTCATTTTTATGTCTTACTAGTCCAACAAAATGGATGCTTATTGTTCTGTCATGGAAGTATTTTTACAGGATGGGATATTCAATATTATATGTGTAACTTCAGAATGCTGAAGGAAGAATTGGATCACACCCATAGAGCAGCTTTATGAAAGTGCTTTCGAGTGTACCTAAACTTTTACTTGAAAATTTAATCACACTTTTTAAAATATCAATATATTTTCCCCTGTCATATTAAGCTTAATTTTCTTTTTTTTACTCTTTTTTATTACATATTTTCTTCATTAACATTTCAAATGCTATCCACTTTCCTAGTTTTCTCTCTGAAAGTACCCTATACCCTCCCTGCCCTGCTCCCCAACCCATTCCCGCTTCCTGGCCCTGGCATTCCCCTGTACTGGGGCATATAACCTTCACAAGACTAAGGGCATCTCCTCCCATTGATGGCCAACTAGGCCATCCTCTGCTACATTTGCCACTAGAGACACAAGCTCTGGGGGATACTGGTTATTTCATATTGTTGATCCACCTATAGGGTTGCAGACTCCTTTAACTCCTTGGGTACTTCCTCTAGCTCCTTGATTTTCAAGTAAGGAAAGCAACATAAAACGTTTTGTAATCTAAGAGAATTAATATTTTCTCAAGAACCACCTACATTTGTTCCATTTTTAGTTGGCTTTCATTCTCAGCTGCTCTCACATTAAACAAAAATGACCATGATGCATCTTCTCAGTCAACAGTCCATAGAATCAACTGGATGAAATGGGATTCAAGACATTTCTCCATCTGTCTTCTGTTTGCATGTTACAGTTGATACCTCATCCTCTACCAGTCACAACTTTACTCCTTATCAGACTTGCCCCCCAAATCGCTCACTTCCACACACAGGAGGTACATGAAAGAAGATACCGATGTTACTGGATGCCCAAAGGAGGATATAACATGCAAATAAAGGAATTTCTCTCTCTTTTTTAACCTGGTACTACATTCTTGGATTATTCCTTAAATCACAGATGAGAAAACTAATAAAGCAGAATGAAAGAAAAATCCGTGTCATAGCCATTTGCATTAGCCAACAAATAGGTGTGTTTAGCTTTATGTTACTTATAAAAAGCAAGGTCACTTTGTGTTCAGAGAACATATATAAGAACAGAAGAAAACCAGTCACCAGAGATGTGCGCTGACCTCTTCTCTTCTCCCCTACTAAATGAGTCTGAACGCTGGTTATAGATTGTATTGATCATGTATTAAAATGACAAATGAGCTCCACATTAGCTTGCACACAGTCTTTTAACAAAACCCATTGTAACTCATCAGAAGCAAACCAAGAATTGAACCAGACGTTGATGGACAAGATCTCCCCCTGACTACTGCAAACATGTAGATTCTCCCTGATTAAACTGATACTCCTGTCTTTAATGAGCTGTTATTGATTAGACATTGGCTGCTACTGTGTACTATTATATTGCTGCTTACAGTGCTAAATTTAAGAAGCAAGGAGCATTCTTACTATAAATCCTTCCTTTTAAGCTTGCAACTCTACCAAAGATATGCTCATGATAGTTTGCATTGTATTTACAGTCATTTTGGATATGTTCCCTGATTGTATATCTCATATTTAGCTACTTAGTGACTCCCATTTTCTGTAAATGGCCAGAGAGACGAGGGAATAAACCATGGCCTGAAATGTATGAATATATAATGAAAAGAGCTCTTGTTAAAAGGATTTCATATTATTTAGTTACTAAACAGCCTCAGAAGGCCACATGAAACTATACTACATATGCTGCATGTCAGTTTTCCTTTCATTGTAGCTCACAGAACACTCACACACAGTACTTATGCTAGGTTAGTATGTTGTTGTTGGTATTATTATTATTACTATAAAACAGTATGAAAGAACCATCATAAAATGAGTCAAAAACCCTCACATTTGCTCTTAATTGAACATTTTTTTTCTAAACCCAAGAACATCTTCTAACACGCAAATGCTTATGTTTTACTTAAGTATAAATAACTGATTCTAGACAAAATTGATTTAATTTGGTTTTAATTTTTGATAGAAATACATTTTCTATATAACAACACATGTATGAATATGACACTATTTAAAACATTAGTTATGTAGGGCAGTGGTGGTGCACGCCTTTATTCCCAGCACTTGGGAGGCAGAGGCAAACAGATTTCTGAGTTCGAGGCCAGCCTGGTCTACAGAGTGAGTTTCAGGACACCCAGGGCTACACAGAGAAACCCTGTCTCAAAAAAACAAAATAAATAAATAAATAAATAACATTAGTTACATTATATTGCTTTTGATTTTGGAGTGGACACCCAAGTATTCTCTGGCTTATTAAGTGAACAGGTGGATGGATGCATGAGCAAAGGCTGTCACAGTCAATGCCAACCTTCAACCCTAATGACATAACAGATAATACCTTAATCTGAAGCAGACCCCTCTCTGTCTTTGCTTTAACCCTTCAGGTTCGCATTTACATTTCAGCCGTAAGTAAACACCTATATTGGTACTGTCAGGTTTTAAAGTGTCAAGAAGAAACCAGGAGCATTAATATAAAGAGAAATTAGGTATATCATGACATAGTAGCAAACACTTGAATGTTATTGTATGTATGAAACCTTTACCAGTTGTCACTTTTGGAAATGGATATCACAAAGGCAGCTAGCAATATTTGCTAATTGTGTTTCAAGAATCGTATAGAATCATGAGCTACATTTGTTCATCCAGTCTTTGACACTTTCTTTTTTTTTTTTTAATTAGGTATTTTCCTCAATTACATTTCCAATGCTATCTCAAAAGTCCCCCATACCTTCCCCCCCCTCCCCTACCCACCCATTCCCACTTTTTGGCCCTGGCATTCCCCTGTACTGGGGCATAGAAAGTTTGCATGTCCAATGGGCCTCTCTTTCCAGTGATGGCTGACTAGGCCATCTTTTGATACATATGCAGCTAGAGTCAAGAGCTCCGGGGTACTGGTTAGTTCATAATGTTGTTCCACCTGTAGGGTTGCAGATCTCTTTAGCTCCTTGGATACTTTCTCTAGCTCTTCCATTGGGGGCCCTGTGATCCATCCAATAGCTGACTGTGAGCATCCACTTATGTGTTTGCATCTAAGTGTATTTCGATAATCTCCTCATCCCACTCTCCACCCACACTTTTCCCAAATATGCTCCCATGTTCCCCTCCCTCTCCCTTCCCTCATCCCATCCTTTCTTTGGACACCCTCTGTCAAGTTCAGTTGGTGCTGGCAACATGATCTTGGGTGTAGTGCAGCCACTAGACCATGAGCAAACTAACAGAGACCAGACACCAGCAAACTAACTATCCAAGGCTCAGCAGCTCTCAGCAAGGTTTGGAGGCTCATGAGTCCCTTGTCCATTCAAACTGGAATGTTAATTGACTTTATCCTGTGTGGATCGTCTGGAGGCAACCACAGCTGCAGTGAGTTCATAGGGATGCATTTTTAATATTTAATGAAGCAAATGAAGACACCATTTAAATGTGACTATTAAGCAAAGCATACTAGACAAAGGGGAGTTGGTTATCCTGACAAGCTTTTTGCTGATATTTTTTTAAGTAGATAGAGATTGGTGTTATTTTAAGTATGCTTTGTCAACAAATCCACATGCTTTTCAGCAGCATCTTTCAATTTTCTATATATACTACAACTTTTGTTCAAGGCAAATATGTGAAATTAAACTGAAAGGTTTCTGCCATTCTTAGACCAATAAGTTTAACTACAAGTTCATTACAGTAGAACCATCATAATCAGAAACTCTAATTCACCTTCAGTGTCATGGAATGCATGGGGAGAGAGATGGAGAAAAAGTTAGAGGGTCAGATTCTCTGCACACTGAAGTCAGTGAGAAGTTTGCAGCATATTCTTTGAATCAAAATTCCACCCTCATCTTCAAAGAGGCTGCTTTTCTGAGCTATGCAAGTTTACAGTCACTACAAAGTTTGAAATTGGACTGAATATTTTTCTAGTTCTTGAAACTGTTGCACAGGCAGATTGAACAAGAGTATCTCTTCATAGTTAACTAATCTTCCAAATAAATATGTTAATAATTATATACAAGCCTATTCATACACTATGGCTCATTATCATTCCTACCACCCACCCTCTTCTCCTTCCTCTCTGGTAGAAACCTTTCTTCTTCTGAATAGCCCCCTATATGTGCTTGGACTCTCTCTCTCTCTCTCTCTCTCTCTCTCTCTCTGTGTGTGTGTGTGTGTGTGTGTGTGTGGTATGTGTGTGTTTAATTATAACTGCTTGCACAAACAGGATTGGGATTATTTTTGAGAACATTAGCAATATCTCAATGGTGACACCACTTGAAAAAATATCATCCCCTCTCCTAGCAACCATTAGCTCCCATAGTCCTTCAGTAGGAATAGGGCTTGGTGAAACATTGCTCTGCTATTGAGGAAATGATGGTAGGCCCAATATTGTGCATGAAGGTAATCACAGCTGCAGTGATGTCATGTCATGTCATGTCATGAAGCCATTATTTCACAGCACTCTTTCCTGTCCTCTGGTTAAATTCTCCCTATGCTTTTTCCTACCAGGTTGCATGGTTCCTGTGAGGGTTACTATAACTGTGTCAACTAAGGATGAGCATACCATGGTCATTGACTCTCTACACATGGGGCCGTTATGAGGTTTTTCAATAACCACCACCCACTGTAAAAAGGAGCTTTCTAATGATGGCTGAGAGCCATCCTAATCCTTGGGAATGAACATACCTTTTAGAAGGCAGTTTGGCACGGGATTTAAGAAAACAACAGTAGTAAAGTCTACACAGGATCTGCCCTGCCCTGCCCTGCCCTGCCCTGCCCTGCCCTGCCCTGCCCTGCCCTGCCCTGCCCTGGAATCTTGATCAAGGAACTCAATAGCAGGCAAGAATTTCTTTCTGGAGAACTAGATGCAAATTTAATCATAGTGTTGGTTACTTTATGTTACAATCTAATAATAATGTAATGTTCGTTACCCCAGAGTAACCACAACACTGTTGTCTTAGCAGATGAGTATATCTTGCCAAGAAGGTGATTATAGTAGCTCCAGGATGACTTCTGATGACTCTTCTGCCTCAACTGCTTGTACAGTACCTAGGGTCCTATGACGGCTCAGGAATGGAGAGTGAACATCTTGCACAGTTCCCATGTGACTGATTACTTTCTACTTTCAACCTAAGTCTGTGGCATCTTCAAAACTCAGACTTTAAAACCTATTCCTGGTGAGCAGCCAAGTGCAATGTTAACAGTCGCACTGCCCTGGGAGCCCCTGGAGCTCTCTGACCAACAGCTACGCATGAAGTATGGTGTATCACGTGCCAGGGTGTTAATTTATAATGTTGGCTTCTGGGAGGAACAGCATTGCTTCCATGAATATCTCCTCAACAACATCTTTGATTTTCATATAAAACCTTGCCATTTTAAGTTTTGTTTTTACCACAATGTTTAGTATAAGGAAATATACCCATATTTACTAATTCAGATTTATAACAATGTATACCAATTCTAAGAATTTATTTTTTTTATAATTTCATAATGATTTTATACATGACAAGAAAACTGACAAGGACTTCAGCTTATAATGACACTCTACAAACCAATTCATTTATTTTCCCTTTTCTTTAGTTCTTGAAAAGTTGTTCCATATCACTGAAGCCTATCCCTCTTAGTTTTCCTTTTCTGAGTTACATCTGGAAACACTGGAGAGAAAGGTAATGCCAGCAAAGCAAAGAGAAAAACTATGGGAAATGTCAGCAAATGCAGAAAAATGAAAGGAAAATACATACAGAAAGGATCGTGAAGGAAAAGTTACTCTTGCCTGGCTTGCAACTCTCACTGTGTACAGTGAGCACTAGTCAGTCTTAATCCTCCTCAGAGCCCTCAGACTCCCTGCTAATGTTCACTCCTAGTACTTATCCAATTTTCTACACTTTTATTGATAACTTGGGTCCAGAATATCACCTGTCCTCCCAATGAAGGTTAACTCTTACATTTAGTTCCTTCAAAGCTAAGCATAACATCTCCTCCAGGATGCAAAGACTATATATAGGTCTGCATGAAGTGTCCCATTCTAACATGTTCCCAAGATCTGAGCCAGTAACTACTCCATAACCTCCCTTGTTTATAGACACGTGTAATATGTGTGTCCTGACCTTCTCTGGTGCTGTGTCCACAACACTCCCACACTGAAAACATTTCTGTTGAAGCAAAAAATAATGAGAAAAATACTTATCACTTAAATTGTCTTTGGGTTTTTATTCTTACAAGTTACTTAAAATAGCCACGCTTATAGAAGGAAGCAGAATCTCCAAGGGATAATGAGGTACAACGTGTTCTGTTCATGAAAAATTTACACATACAAATCCTCTTCTTACTAAACCATAACATAATTCATTCTTTATTACAAGTGCAGCCAAGGCATGGGAATTCACCTCCAACTGAGAGCTAATACTTTCCAAAGACTAATCTGGAGAAAGCCAACTGTTTTATGAGTTTGCCAATGTGTGGCAACATTTGTAAAGGTATCTAAGTAAGAATAGCTTTAAAGAAAATCTTGCTTATCCTGAGTTTCTATGTTTCTGTGCATGTACATGTACCTGTGTGTGATTAATACAATAAAGAAGAAGAAAAATATAGAAACCTAGATCTAGGTTCCATATGAATTTATCTTGGTGTAAATTTCTCCAGCTATGGAAATATAGAGGTAGCTCACATCTGTGATCCTAGCATTTGATATACTTAAACAGAAAGATCAACATGAGTCTTAGGTAACCCTGGACTTAGAGTTAAAACAGATATTAACCTAAAGAGAAATGGAGAGACCTTGTGGGTTTAAAACTAAAAATACAAGACTTCCCACCTAAAAGTAGAAGATAAGGTTCAGCTGGAACAGATGCATTTATACATCAAGTAATTTGGGGGTAGCAGCTGAATCTTTGGCCTTCTAATTGTACAATGCACTAAGTAGCCAAAAGCAAAAACTTCAGTAGGGTTGTCACCTTAAAACGATTGACATTTCGAAAGTGGTATTTGTTTTGTATGTATAGGAATGTCTTGCTGTTTGTAGAAAGCTTAGTTGCATCCTTGGGTACTTCCAACTGGAGGCCATCCACACTGTCTATCTCACAGATATGGCAAGCTCAACTGTCACCTTTGCTACTTGATACATAGCTGCCAAAGGCTTAGCTTTCTTTAAGAATCATTGCTTTAGGGTAGGATTATGGCTAAAACTTCCTATCCCTTATAAGAACAATGTGAATGGTGATTGCACATGTTTGATGGAGTTGTCATGCAGATGAGAACATCAGTGCATGTAGTGCTTTATGACATGTCTTGACATATTAAAGTTTATTCTTATTACTGTCATCCACTAAAAGTAGCAAAGGCAACTGCTTTCCTCATGCATTGGCCAATCTTTCTTTCAACTATTTAAAGATGGGTTGAGTTGATGCATCCGTGCTTATTTTTATTCTTAGGTTCATTATAATCTGTTTATGCATATGATCTTTCTGTTTTCAATAATTAAAAATAACTATTTTCTCTTCACCTGAAAAAAATTAGTAAGCAGGAAATGTAAATAAAAAATTGATTACTTTATGTAGACAGCATGTAAGCTTTAAGTTGATATGTCATTTTAACAGATAAACTAAATCCACTATATATTTACAAGAAAAAGCAATTTAAATTTAAGTTGAACATATAAATAGGAATGGCATAAATATGTTAGTGTTTAAATCTTTAGGGATTAAACAGAAGGGTGGTTGTGTGCTCCTGGCAGAATTACCATGTTCTTTACTTCGAAGTTTGAGATTTATTTTCAAATTCAGTTTTCTTTCAAGTATTCTGTTACTGGATGAAACAAGGCATACAAACATGAAAAAGAGGCACGTTGGTGGTTTTGTTGATATGGAACAGGTACAGTCTGATTAGGTTGACAATCTGCCACAAAGAACTCACTATGTAGGTGTTTCCTGGTTATTGATTCCTGGCCCAATTCATGTTGCATACAGGTTAGTGAATACAAGAACAGCTCTAATGGCTACTTAATGCATCCTTGGAAAAAGCTTTCAAAAGTCATTAGGCCTGAAAAATGATAGGGTTTGTATCTCAGAGACACGGTACTAAAGAGAAAGAGATTTCACTTTGTATTTGCTTCCTTATTTTATTAGGAGAATTAGAATTAATTGGTGGGTGTTTCACTGGGGTAGAAAAGTTCTACACCTAAACCCAAAAGTTATGTTTGAAATACAATTATGAAAAGTTTTTTTTAGATATGACTTAGCTTAGCATAAGTTGCTGGGCCTCTAGTTCTTCTAACACAGGATGGTTCTCCCAAATGATTTTCAACAGCAGCCCCCATTACCAGCTGAAGATTTCAGCTTTATCCAAAGACTAATTAGAAGTGAGACTCTCAGGCCCCACATTAAACATAGCAAATCAGAGACTAAGGAAGATACTAGAATATATGTAGCCCAGGAAGACGACCACACGGTTATTTGTTTGTTTGTTTGTTTGTTTTTAATGAGTCTGAATTTACTGAGCTAAACTGGAGGTCAAATTTATTTTATTCAAATTAGCAGTAATATTTTATGATACAAAGGCCAACCTTTTATGTAAAATAGCAAAAAATGAAATTTTATGTACATGATTTAAAATATAACATTAATAACTTTTTTCAGCCATACAGTTCTATGAATGAGAATAGAAATCTTTATAACAGAAATTCTGTTTTACTGGGCTGAGCTCAAGAGTTCATGTTCCCTATCAAGTTGATTGAATACATTCACGTGTAAAATTCAGTCTTAGCTCATAGGCTGAATAAATTAGCTAGCAAACAACCTTTATCCTGCAGGTAACCTGTCCCTATTCTTAGGGTGCAGGACATAGAAAGACTTTTTCATTTCTAGTCTTGTGTCAGTCTAGCTACCTCTCCACAGAACATGCCCAGCTTTCTCTCCCAGCTCTTTCCTTTATTTTTCCTGTTAAATTAAGAGTTCAAATTTTACATCCAGAAAATCCATACCTAGTTCAAGGCTTCTACTCACATCGGCCCCACAGGCAGATTTTTTTTAAGGTTTATTTATTTATTTTATCTATGCGAGTATAGTGGAGTTGTCTTCACAGACACACCAGAAGAAGGCATCAAATTCCATTACAGATGGTTGTGAGCCACCATGCGGTTGCTGGGAATTGAACTCAAGACCTCTCAAAGAGCAGTCAATGCTCTATACCCACTGAGCTCCAGGATATATAGATAGAGATAGAGATAGAGATAGAGATTAGAGATTAGATATTTATGCATATGTGTGTATGTGTGTGTGTGCTCATGCGCACGTTCATGTGTATGTTTGTGTGTGTGTATGTGTGTGTGTGTGTATTTGAACAAAGTTGAACAAAGGCTGGCCAAAAGAAAAGCACAAAACAAATTCTTGTGTGCCTAGACTGGTTTCTAAGAGAATAAAACCTAATACTAATCAAAACTTTTTAATACATTTCATTTAGCACTAACACAGTTAGTCATTTTTTGCGTCATTGAGGGATCGAATTTGGAGCTTCAATTACAGAAAACAAATGTTTTGTCCTTTAACTAGATCTTCAGTCTTCCCTCTCTCCCTTCGATTTTCCTTCCTTCCCTTCCTCTCCCCTCCCCTGTCCTTTTCTATCTTTCTGAGACAAGATCTCCCTAAGTTTCCTACACATATCTTGATGTGACCCTCTTCTCTATAAGTGTGATTGTATACCGGCACAACAGTTTTGGCTAGTATATTGACTTTAATGATGATACAATTTCAATAAGCAGTATTTTTTCCATGATTTCTTTATAGTCAATCAGAAAAAAAATGCCATTACAAAATCAACAAATACTTCATGTATTAACTGAAATAATGACTATCAATGTCCAGGGTTGTTCTAAAGGAGATACAAGGAGAAACTTGTTATCCCAAGCAATTAGCTGTTATCAGACTCTGAGTAAGACATTATCCAGTTTCACTTTTATCCATCCAGGTGGGAATACCAGAAATGGTTATCTTTTTAATCAAAGTTTTCATCTTAAGTAAAAATAGAGAGAGCACAAATTAGTTGAATCAATTCATTTGCTTTTGCCTCAAGCTTGCCTCCTGCAATTAATTTACTTGACTTGTTTAATTTCTTTGTACATTCGTTAGGGCATCAATGGGGATATTATTATTCAGCTTTGAGCATCTCTGGGACTCCTTTCCCCTATTTCACTTCACTCACAGCCACTGCAGTACCTCTGGTTATTTTGCCCCATGCTATGGGGAATAAGAAACTACTACTTCTCTCAAGTATGGAAATGATGCTATTCACCCACTGCACCGTGGTCTATAGGTCATCTATTGAGGGTATTCTGCATTTGTGCATTTAGTCATGACCTGCGTCATGGTACCTGGCATGAGGCAGGCAGTTTTATCCTTTTTGAAATGAAGAGGAGAGGAGAGGAGAAGGGGAGAAGTGGAGAAGAGGAGAAGAGAACATATGTTTTCTGTTCCCTGAAACTCTTCTTTTTAAAAATCTGCTCTTTCACATTATTTTGGACCTTGCATTTGTATATCTAAGTAAAATCCTGACTTGGATAGGTTTGACCCAAACCTGTATGGCTGATAATTCTTCTCACAGATGGCTAAAGGTTCATTTGTCCTGTAGTATTTATTGGTAAAAATGACATATGGACTGAATAATTATACTTTCTTACCTTATTATTTTCTAATGAAGTAAAATATACACATGGTGTATAGTATACATTCTGTGAACTCAACATAGGTCTACCTCTCAATGCATGAATGTGTTACATGATGCCACTACCTTCCACCCAGTTCACTTTAGAGAACCTCTCACATCCTTACAGCCAACATCGATTCCACTATGGAAGTGCTACTCAGACTTCCTTCTGTTCTTCAATCTCCAAAGAATAGATTGGCCCATCTTTAAAATAGTATAGAATTGTATGTAACTGGGAGCTCAGCATTCATCTTTTTTGTGGGTTGGGGGGGGGGTTGGAACCAGAACTTTGATCTTACTTTTTCTTGAATGTATAAAAATGGATCCTAGTTGAGGTCATATGACATAAACACAAGCTGTCCACCTCACTGGAGAGGATGTGAGAAGCCTAGTCTAGATGAGTAAAAGGATAATAAGATGCATTAATCAAATACACACACTAAGAAACTATTTGTATTTGGTTGTCTAATTTAACTTCAGTTATCTCATATGTAGAACTACATCTACAGTTGTTATATGAGTTGTATTAGAACGATGTATTTATTCTCTCTAAGTTTGTTGGCAGCAGGCTCTGGGAGCAAAACAGTCCCTTGTCCTACATTCATGCAAGTTTCCATAAAATGATCTTCAAATAACCTCTTCCTGGACAGGATGACTCCTACCTTAATCACCAGGAGGAAAAACAAAAACAAAAACAAACAAACAAACAAACAAAACCAGCAAGTATCTAATAAGCAAAACATTGCAGTTCTGTGAACAGCTGGATGGTGAACAATGTTTAATGTCATTTGCGATTGCTTGTCCTATGATAGTTTACAAAGTGTCTAAGAAAATGCATGGCTAGTTGCCAACATAATACACTCTCCTCTACGTGGAAATCTCTTCATCCGAGACTCTAGCATGACTGCTTCTCCATGACACCCCGGGCCACATGTGTGAAATTTGTGAGCATATGACTTGATGATGTCTTGTTACATTTTGCTCTGTGTTCTTTTGCTATATGCTTGATGTACTCACTCATTTGAAACTTATAGCATTTCTATTTTATATAATCCCTGATATACAAATTAAATAATGAATTATATGTGTTATGTGCTTCAGAGATTATTGATAACTGGTAAATTTCAAAACCTATATAGGAGTTCACAATGATGGGCTGTTTTACTTCAAACAAATTTCTAATATTCATGGACATCACTCCCTACGTTATGGGCCTAATTTTTCAGGATCTATTAATTCACTTTCCTCTGGATTTTAAATGGTGTTTGGATTCCTGTTCCTGTCATTTTTCTTCAAGTTTTCACTATGCTCTTTTAACAGTTTTTGGCTCTCATTCCACTCGTTTCTCTAGTTTTTAAAGCCTTTTCTATGCACATTAACTGCATTTTTATGCAGGTTTAAGGATGATGAGTTATTATTTCTCTTTTCATGATTTACTCAATTAAAAAGTAAAACAAATATCCATTTCCCCATGACAATTTTATGCAACCCTATTACTTATGCTTCCACACTGTCTGGAACCCCTAGCAGAGCTCTGTGACTGCCCACCCAGTTGTCCTACTGCGTGTCATAAATCACATTCTAATCCAGAGATCCCCATCACAGAAATGCTCACATACGAAGTCTGTGCCCCATCCCAGCAGCAACTCCTCTACTCCACACTCTAAGCAGCTGACAGCATCCACCCAGTGATTGGATGAACGACTTGGATCAGCACTCCTCCACTATCAAAACTATGTAAGTCCATTCTGATGGGGATAATAACCCATAAATCATCAATATCAATACAAATCTTCACTGAAACATAATTTTAAAGGACAGCATGAACCCATTTTAAAAATTCTCCTTTGAAAGATTATATATAACTATGAAAGCAAATTGTAATGAACACAAACAAAATTATACAATTAATATTAGTTAAGTGAATGAAATATGAATTTAGTTGTTATGTGAATACTGTTTCCTAACTGGTGCTTTTTGTATATTGAAAGTCTTGAAAATGTGAGGTCACTGGAATTACTTGGCTGCTATTGCCTGACATAGATGCCTGAGGACTAGAATTTGATTCCCCATCACCCACATAAAAGAAAGACTGCCTGTAATTCTAGCACATGAAAGGCAGAGATGGAGCCTCTCAACATAAAATGGACACCGAAGACCATGCAGATGAAATGGTCTTGCCAAGTGGACAAGAAAGCAAGACACTGTAAAATATGCAATCATAAGGTTAAGTAAAATGTATATGCTTGAATGTATATCACATGACCCTGGTTTAAACACTTCAATATGCATGACACAATTCTGCTTAGCTATTCACAACACAGATAATCAGCCAGACTGTGTTTCTTTAATAGAAACACATGAATCTTTCCGTATCTCACTAACCCGATTTTAAATCTTTTAAAGCAGAAACATCACTTTGGTCCTCTCATGTTTTTATAACCCTGTCCAAGAACTTACTCTCTTAAATCTTCACTAAAGACTCCACTGATTGATTTTATTCTTAGTTTAAAAAGAAAAAACAAACACCTTTAACTTTATTTTCCTGTCCTTCCTGCCTTCTCATGAAGTCAGATTAACTGCCTAGTGCCTTTCTTTTGCATCTGAAACCCTCTCCACACTGAAAAAGTCCTCTCAGGAAGGTGCCTTTCTTCATGACAGATTCCAGTTACAGTAATTCTCTTCTTTTTATATGTTTTGTTTTAATTTGAATTTTTACCTTTTTTTTTTTTTTGCTTAACTACTGGTGTTTCTTTCATTTGCTTTTGTTCTACATGTATATGTCTTGATATTTTGATGAATTTTTTTGTGAAAAATGTATAAACCTTTTTCCAGAATATTCTAATATCTGGTGTTGGCAACATCTTCCGGGCTTTTGATTTGATGGGTGGTTTTCAGTTGGATCATGGGCATTTGGATGTTATATGTAGAGGGCACTAGTTATTACTTCAAATTGCTATGTACACAGGTTTTCATTACTGCTACACGAGGAATATGATGAAGATCACCAGTCATGAATACTGATTTTTTCCATGATTAACTTATAAGAAAGATACCCCTTACTTCTGCTATGGTTAGAAATCTCTATGAACACCAGACACCTGACACCTCAAGACTGGGAGTATCCTCCTTACCAATGGGTGTCAGATAGGACTCTGATTCTCCACAAGGTTTCTCTGGCACTATAGCACAGGGACCAGAAAGAAACTCTCCACACTGTGAGAAAGATGAAGCTCAGATTCTCCTGATGTCCTGACACCTTTTGTCACAGTCCAGCGTGGATAGATATCAGCCCCTCTCCTTCCCTGTGACTGAAGCTGACTCGTAGGAAGCTGACAAGGTGAAGGCCCTGGCTCTGAACTCATGCATGGTCTCCATGGCAACATCTCAGAAAATCTAGACTGAGGCATTTTGTTTTAATTTTTAAAACCTACTTATTGCCCATTTAATTTCTTCTGAAGACTTAATCATACATGGGCACAGCTATGTCCCAGCGCTTATCTAGCCATCTCTGCTCGTCAACCTGCATCCATATCACAGGAAACCACAAAGCCCAGACCGCTAGCAATCCCTTCACTTCTTACGTCCCTGTTGATATATCTCAAGTCTTAGCCTCTCCCTTTAAGTCCAAGCATGCTATGTCCCTGACATGTCCTCACTGATTTCTACTTTTCTTTTTAAATTTAATTTAATTTTTTACTTATTCATTTTACAACTTCCACAAAGGCCCCCTCCCAGTCAACCCCTCACAATCCTTCCTCAATTCCCCCATCCCCTTCTCTGAACCAATGAGGGCCTCCCTGGTTATCGCCCAACCCTGGTACTTCAAGTCTTTGTGAGGCTAGGTGTTTCTTCTCCCACTAGCCCAGTTGGAAGAACATATTCTATGTACAGCCAAGAGCTTTTGGGATAGCCATTCTTGGGTTGTTAGAGATCCACCATGAAGACCAAACTGCACACTTGCTACATATATGTGGGAAGGCCCAGGTCTAGCCTGTGTATGTTCTTTATTTGGTAGTTCAGAATATGAAAGCTCCACCGGTGTATGTTAGTTGACATTGTTGGTCTTTCTGTGAAGTTCCAATTCCCTTCTGGCTCCCCAATCCTTCCTCCTATTCTTCCATAAGATTCTCAGAGCTCCATCCACTGTTTGGCTGTGGGTGTCTGTATGTGTCTGACTTAGCTGCTGGGTGGAACCTTTCAGAGGACAACATGCTCTTGTCTGCAAGCATAACCAAGTAGCATTAGGGGTTGGTGCTTGCCCATGGGATGGGTCTCAAGTTGGGCTGGCTCTATACTGATTTTTACTAAGAGAATTTTGATTCTATTTTTTCTCCATGAATATCTCAAACCTGTTTTCCCCGAAATTTTCTAACTCAGAAACAATGCTAGGCTTCCTGATGCTCATATTAAAATTATGAATTCAGGGGGATAGAGAGATGGTTCAAATGATAAGCGCACTGGATGCTCTTCCAAAGGTCCTGAATTTAATTATTAGCAACCCCATAGTGGCTCATAACCATCTATAATGAGATATTCAGCCCTCTTCTGGCATGCAATCATACATGCAAGCAGAACTCTATTTACATAATAAATAAATAAATCTTTTAAAAACTGAATCCCCCCCAAAGTATACTCACACATTGAGTTAACTAGACAAACATTTGCATAGAGTCAGATTATAAGATATATGTGAAGCATAGTTGAATGAGATTAAAACTATAATTTATATAGTTGGCTCTGTGCAATTGCTGGGGATTACCTTTAATCTAATTCTGTCTCTAGACTATCTATTTGGTGCTCCCCAAATACTTCCTATTTTTAATCTTCCTGATTATTAATGCTACAGGAGTTTGGTGTCTTGGGGAAGCAGGAGGCATTTCACTCTTGCTGCTGATCCATTATAACTAATGGAGACCTCCTGTTTTCTCTCTGTCTCTCTGTCTCTGTCTCTGTCTCTGTCTGTCTTTGTCTCTGTCTCTCTCCCTCAACAATGGTTTTAAAATAAGGAGTAGGTTTTGTACAACAAAGACTGGTGTATATGTAATTTTCTCATCTTGGGGCAACCAGATCTTGGAGTATATTTAGCATATGAGTACAAGCAGCACCAGACCAACCCCCAACAGATATTTTCAGTATCTTCTCACTTCACCTTAAAGCAAGTATAGAAAGCCCACCTCAGCTCATCTTGCTGATTGTGTCTTCTCTCAAGTCCTTGAAAGGCTGTGACCAGAATAGACACACTTTAACCACAGGAATGTGACATAGTTTGCTATGTGTTGAATATGTTATTTGCCGTGGTATAGTACTTTTGCTCAAATCTCAGCTCAAATCTAACTTCAGAATGTTTGTCTCTGGAGTTCCGAAGAGTCTTATGTTATCTTCAGTCCTACCTCACTGCTCTGCTTTTCTCCACAGCCCTAATTAGCACCTCTCCTGGTTTGCTTGTTTATTCCATCATCTCTAATTTCACCCATGGAGCACAACTGCTCTTTCCTGGATCTCAACACTTATAGACCTTGGTGGCTCATGGTAGGTACTAATGATCAAAGGATGGACCATCTAGAGACTGCCATATCTAGGGATCCATCCCATAATCAGCCTCCAAATGCTGACACCATTGCATACACTAGCAAGATTGTGCTGATAGGACCCTGATATAGCTGTCTCTAGTGAGACTACGCCAGGGCCTAGCAAACACAGAAGTGGATGCTCACAGTCAGCTATTGGATGGATCACAGGGCCCCCAATGGAGGAGCTAGAGAAAGCACCCAAGGAGCTAAAGGGGTCTGCAACCCTATAGGTGGAACAACATTATGAACTAACAAGTACCCCGGAGCTCTTGACTCTAGCTGCATATGTATCAAAAGATGGCCTAGTCAGCCATCACTTGAAAGAGAGGCCCATTGGACTTGCAATCTTTATATGCCCCAGTACAGGGGAACGCCAGGGCCAAAAAGTGGGAGTGGGTGGGTAGGAAGGTGGGGGCGGGGGGAGGGTATGGGGGACTTTTGGAATAACATTGGAAATGTAAATGAGGAAAATACCTAATAAAAAAAAGGAAAAAAATAATTTAATTCAATAATATCTCAGTCTATGTTTAGGATTTTTTCTTTAGATAACATATCCAAATACAGGCTAGATGAAATCAAACACATATATTTATTAAAATGTTGACACTTTTGTGTATTTTCATCTTTTCTTTTCATAAAGCACGTGCTAAAAGTTCTTCCAAAAGAGAAGACAAATAACTATTTCTTGTTAAAGTCCAGTCTCCAAAATTTCATATTCATCTACTGTTTTTCTAATCACTAAAACGTTCTCTTGTTTGAGATAAAATGTTAAAATGGAGTCACTCCACTATGCTATAATATCTCATATTAATTATTGAAAAGCAACAGGAATAACTAATATATGTTCATAATTTGAAAAATAGATTTCTTTAGAGTGAAATATGCATGCCTTTAAAGGCTTAATATGAGCTCCTGTGTTAGTGGAAGGCTGAATTTAATCTGCAACCTTTTCCTTAAGGACTAAAATTTTACTGGAGAAGGACTTACTCATTTTTGTTATTTTATAGATTAGTTGAAAACCTGGGGACATTGTTCCTTGATAGCATGATCAACGTTTATTTCTAAAGTTAGGGTTGACTCTATTCATGATGAATTAATTACTAGAAATAATTTGATAACAGAGAGAATGTATTCCACTAATTGTTTATCAGCTGAAACCAATGACTGAAGTAGCTTTGATTGATAGGACAAAATTCACAAAATTATTTGTACAAAATTCTTCAATATTATTTTGAAGATAAAATGGGTAAATGGCTTCCATGTTCCTTTGAGTATCCTAGGCCTTTTCTTGCTTACAGGAGGAGCCCTTTATACCCCTAATAGATGAGACTTAACATCTAATGAGCAGAACTGTCATCTAATGTTCTCTGCTTCGTGCCTAACTATGTTTTGTACATTTTACAAGGTTGATTTGATCATCCTTATTTTTTTTAATTTCGAGTACATCAGAAAAATGTAGTTATTTAGATATGAAAGACTTGTGACTGAATAGTATATATTCTGTTTCCAGCCTGCTGGGAGGTCCAGGGTGGATTGCCATTTCTGACTGCCACAGTTATGTACCTATTCTCTGCAGCATAACAGTCAACTCTTAACCCCTAGGCTGAGAAACCAATGGCACAGAAGTCTACAACTAAAATGATCATTGTGCAATATTGTGCACTCTCTTTATACATCCTTTTAAAGAAGACTGTCTTAGTTAGGGTTTCACTGCTGTGAACAGACACCATGACCAAGGCAAGTCTTATAAAAAACAATATTTACTTGGGGCTGGCTTACAGGTTCAGAGGTTCAGTCCATTATCATTAAGGTGGAGCATGGCAGCATCCAGGCAGGCATGGCACAGGAAGTGCTGAGAGTTCTAAGTCTTCATCCAAAGGCTGCTAGTGGAAGACTGACTTCCAGGCACCTAAGGTGAGAGTATTAAGCCCACACCCACAGTGACACACCTATTCCAACCAGGTCACACCTCCAAATGGTGTCACTCCCTGGTCCAAGAATAGATAAACCATCATATTCCATTCTCTGACCCCCATAGACTTGTTCAAACACATGAGTCTATGGGGGGAGGGGGCATACTTAAACATAGCATAATGCAAAATGCATTTAATCCAACTTTCAAAGTCCTCTTAATCTATAGCAGTCTCAACAATGTTAAAAATCAAAAGTTCAAAGTCTCTTCTGAGATTCATCCAATCACTTAACTATAATCCCCAAAGAAAGACAGGAAACGAGCTGGGCAAACTCCAAACTCTACATCTCCATGGCTGATGTCAAAGCGGTCTTCAGATCTCCACTCCTTTTTCATCTTTGTTGACTGCAACAAACTGCTTTCTCCTGGGCTAATTCCACTCCCTATTACCAGCTTTCATCAGCATTTATCCCATGGCTCTGGCATCTTTAACATCTTTGAATCTCCAAAGCAATTTCAATGTTACAGTTTCTTGTTTCAGTGTCTGGGATTCCACTTGATCTTTTGGACTCGTCCTAAGGACTGGCATCACTTCTCCAGCTCTGCCCTCTGTAGCAATCTAAGCTCAGGTTGATCCACTCCACTACGGCTGCTGTTCTTGGTGATCATCCCATAGTACTGACATCTCCAATACACTGGGGTGTTCTACTCCAACTAGGCTTCACCAATAGCCTACATAGGCTCTCTTCATGGTGCCAAGCCTCAAATCCTTTGCATGACCTCTTCAGTCCTGGGCCATCAACTACAGCTGAGGCTATATCTTCTCCAATGTCCTTCCATGACCTCTCACAGTGCCAAGCCCCAGCTGTTCTTCATGACACCTTCATGCCTTCAAAGCAGTAGCACCTGGGTGATTCTTACACATTACCAAGTCCAGCTGCAGCATGAGGTACATGTTTGGCTATCTCTGGAACACAGCTTCTTTGTGCTACCAGAAAACATTTCCCAGAAGATTTCACCTCAGTGATGCTGGTCTCTTCATAATCACTGCTAATTTCTTAGCTCCAGCTAACCAGCATCAATTGTCCCAGTAGTTCCTTCCATTCTTAACTCTAGAGCCAGAGCTACATGGCTGAAGCTGCTGAGTTCTGCTGCTTGCAGGAAATAGAACATGACCCCCTTCTGCTAATACATTATCACTGGCTTTATGTTTTCCAAATCCTACACTGCCTAAGCTTGGCTATCCTGGAAATTGCTCTGTAGATTGACCTTAGAAGAAGAGATCAGCATGCCTGTCACCTGAGATTAAAGATGTGTACCACCATGCCTGGATCTAAGTTTAGCTGGGTAGAATCTTGCCCCAATGACCCACTCCCTTAATTTGTTTTCTCCTAGAACACAGGATTTTGCTCCATTTCACTTCCTGGTACCTCTTTGATACTCGAACCATATATTTTATATTTTTCCTTTCTAAGCTTGCTATGCTTGTTCAAACTTCTCTTCATAAGACTTAACCAGAGAACAAAGTCACTGCTGGGCTTTTTTGAAACTTCCTTTGTCAGTGCAATTAATCTGATTCTCTTCACCTTAGCTGCAGGCAGACTTTTCAGACAAGGGCAAAAAGTAGCCACATTCTTCACCAAAATACCACAAAAACAGTCTTTATGTCACATTCTGAAGTTCTTCTCCTTTAAAATCTCTTGGGCCAGGTCAACACAGTTCAAATTACTCCCAGCAACAAAGTCTTCCATATTCCTACTAGGATGACCCATTAAGCCCCAGTTAAAGCATTCCACTGTGTTCTAAATCCAAAGTCCACAAATCAACATTCTTTCAAATAAAAGCATGGTCAGGCCTATCACAGCAATACCCCATTCCCTGGTACCAACTTCTGTCTTAGTTAGGGTTTTACTGCTGTGAACAGACACCATGACAAAGGCAAGTATTATATAAAAAACAAAAACAAAAACAAAAACAAAAACATTTACTTGGGGCTGGCTTACAGGTTCAGAGGTTCAGTCCATTATCATCAAGGTGGGAGCATGGCAGTATTCAGGCAGGGATGGCACAGGCAGTGCTGAGAGTTCTAAGTCTTCATTTAAAGGCTGCTAGTGGAAGACTGACTTCCAGGCACCTAAAGTGAGAGTATTAAGCCCACACCCACAGTGACACACCTACTCCAACCAGGTCACACCTCCAAATGGTGCCCCTCCCTGGTCCAAGAATAGATAAAGGATCACAAAGACTATGCCTACTCAAATTACCTCAAATAAATAAACTCTATGGTATTAAATGAAAGATAGTCATCATAAGGATATATTTCTTTTATCTAAAGAAAACAAAAACATGTTAAAATTATCTTAATTTACATGAAGATATCAAGCAACTATTTGTTTTAGAAGAGAATTCCTGATCTCTAGGAAGAATTTTAATTGCTGTGGAATTCTGATATGTACTACAAACTACTTAAAATCAAGTTCCCCATCATCTTCTATTCACAAAAGTCAAAAAATTGAACTTTTCTTTTTTATGAAATGTGACAGATTTCTTCAGCCTGAAAAGGCACTGGGCATATACCCTTGGCATCTTCCATTTCTTTATGTTGAAAATGAGGTACCTAGCAATTTACACGTTGGGGTTTTAATGAGCCACAGTGTTAGAAGGCTATGAACTGAGTAATGTTATTTGTTTGTGGTAGTGTCCTGCAGCTGCAGTGTTTTATACAGCACAGTGGGAGACAAACAAGACAGCTCTTTAATCAGCTTCACTACTAAATGCAGCCAAACCATTTTAGGAAGCAATGGCATTTCACAAAAAGAGAATGCAAAGCATAAAGTGTTATTTTCCACAGATAACTAGAAAGGAAGTGGGGAAGAAAGCAGCACTGTTCAAGTAGAGACTGGTAAAGACTTCTTGGCATTTAAGTCACTGAAGAACAAGTCCTTGGAGCTGGTTCTTGATTCAAGTGCAGCAACTGGAATCAATTGGAACCTATTTTACCAACAGGTTTCTCTCCTAACATATTTTTCTATAGTGTAGCAGTAGTGACTGACAATTTCATGCCTTCTGAAAGGCCACACTGCAGGCTAATAACCAAATTTGGGATTAATCTCCTATCCTGGAAATTTCAAGGATATACGCTAATAACATCTTCACTATCTCTGTATCTCTCTTCATGTTTCCCCTCTTAGGGCTGTCCTCATGACTTCTTGCCTAAATATTTTCAACTGGTCTCTACTTTTCCTTGGGTCTCTCACACTTAGGATGAACTAGGACTAGATCTGACCCTAGCATCCTTCTGCTCCAGAGTTTTCACGTGTATTAATCTCCTGTAAGATTCCCATCAAACGTACAGCCTTCTGGTTGAAACCCATAATTGCAGGTTCTTTTGATAAAGTACTCACATGATTTTCACACGTCTGTTCTGCCCCAAGAGACCCGGAAAGCTACATGAATTTCCTATCATGGCTGAAACAACCGCCCACAAACCTGGTATTCTACAAACAAATTTGTGATTTTCCCTCTCTGTGAATCACATGTCTGAGAACCCAGCAGGACTGTCTTTCCTGCAGCTTATGGAAGGAAGTTGAATCCCTGGATTCCTTGGCCTCCTGGGGCTTGTTGCCTTTTCTATATCTTTTAACATAAGCACTAATGAGTGGCATCTTCATTGGTCTCTTTTCCTTCCCCCTCTTTCTCTCCTGTTTTTCCATCTCTTCATAGCCCCTGCCCCTCCCCTCCCCTTCACTCCTTCTTTCTCTCTTCTTCCTCCCACCTCCACCCCCTCCCTCTCCCACCCCCGATTTCACAACACACAGTTTCATACCCTTCTGGGTATGTAATCACCTCAGAAAGACTCCATTGTTTTATTAAATCACCACAAAGTTGATTTCTTCACAGTTTCCAATGCCACAGAATTAATATATTTGCATTCTAAGAAAAATCTAGTATAGATAACTTTGGTAGGTATGTTAGATTATAGGTCATTGTTCTACCTACCACCTGTTTCATAGAATGTATGAATATTTTGAGACAGCTTAAAAGATCTTCTGGTTCTCTCTTTCCCAAATTTTCTTTCATTCATAGATACTTTTCACATTATAGAAAGAGACTTTTTATCATTTTTAAATTTTTATTACTTTTTTGGTTTTTTTATATTTTAATATAATTATATAATTTCTCCATTCCTATTGCCTTTCTTCAAAGTCTCTCATATATCCTTCCTTGTTCTCTTTCAAATTCATAGCCTAGTTTTCATTAATAGCTGTTACACACACACACACTCACACACACACACATATATTTCCAAGAACATAAATACAAATTGCTCAGCCTATATAATATATGTGCTTTTATACTGACCCCTCTACAGACAAAGACATGGCTTCCTCTAACAGGCTCATCCTGACTGACTTCACCCTTTTTCCTTCTGTTCTCTCAGACAGTTCTCGGCCACAGTAGAGCATGATATTTTCTTGATAATCTCCAATTTTTATGACCCACATGGCCAGCATCAAATCTAGGGAGATTTTACTTCCCAGCCTCTCTCCTCTGTGACTCTTGCCCGACAGAGCTGCTTCAGCTGCTTCTGCCTCTATTGTGCCCCCCACCCAGAGACAGGATCTCTTTCTCTAGAAATTTATAGAATTAACCAGGCTGCTTCATCCTCCAGGACAAATCTAATTCTTTGCCTTAGTGTACATTTGGACTGACTAAATGAAGCAATATTTTTGTAGAAAAGCGACACTAAAAATATTTATGATAATGAGGCCTGGAGGCTCCAGTATGTGGCACATTTGTTAGTATGAACTATTAAAATCTTCTAATTATTTCTGAAGAGATACATCAATGCCTACATGTCTTCCATAGCTCTCAAAGTGCGTACACTGCTGACAGAGTTGGTGATGAGGGAGGACTCATACCCAGAAAGTATTTCCCTGAACGTTTTGCTGAAAGTCAAGTGCCTGTCTTCTGTAGTAAGAATGGCACTTGCGCTGATATTTTACATTTGGTTTTAAATGTGCTTCACAGTGAGTACTTCAGCTTATCTCACAGTGTTTTGTAACTGTGGATTTCTAGGCAGAAATAACTCATACAAGGTAGCAGTTCTTGAACAGTTGCTGTTGGTTTGATATTTTAACAACTATTCTCCATTAGCTGTTCTCCTAGAGTGAGAATAATTATCAAAAATTCACTCTAATTCTGGTCATTGTTAGAAGAAAATATGAAATGTGCTATAACGCAGAGTGAGTGGGCATTATTATTATTATTGTATGGAAAGTCGCTTCCAAAACCACGTTGTCTTGATGCTCATCCAAATATCCAAAGGAAAGCAGGTTGGTGAGTCACTGCCTTAGTCAGTGTTCTATTGCCAGGAAGAGCAAAATAACCAAGGCAACCCTTACAGGAGCCTTTACGTGGGGGCTTGCTTACAGTTGCAGAAACTTAACCTAGACGTTCGTTTGTCATTTTATTTTATGGCATGGAGCATAGAGGATACATATGGCACTGGAGTAGTCATAAGTACTCTCTCCTGATCCTAAGGCACAGAGAAGGAGTATCTTGTATCTACAGTTACACTCAAATTGACAATAAATACACCCCACTTAGTCATTTTGCACAATCAATTTTTATCCCTTTTATTTGCTCATATTTTCCTACCAAGAGATAATAGAATCAATGACTCCAGGCATATGTAAGCTTACTCCTCATGATACCTGGTATTGTGTTTGTGTTTATGTGTGTGTGTATATATATATATATATATATATCCACCATGCACATAAGCTGGAATATTCGTGATGTAGCATGGTGCTCTGGTTTATATAAGGTAACTACTAATTTAACTTATATATGTGACATATATGTTGCCTGCCCACATCTCAGGTCACATGAAATATCAGAAAGCATACTTTACCAAAGCAGGTGGAGTCGCTGTAGCTCAGTGTCCTAGTACAAAGTACACAAATTAAAGGCTACTTCATCAATTACCTCCGAATCCATTTATCTCTCAAGAATCATAGGTTATGTTTAGAATGAAAAGTTTACAAAATAAAGAGGTGATTTTTGTATAATTTCTAGACATATTTATACCCAGTATTTTTGATTGCTTACAAATGTGAGCAAGCTACTTTTTTGTATGAAAAAATGGACTATTTTGCAAGAAAATTCAAAATCAGAGCATTTCTAATTGTGTGTTGTCAGTGAAAAGAGTTAACTAACCTTTTTATAACACCAAGCTACAAAGTGTTAATGTCTACTGTATTTAAATTGATTTGTTAATCAATTTGTAAGTAGACAGTGATGTTAACTGTTTTCTGCAGAGTAATTTCCTTTGAACTCAACATATTGGAAACATAGTTATTATATCGTCTTGTCAGACTTCCTTTTCAAAATCCTTATCATTTAAAAGTCTGTCAGTGACTTGCTTATTAATCATCTGCTACTGTGGCTTACCTCAAACTCTGTATAAATTGTGTTTCATTTCATATTGTCACATCCTATTACCTAAATGTCTTCAAAGTGCTTGCCCCAAGTGCTGACTCCATGTTTTCTTTAAGGCTTTAAATACAAGCTCGTTCATAAATATTAGTCACGATAACACTGTGCAATTGGCTTCAAAATCAGAGGGGCTGGATGCTAAATATCTACCAGCTCTGATACTTGACACTTGGTCTAAAATATTAATCTACTATTGCCACTACTTGGAAGAGGTTGCTTTCTCCATGTAGAAAACACTGCCAGGTGGCAATGAAACACCAAGTGATTGATAAACAGGAAGAAAACTAAATATATGTATTCAATGAGAATACCAAATTCTGACTTAATGAAAAATGAAATAACTGCATTTTAAAAGTATTCCTGCTCTTCAAGCAATGTATTGTTTAAATAAATTAAAATGAGACACAACAGAAAATATTGTCATTTAAAATGAATGTGGTGTTACATGCCTTAAATCCTAGATACTCAGAAGGAGTTCAAGGCCCATGTGAGCTAAAAGGAAAGGTGCTTGCCTACCAGGTAAAAAACCTTGGTTTCAATCTCCACACACTTTCAGATCAAAAGTATCAAGTTAGTGGCCATAAACACATAGATTCTGTAACTACAAACAATTCCTCCTTACTTAAATGACAGAGGTGACCAGAAGGGGCATTAAGTGGCACCCACAGAACGAATTCAGGAGCAAAACAATAAAAGTAATACCTCCAGGAAAGGTCTTCTCATTACATTTTTTTTTTTTGGATACTTGGAATTCTGAAAACAAACACAGTGATTAGGTAAAATTAATGATTTGGAAATGTACTTAATAGCTGCAATAGAAACAAAGTGTACTTATATTTAAAAATAGGCTCTGCCACTCAGAGCAAGCTAACCCTGTGTGAGAGCTTCAGCAAGGCCCTCAAACTGTGCAAATACAATCACGGTCTGAGCTCCCTGCCCTGAAGAGGCTGTGGGCCTGCTCATTGCATAACCCCTCACCTCACGGACAGTTTGATGGTAAGGAGAGGATCCTTGTGACTGGGGGTAAGGAAGGACAGTTCTCACCCCGCAGACTAACAGGAGACATAAATGTTCGATTAAAGAGTTTGCTTTAGACCACACGCACACACAAATATATATATGTATGTACATATACCTGATAAGTAAAAATTTAAAGATAAGTTAATATTTATAGAATATCTATGCATTTATTTGATTTCTTTTCTTAAGTTTTTCTTTATTGTTAACATTTTCATACAGGACTACAGTAAAATGTGATTATAGTTACTCCAGTTTTTTCTCTCCTATTCCCCACAAATTCCCTCTCAACCGATCCCCTTTCTAAATCCATATCTTTTTTTTAATGACCTACTAAACCCATAAGTGCTGTCTATATTGTATAGGAATGGTTGCCATCCATGAAGCATGGCCAATCTACTGGTGGCCACATCCTCAAAGAAGAGCTTTTCTCCCTCCCTCCATAGTGACCAACAACCAGTAGCCTCTCCGAAAGACATGACCATATTGTCAAACATATTTGGGCTGGCTTGACTCTGTACTGGACTTGTACAGTTAATCAAGAGACCTGAGTTCATGGGTACTCTAGCTATACCATACCGAAATTGCAGATTTGTCAGAGAACCATTTCCATTTCTGAGCTCTTCCATTCTATTTAGTTACTCCTTCATGACATTCTCTGAGCCTTGGGGTATGCCTCTCACCTAGAGCTGAGTGTTCCATCTACTATACTAAGTACTTTGATAAGCTATGATTTCTCTTTTGACAGTTGCCCATTCTAGAAGATTCTCTGACCAAGGTTGAAAGTAGAAAAAAAAAAAAAAGATCAATGGATATAAATGTAAATATTTTAGAGCTCATTTGACAGCATGGCATTTAGCAAAATATTGATAGCTATTTTCACCCTATATTCTAAAACTTTCTAAACTATGAGCTTTAACTGGGATTTTAATGTCAGTCATGAGAATCTTTTCTTTGGAGTTCATCTCAGATTCAATCATAAAGTGGTTTGCTACCCCATCATAAGCATGCATTATTGCACAGGTGGGCAATTCTTGCTGGTAGCTTGATGCTGACATATATAGTATCTATTGAATATACACATATTATATTTCTGAAATTCAAAGTTACTTATGAATACATTCCCTCAGTATGTTATTTGTTTTGTTTTTCATTTAGAACCAAGTCGCTTATAGTACACAGAATTGAAAGCATTATGATTGCTTTGGCTGGTGTAGTGGCACAGGCCTATAATCCTGGCACTCTAGAGACACAGTCATGAAGATTACAAATTTAATGTTATTTTGGCCCACCAAATGAAAACTTCTCTAAAACATAATCATTTTCTGGGTATCTGACACCTTTTCGTAAATTCTCCCAAGTTTATTCACAGATGCAGTATGTCTGTCTTTTCACATCAAGCTCATCAGAAAGCTGAATGACATTTGCCAAACTCAACTGACACTCAGAGGGGCTTGATTTTTGTTTAGTTTGATGTGCAACTTCATTTCATAGGATGAAAGCTTGGTACAGGATAGTCAATGCCAGGGAATATGGCAGCAGGCACACAGGCATGGGGCTGAAACGGGACAGGGAGTTATTCAGATCCCCAGGCAGTAGTCAAAGAGCTATCAAAAGAGGGGCTCAGGGTTCTGGCATTGGCCTTGGAAAATTCAAAGACCACACCCAGAGATACACTTTATCCAACAAGGCCATACTTATTAAAATTTCCCAGTTTCACTAATTTATGACCAAGCTTTCAAACATAAGACTGGGCATTCTCATCCAACCACCACAGACAATATGTACAAAACTTACACATAATGTCAGGGATGATATTTATAAATATTGTATACTTAATATAGTATGGATAACATTGTAGCCTGTTGCTAGAATGAAGGAAGTGATAAGGAAGGAAGGAAGGAAGGAAGGAAGGAAGGAAGGAAGGAAGGAAGGAAGGAAGAAAGGAAGGAAGAAGGGAATCAAACTTTTAGCTTTACCATTCACCTTTGATCATTTTTAATTGTTTTTTTTTCATTTTTCCTTCTTTCCTTTCTTCCCTTCATTCATTTCTTTCTCCATCTTCCTTCTTTCTTCTCCTCCTTATTTTCCCCCTTCTCTTCTCTCCTTATTTCTTCCTTATATAATTCCTCAAACCCGCATGGTGTGTTTCAGAAATGCTCATGATATAGCTGTCTCTTGTGGGGCTATGCCGGGGCCTGGCAAACACAGAAGTGGATGCTCACAGTCAGCTATTGGATGGAACACAGGGCCCCCAATGAAGGAGCTAGAGAAAGTACCCAAGGAGCTAAAGGGTCTGTAACCCTATAGGTGGAACAACAATATGGACTAACCAGTACCCCCGGAGCTCGTGTCTCTAGCTGCATATGTATCAGAAGATGGCCTAGTCGGCCATCATTGTGAAGAGAGGCCCCTTGGTCTTGCAAACTTTATATGCCTCAGTACAGGGAAACACCAGGGCCAAGAAGTGGGAGTCGGTGGGTAGGGGAGTGGGGTGGGAGGGTCTGGGGGACTTTTGGGATAGCATTTGAAATGTAATGAAGAAAATACCTAATTAAAAATAAATTTAAAAAAAAAAGAAAGGAAAGAAATGCTCATGAAAGAAGTTGATGCCTCATGACCCCTATGGATTCTCTGCTCCACAATGAGGATTCTCAATCAATGAAATGATTAAAGATTGTGACAAGTTCCAGAAGAAAACAGAAGCATGTGATAATATGCTCATATGAAGTTGGGGTACCAGCCCAGCACTGGGAGACACTAGGTTGGAAGTTGCTCATCTACTGGGAAGAGCGTTTGGATGGCTTTTATTTGGTTGTTGAAGGAAAAGTTGCAAACAACTTTGTAGGTAGGTGCACAAGACAAGGGCCTTCTAGGCCTCTTCATTGTTGCCAGTGCAATAAAATAAACAGAACACATCAGTACCATAGAACCTGTAGCAGAGTCTGACTAGGAAATTAAAGTTTATACATAAAAAACTACAATGAGATTTCAGCTTTAAAAAAAAATTTTTGGATTTCTGTATCTTGAGTCTGTTTTACTTCCTTGTTTTCTTACTGTAATTGAAGCTGATATCAGATGTTGATGAATTGTGGAGGTACAAACCTGACTCTTGGCAGTCGGAGAGGGTGAACCAGAAGGGTTTTAAGGTCAAGGCTCACTTAAGATAGTCAATAGATCCTTTCTGGGGGAGAGAAAGAGAGATGCCAATAGAAATAAATGACATATAGATAATAGATTATTGATAGTTAAATAGATAGACAGACAGTCAGATAGATGATGGATAGATAGATAGAACTGCGGGTTCTTTAAAAAAAAAGAAACTATTTTACTAAGTCACCTTAGAAAGGTTCTGTCATGTAGAAAAGCATAATTTTTATAAAGATAATACAGTCAAAACACATTTTGCTTTTGTTTAAATGTCACAACATGAAGAAAGAATTCCCCCTTGATAGTGAAAGTTAGATTATATAGAATGCTCAATATACTCCCCCTTATGCTAGAGAAATTGCCTTTCAATGAATAAAAATTATGAAAGAAAGAAAGAAAGAAAGAAAGAAAGAAAGAAGAAAGGAAGGAAGGAGAAAGAAAGTAAGAAAGAAAAAGAAAGAAAGAAGACTGTAATTAAACTCTATTACTGAAAAAGCAGATGAACAACAGATTGTTTTGTGGGAAACATCAGCTATTCAATCAACAAACCATTGAAATCTTGATTTCAAACACTTGATAAATTCCCCAATAGTGAGTGGCCTTCAGTGAGAGAAAATGGGTGACATAAGTAGGCGGGTCTACATTTAGACAGAGCTAATTTTACCAGACTGTCAGTGAATGACTCAGCTCTGCAGTAATTATAATTAGTGAGTACCGCTACAGAACTATTCATGATTATCTATTATGTAGAGATTTGACTAAAGTTTGTCAAGAAAGTTTTACTGCCACCAGAGTGGAAAGCTTGTTAGGATGAAATTGCCATAGGGAATATAACTAATTATCATACTACTGTAGGTTTAAAAGGCTCTCCTTTATTAACTGTCCCTCTTTTCAAAATATTGATGTCTGGGTTAATATTAACTGCCAGTGTGTTTAAAAGGTCACCTCTTTTGTGACATTCCATAGGTAATTATTCCATCAATAGCAAACAACAGTAAATGTCGTTACTTTTATGTGGTCAATTTTGGAAACTTCTAGAAAATGCCAACTATTGTAACCTTTATCATGACTCAATGTGGGAGGAAACCGGGGGTCATTTTTATTCTTTTCCAGTTAATGGACCAACAGATTACAATGCTCCTTCATAAGTCAACTTGAAAGCTGAAAACTCCCCAAGATGCATCAGGCTTTCTTTGAATTTGATTTAAAATTGTTGATTAGTTTTAAGAGTGTATTTTTAAGGCAGTATCTAAAACAGTATTATCTCAATGTCATACATTTAACCAAATATATTGTAGAACATATTTAATAATCTAGAAATCTGTACTGGATCTCTTCTCTCATCCAACCTTAAAATATATTAACCTCCTTCCTCATTGCTGCATGTGATCCCTGCTACTGTAAGGGATATTGACCATCCTTATATGATCATCACCATTTCGACAAATCGTTAAGGGATATTTTATATTACAAGGATTTCATTCTTAGGGAAGAAAATAACAATGAAAACTAATTTCTTTAAGCAGTACACCCACAAGTAATTTTTTTAAGAGAACGCTAATGTTAACATCAGTGCCATTAAAAAGTATCACGATAAAGCAGAATCCTCAAGCCAATTCTTTCTGGGAGATGTGTCAATCTAGAACTCCACCATGCATTGGCATGGCTTATTTGCTGAAAGCCACAGGAAGTGACAAATGGCTTCATTTGTTTAACCTATTAAGAGGTGGCATGAATCAAAGACAACATGCGTGTGTTGAGAGGAGGTCAAACATAATGACCACTAGAATAGACTCAAGGGGAAGGCTGCCACTTTCCAAGTACAAGTTTACAATAGCACTTCTCTTACAAGTTTACAATAGCACTTCTCTTACAAGTTTACAATAGCACTTCTCTGTCTACTGAAGTCTTCTGAGGCTCACCCTTATCACCTGGAAAATAAGGTAGAGTTGCCTCACAAGTCTACTGTGCAGATTAAGTGAGATGCCATATGTTCAGTGAGTGTGCCAATTCTTGAACACGAATTCTGTATAATGTGCAACTTTAATCTGTCATGACTTCTTATACTTAGTCTCAGTCCCTCACTGGATAAGTAAGTACACTCTATTTGCAGATGCTGCAATAATGAATTGGTAGGATGAAAAATTGTATTACTGGTCCAAAATGTCAATTATTTAGCCAGCTGCCTTGATATGCTAGCAAAAATATTTAACGTGAGAGTATATGGAATTTGACAAAATGCAAGATCTAAAAAGGAGATGAATGAACGTGAGCAATGTTGAATTTTGGTGATCTTTGGCAGGTTTCGTTTCAAGTGTTTAAAGTTGAAATTTAATATGATTTTAGCTTATATAATATGATTTTAGCTTATATACATAGCTAATAGGGAAGTTTAAGAGGGATGGTTAGATGAATAAATCAAGACTACAGTAAAGATGCCTAGGACCATAAATGTCTCACTGAGGAGGCTGGTTCATTTAAGACAAAAGAACTAAGAGAACACTTGTCCAAAAGCAGAAACAAGCAGTCAAACAAACAAACTGCTGTACCAGAAATAGTCAGAAACCCGAACTAAAAGCTTCTGTTAACTGTTCTGGCATGAATTGGAGATAATATTTCAAAAACTCCTCACATCCTTTACAACATGAAAATTACAGACACCATTTTGGGAACAGATTACCAAGTACAGCCGAAGAGATTATGAATTATGGCTGGTACAACCTTAGCTATCTCTGAAACAGAGTTTTTGTGCTCTCAAAAAATACTTCCCAGAAGATTTCACCTCAGTGATGCTAGTCTTCTCTTAATCACCACTAATTTCTTAGCTCCAGCTAACCAGGATCAATTGTCTCAGTAGTCCCTTCTATTTTTCACTCTAAAGCTAGATCCACATGGCCAAAGCTGCTGAGTTCTGCTGCTTGCTGGGGCTGAACATGCCACCCCACCCTGCCTTGTATCACCAGCTTTATCACCAGCTTTCTGTTTTCCAACTTCTATGCCTAAGCTTGGTTGTCCTGGAACTTGCTCTCTAGACTGACTTTGAGCTCATAGATAAGCTTGCCTTTGCCTCCTGGGTATACAGGCTTGTACTACCATGCCTGGACCTAAATTTAGCTGGGTGGGATGTTGCTCCAAGGTCACTACTCCTGTAATTCAACTTAATATCCTTGAACACAGGATGCAGATCCATTTAACTTCCTGGTGCCCCTTTAATATTTAACCATATATTTTAGGTTTTTCCTTTCTCAGCTTGCTCTGCTTGTTTAAAATTTTCTTCATGAGACTTCACTAGAGAACAAAGTCTATGATGGGTATTCCTGAGACCTCCTTTGTCAGTGCAATTAATCTGAGTTTCTTCACCTTAGCCTCAGGCAGACTCTTCAGACAATGGCAAAAAGTAGTCACATTCTTCACCAAAATACCACAAAAACAGTCTCTAGGTCACATATTGAGATTCTCCAATGAAACCTCTTGGGCCAGGTCCACACAATGCAAATCACTCTCAGTCTTCTATATTTCTACTAGGATGGCCCATTAAGCCACACTTAAAGCTTTCCACTGCTTTCTAAATCCAAAGTCCCCAAATCCACATTCTTTGAAAGAAAAGCATGGTCAGGCCTATCACAGCAATAACCCACTCCTGGTACCAAATTCTGTCTTATTATGGTTTTACTGCTGTTAACAGGCACCATGACCAAGTCAAGTCTTATAAAGGACAACATTTAGTTGGGTCTGGATTACAGGCTCAGAGGTTCAGTCCATTATCATCAAGGCAGGAACATGGCAGCATCCAGTAAGGCATGGTGCAGGACGAGTTTAGAGTTCTATATCTTCATCTGGAGGCTGCTAGCAGAATGCTAGCTTCCAGGCAGTTAGGATGAGGGTCTTATAGATCACATCCACAGTGACACACCTTCTTCAACAGGGCCACACCTTCTAATAGTGCCACTCTCTGGGCTAAACATATACAAACCATCAGAGACAATATTTTTTTAAATCTGGAACCAAGATGAGTGTTGTCAGAAGGAACAGTGATCCTGGAAAGCCCTTGAGCCAGGCCAACTGCTTTAACTAAGCCCTCAAAGACCTCAAGGACCCCCAAAAGACCTAGATGCAACTCCCACCCCTCATAACCTCCATCTTCAGCACCAGGGAACAGATGTCCTCTTCTGAACTCCTCAGGCACCCCCACACATCATATTCACTCACATAGACCCAAACTTATACAAAGGGAAAATAACAATAAATCTTTAGACACTTGAAATATTAAGACTAAACTTGGTTCAAATTTGTCTATCATCAACTTCATGCAAGGAAGTTTCCCTCAGTAAACAATATGAAACTTGTTACTGAATATTTAGGGTTTTGTTTGTTTGTTTGTTTGTTTGCTTGCTTGTTTTTAGACAGAGTTTCTTTGTGTAGCAGCCCTATCTGATCTGAAAATCTATCTGTATACCAAGCTGGCATGGAACTCACAGAAATCTGCCTTCCTTGGATTCTCAAATTCTAATATTAAAGGCATGAATCACCACACCTGGCTTATTACTGGATCTCATTTTTTAGTGGGATATTTGTATTAATTCTTTTCTTTGTTTACATTTCAAATATTGTCCCCCTTCCTGGTCCTTCCTCCATGAGCTCCAGATCGCCCTCCCTCTACATTTTGCCTCTAAGAGGGTGCTCCCCAACCAACCACCCACCCACTCCCACCTCACCCCTCTAGCATCCCCCTTTCTGGGGTATCAAGCCTACACAGGAACAAGCACATCCCCTCCCACTGAAAGAAGATAAAGCAGTCCTCTGCTACACATGTAGCAGGGGCCACGGACTGGCCTATGTATACTCTTTGGTTGGTTGTTGAGTGCCTGGGAGTTCTGAGCAGTCTGGTTAGTTGATACTGTTTTTCTTTTTATGGGGTTCTAATCCCTTTCAGCTCCTTCAGTCCTTCCCCTAACTCTTCCATAGGGTTCTCTGGGCTCAGTCCAATAGTTGGATGTAAGTATCTGCATCTGCCTCTGTCAGGTGCTGGTAGAGTCTCTCAGAAGATGGCCATGACAGTCTGCAAGCATAACATGGTATCAGTAATAGTGTCAGGGTTTGGTGTCTGTGAGTGGGATGGATTCCAAGTTGGGGCAGTCTCTGGATGGCATTTCCTTCACTGTCTGCCCCATTTTTTATCCCTATATTTCCGTTAGACAGGAACAATTCTGGGATTACAAATTTTGAGATGAGTTGGTGACCCATCCCTCAAGTGGAGGCCATGCCTACCTACTGGAGGTGGTCTCTTCAGGTTCTATCTCCCTGCTGATGGGTATTCCCTGCCTAAAGTCATCCCTATTGGCTCCTGGGAGTCTGACACATTCTTAGAATTTTCTGGAACATTCTGGAACTTTCTAATATTTCATCCCCTTCTCCACTCCATACTGGTGCATATTTCCATTCATTCTCCTGGTCCCCTGGGCTTCACTCTTGTCTTTCCCCATACCTGATCCTGAATCTGCACTCCTTTCCCCTTTTTCTTCCCCTCCCATATCCAGGCCCCTCTTTCCTTCTGTATTCTATGATTATTTTCTTCCCCCTTCTAAGTGGGATTGAAGCATCCACACTTGGCATTTCCTTCTTCTTAAGCTTCAGATGGCCTCTGAGTTGATGATGACGATGATGATGATGGTGATACATTTAAAAAAAATAATCCACTGATGAAAATATTCATGAATTAGAATATCTTTCAAATCATAAGCTACTATCTGTACAGTTTTAGGTGACACCTTTTATGAAACTGAATTGGCACATGTAAATCAAGAGAAAATGCTTGATTTAAAATCTGCCTGAGGTCTGAGATCATGAGGGCTAGAAAATTAATTAGCCCCATCCCTCTGAGGCTACAGCAGTCAGGATAGTGGCCAGCACCTTGCCTTGAAAAAATAATAATTCTGGCCTTGGTGGTCATGGACTTGGATGAGCCAGCCCTACCTCTCTGGTGATCACAGAAGCAAAAGAAAGAGCTACTAGGTTAACCAAGTCAACTTCCATCCTGGCCCAGATCCAGAGCTCTAAGTTGTACCCCTAACCCTAAAATCCATCCCATCTGTGAACAGCTAGAGCATGCAAGGGGTAGGTCTTCAGATCCAAAGCTGAGGATCTCCATGACACAGGACAACAACAGAATATCCAAGAGGAGTCCCAGTGAGGATCCAGTATTGATGGAGTAGCAGAAGGCAGAGGTCTCAGGCCAGACCAAGGACACATCACAATCAACATTTGCAATTTAAGCTGTTTGGGGGAAAATGTATAGTGTATTGCACACAATAACAGAAGGCATTGTCCAGGGTGGAAAGATACTTTTGCTTTGGTTTTGATTTGGTTCGTTTTGGAGGAGGTTGGAAGGGCAGAGAGCATGTAAGGTATGGAAAGATGAGTAGAATTCTGCTGCATGATGTGAAATTCACAAAGAATCGATAGAATGATTCTATTGTTTTAAAGAATGTATCTTAGAAAAATAAATATTAAAAAATCCCCTTAGGAATTACTAAAATGTGGTCATTGAAAGGATACCAATGTTAAATAAATATGATTATACTTAAGTATACATAAACTTAATCAAATGGTTTAATTTGTATTGGTTCAAATGGAAACAGTAAATTGAAAGAAGATATGTGTATAATCTGGACAGGATATAGCAAAATGGTAGACTTTTTTTTGTTGTTGTTGTTGTTGGTTTTGGTTTTTGGTTTTGATGACATGGTTTGTCTGTAAAGTACTGGCTGTTCTAGAACTTGATTTGTAGACCATGCTGGCCTCAAACTCAGAGATCCTTCTGCCTCTACCTGCCAAGTACTGGAATTAAAGGCATGTGCCACCATGCTAGGATGAAAGTGACTTTTAAATGACAGAAAATTGTATAAACACTGTAGAATAGTGATTGTTTTACTTAATTTATTTGTTTATTTATATCGCTATCAAAGTTTATCCTCCTTCCTCTTCTGACACTTCCTTCCTCTCAAATCCCCTCTCTTTTTCCTCAGAGGACAGGAGACCTTCTGTGGATATCAACCTACCTTGACTTATCTAGTTGTAGTAGGACTTGGTGCATCTCCTTTGGTTGTGGCTAGACAAGGCAGTCCCATTAATAAAGGGGTCCATAGGCAGGCAACGGAGTCCCATATATCTACTGCTCTGTTGTTACTGGTCCACAGGAGGATCAAGCCTTACATTCTTACATTTCTATAGGAGGGGTCTAGGTTGGTCCCATGGATGCTCTCTGGTTGGTAGTTTAGTCTCAGGGAGCCCCTATGGACCCAGATTAGTTGATTTGGTAGGTTTTCTTGTGGAGTCTTTGACCTCTCTGGCTCCTTCAATACCTTCTCCCCCTTTTCCACAAGATTTCCAGAGCTCTGCCTAATGTTTGGGTCTCTGAATCCATCAGTCGCTGGATGAAGCCAATCCGATGATTGCTATGCTAAGTGCCTCTCTGCAAGTATAGCAGAGTATCATTAACAGTGTCAGGGGTGGGCTCTCTCCCCTGACATGGAACTCAAGTTGGGGCAATCACTGGCTGGCCATTCCCTCATTTTTGTTCTCCTTTTTCATCCCTGCACCTCTAAAAGGCAGAAAAAAATTGTGACCAAATGTATTGTGGCTGGAATGGTATCCATATGCCTCCTTTAGAAGCCTTGCCTGGTTACAGAAGGTACCTGGTTCATGTTCTATATTCCCTATTGCTACAAGTCCTATCTGGAGTCACCCTCATAGACACCTGGGAGTTTCCATCTTCCTAGGTTTCTAGCTTGTCCCAGAGATGCCCTTCAACTAATGCCAGTTCTGTCTCCTAGTTCTCTTTCCTGCCATCTTCTCCACACTTGAAATTTTCAGTTCATTTAGAATTATTTAGCATCCTGTGCACTTATTTGATGGTTTTGACAGAAGAATTAGTACAAATTCCCTCAAAATGAAGATTTGGTTTGAAGCTTAGATTAGTAGCTAAGACCATAATCTTCATCTCATTTAGTACCAAGGATCAAGATATAAAGCTTCCAGTGATATTCAATTAATACAGAAAGATTAGAATATTTCTGAATATATATGCATGTGACCTCTTTAAGAAAATTACTTAATGCCTGGTGTTATAAATAATGTTTGTGTGAGTATTTATATAGTGTGGTAGTTTATAGCACGGTTTGTTCCTGACTCTAAGGCTTTCCTTGTAGTTCAGTTCTAATTGGTTCTAACACTACATCTTATCTCATTATACTAATTTGAAATTGCATCCATTTACCACTCTATTATCTTCCTTGTGAATAGCACAAGGAAGGAAAAGAAACATTATAATACATGCACACAATCTTTTCATATCATGAAATTCTGTGTTGGTTGAAACACTGTAATACAATGTGATGACATCATGCACAAATTCAGTATCAACTCATTTACTTCTTACTCATTTTCAGAACCTGCTAAACACAGAATAGAAACGCATTTTCTATCTACTTAGTTGTATGTACACTGTTCTACCTCTAATGAAGTCTTCTTACATAAAATTAAAAACAGAATTCCCTCCACTGCAGTTCACCAGAGTTCAAGTTTGCTAGGCTTCTCCAGTTATCTTGAATATGGTTTTAGATTACAAGAAATACTGAACACTATGAAAACTGAATCTATGGAATGTATCAATATCAGTATAAAAAAATCAAGTAGATAGAAACTGAACTTGTTTTTGAAATGTCACTGTAATTTTTTAAAAATAAAGTTTAATATGAACACTCCATATTGACTAATCAACAACAAACATATTAACGATATCCTTTCATATATTATAAGACTAAACCTCATTTATATAGCCCTAAACCTGGTCCTGTGGAAATTATAAATATATTAAGAACTTTAAGTGGCCTATGTAGAGAAGGGGTAGATAAAATACCTGTGTTCCTTCGTCTCAGGATAAAAATGCTCCTTTTAAAGACTTTATAAAAACAAAGAAAATTAATGATAAAAGGAGCCATTGTATTATTTATGACTCATGTCCCTTGCTTAGAGAACCATATACATCTGATATTTGTTAGATTCTGGGTGAGCATCTCTCTCTCTCTCTCTCTCTCTCTCTCCCTCTCCCTCTTCTTCCTTCCCTCCCTCTTCTTTTGAGCTTATGATATTTGCCACCCTTAGTACCCAATTATATCACCAAGGGCATCTGGGCTCCATTAACTATATTCACATATTTGATGATTTAAATAAGAAAGATCCCCATAGGCTAATAAATTTCAATATTTGGTTACCAAGAAGTGGCACTATTTAAAAGGATTAGGAGCATGGCTAAGTCGCAGAAAATGCATCACTTGGGCTGGGCTTTGATATTTCAAAAGCCCATTCTAACCCCAACTCTTTCTCTGCTTGATGGTGACAGATCCAGATGTAGAAATCTCAGCTCCTTCTCCAGCAGTAGTATGTCCTTTTGCTGCAATGCTTGCTACCATAATGACAATCAACTAAACCTCTGAAAGTGTTAACAATCCCCAATTGTCTTAGGGTTTTACTGCAGTGAACAGACACCATGACCAAGTCAAGTCTTATATAGAACATTTAATTGGGGCTGGCTTACAGGACCAGTCCATCATCAACATGGTGGCATCTAGGCAGGCACAGAGCAGGCAGAGCTAACAGTTTTACATCTTCATCTGAAGGCTACTAGCAGAACACAGGCTTCCAGGCAGCTAGGATGATTGTTTTAAAGCCCACACCCACAACTACTCCAATAGGGCCACACCTTCTAATAGTGCCACTCCCTGAGCCGAGCATATATAAACCATAACATTCCACTCCCTGGCCCCTATAGGCTTATTCAAATATGAATATATAGTGGCCTTACCTAATACATTTAGTCCAACTTCAAAAGTCCCCATAGTCTATAGCAGTCTCAACAAGGCTAAAAGTCCAAAGTTCAAGGTCTCTTCTGAGATTGATTCAATCACTGAACTGTAATCCCCAAAGCAAGACAGAAAAACATCTGAGCAAACTCCAAACTCTGCATCTCCATGTCTGAGGTCAAAGCAGTCTTCAGATCTCCAACTCCTTTTTCATCTTTGTTGATTGCAACGAAGTTCTTTCTCCTGGGCTGGTTCCACACTCTGTTAGTTGCTTTCCTCAGTAGATATTTCACAGCTCTGGCATCTCAAACATCTTGGGGTCTTCAAGGCAACTTTAACATTATAGGTTCTTGTTCCAATATCTGAGATACACACATGATTTTCTGGGCAACTCCAAAGGTCTGGCATCACTTTTCCAGCTCTGTCCTCTGTAGCACTCTAAGCTCAGGTTGATCCACTTCATTGCTGCTGCTTTTCTTGGTGATTATCCCATGGTACTGGTATCTCCAATATGTTGGGGTCTACTGCTGCAACTAGAATTCACCAAGATCCTCTTATAGGCTCTCTTCATGACAGCGAGCTTCATGGTCCTTTGCATGACCCCTTCAGTTCTGGGCTGTGAACTGCAACTGGCGCTGCACCTTCACCAACAGTCTTCTCTGGCTTCCCATAGTGTCAAGTCTCAGCCCTTCTTCATGACACCTTCATCCTTCAAAACCAGTACCACCTGGGTGATTCTTATACATTACCAAGTACATCTGTAGCACAAGGTACAAACTTGACTATCTCTAGAACACAGCTTCTTTGTGCTCTCAGAAAAACACTTCCCAAAAGATTTCACCTCAGTGATGCTGGTCTCCTTCTTCTCCTCCTCCTCCCTCCTCCTCCTCCTCCTCCTCCTCCTCCTCCCTCCTCCTCCTCCCTCCTCCTCCTCCTCCTCCTCCTTCTTCTTCTTCTTCTTCTTCTTTTTATGAGTATTTTTTATTATTTTCTTTATATACATTTCAAATGCTATCCCGAAAGTTCCCTATACCCTCCCCACACCCTGCTCCCATACCCATCAACTCCTGCTTCTTGGCCCTGGCTTTCCCCTGTACTGGGGCATATAAAATTTGGCAATACCAAGGGGCCTCTCTTCCCAGTGATGGCCGACAAGGCCATCTTCTGATACATATGCAGCTAGAGACACAAGCTCTGGGGGTACTGGTTAGTTCGTGCTGTTGTTCCACCTATAGGGTTGCAGACCCCTTCAGCTCCTTGGGTGTTTTCCCTAGCTTCTCCATCGGGGGCCCTGTGTTCCATCTTATAGATGACTGTGAGCATCCACTTCTGTATTTTCCAGGCATTGGCATAGCCTCATACGAGACAGCTATCTATACCAGAGTCCCTTCAGCAAAATCTTGCTGGCATATGCAATAGTGTCTGGGTTTGGTGGCGGATTGCATATGCTGGTCTCTTCTTAATCGTTACTAATTTCTTAGCTCCAGCTAACCAAGATCAATTGTCCCAGTAGTCTCTTCTATTCTTGACTCTAATGTCATATATAAAGGGCTTTCCTTTAAAAGAGTTAGCATAGTCATGTGGCCATGTGTCTTGTCACAGCAATAGAACACTGAATACTATATGCTATATGTTACTTCAGTGAATCTAGACTATATATATAGTCTATATATATATACTATATACATCTCAACAGTACCATCAGTAGCAAGCAGCCTTAGGCTAGGGACAAATTATACCTGTTTGAGCTGATGGCTGTGAACACTGATGTCATATTGGTAACTTGAAGTTTGTCACTTGTATATTTAAATGACAGATATTGGGATGTATAATGAACCAAATACTCCCAACCTTTTTAGGCAATCACATATGAAATATTTGCTAGCAGACCATTGGGAAAGAAGATGAAGTACACTTTTAACACAATGTGCACAGGGCTAACTTTGTGTAGCTAAGTAAGAAAGGGGGCTGAAACTCATTAGCATCGAATAATGAGAGGTACAGGAAAGGTAAAATCAGTGCAATCCTGCTGTACCAAGATGATTTAGAACTAGCGCATGATGACTATGTAGTTGTGACACACACTGTATTCAAACCAAGAAAGCCAACTTTTAAGCAAGTTTTTGTTTCTTTTATGTTTTTCATTCTCCCCTTTGAAAAATTATCTCACAATACCTAATCAATGACAGATCCATAATCAAATTAATAAGTTGGAAATCTGTTGATGTTCCTTTAATATTTTCACTTTGAAAAAAAATAACTTAGGTAATTATATTTAAAACATATCTTAATGCTAGAGTTTATGTTTTTAACGTTTAATTTATTCTCTCATATATTACATCACAAGCAGTTTTCCCTCCCCTTTCCCCCATCCCAGTCTCCCTCCCCATCCCCTCATCCTCTGTTTCCCTTAAGAAAAGGGCAGACGTAGCAAACACAGAAGTGGATGATCACAGTCAGCTATTGGATGGATCACAGGGCCCCCAATGGAGGAACTAGAGAAAGTACCCAAGGAGCTAAAGGGATCTGCAACCCTATAGGTGGAACAACATTATGAACTAACCAGTACTCCGGAGCTCTTGACTCTAGCTGTATATGTATCAAAAGATGGCCTAGTCGGCCATCACTGGAAAGAGAGGCCCATTGGACTTGCAAACTTTCTATGCCCCAGTACAGGGGAACGCTAGAGCCAAAAAGTGGGAGTGGGTGGGTAGGGGAGTGTATTGGGGACATTTTGGATAGCATTGGAAATGTAAATGAGGAAAATACCTAATAAAAAATATTTAAAAAAAGAAAGAAAGAAAAGGGCAGACCAAGCTTGTACAACCACTCTGGAAATCAGTGTGGCGGTTCCTTCGAAAATTGGACATGGTACTATTGGAGTATCTCGTAATACCTCTCCTGGGCATATATCCAGAAGATGTTCCAACTGGTAAGAAGGACACATGCTCCACTATGTTCATAGCAGCCTTATTTATAATAGCCAGAAGCTGGAAAAAAACCAGATGCCCCTCAACAGAGGAATGGATACAGAAAATGTGGTACATTTACACAATGGAGTACTACACAGCTATTACAAAGAATGAATTTATGAAATTCCTAGGCAAATGGATGGACCTGGAGGGCATCATCCTGAAAGAGGTAACCAAATCACAAAAGAACTCACATGATATGTACTCACTGATGAGTGGATATTAGCCCAGAAACTTAGAATACCCAAGATACAAGATACAATTTGCAAAACACATGAAACTCAAGAAGAACGAAGACCAAAGTGTGGACACTTTGCCCCTTCTTAGAACTGGGAACAAAACACCCATGGAAGGTGTTACAGAGACAAAGTTTGGAGATGAGAGGAAAGGATGGACCATCTAGAGACTGCCATATCCCGGTATCCATCCCATAATAAGCCTCCAAATGCTGACACCATTGCATATACCAGCAAGATTTTGCTAAAAGGACCCTGATATAGCTGTCTCTTGTGAGGTTTACCAGGGCCTAGCAAACACAGAAGTGGATGCTCACAGTCATCTATTGGATGGAACACAGGACCCCCAATGAAGGAGCTAGAGAAAGTACCTAAAGAGCTAAATGGGTCTGCAACCCTGTAGGTGGAACAACAATATGAACTAACCAGTACCCCCAGAGCTCATGTCTCTAGCTGCATATGTATCAGAAGATGGCCTAGTTGGCCAGCATTGGGAAGAGAGGCCCCTTGATCTTGCAAACTTTATATGCCTCAGTACGGGGAAATGCCAAGGCCAAGAAGTGGGAGTGGGTGAGTAGGGGAGTGAGTGGAAAGGGTATGGGGGACTTTTGGGATAGCATTTGAAATGTAAATGAAGAAAATACCTAATTAAAAAAAAAGAAAAAGGGTAGGCCTCCTAGGGATACCAACCAAACATGGCATGGCAAACTGCAATGAGACTAGGCACGTCTTCTCAGATTAATGCTGGAAGAGCCAGTAGGAGGAAATGGTTCCCAAGAGCAGGGCAGAGTCTGAGAGAACCCCTTCTACCATGACTAGGAATCCCACAGGAATATCAAGCTAATCAACCATAACATATCTGAAGAATGCCTAGCTCAGAAACATGCAGACTCCCTGATTTTCAGTTCAGTCTCTGTGAGCCCCTGTGAGCCCAGGTTTGTTGATTATGTGGGTTTCTTTTATGGGATCTTTGACCTCTCCTACACCTACAATCCTCCCTTCCCTTCTGCAGAATTCTCCTAATGTTAGACTGTCTCTGCATCTTTTTTTCCATCAGTAGCTGGATAGAGCTTCTTTGATGACGATTTTGCTGGGCTCCTGACTAAGACTATAGCAGAATATCATTAGGAATCATCTCTTTTTCTTTTCCGGGCATGTTTGGTTCTAACTTAGGTCTGGATCTGACTCTCTAGGCAGTGTCAGGGTGTACTCCCTCTCATGGAATGAGTAGCAAGATGGGACACTTATTGGTTGTCCCCTTGTACATCTTGTAGGTAGAAAAGATTGTGGCTGCCCAATCCCTCCATTGAAAGTCATTCTACATTTCCCTGATGACTAAGGACATTGAATCTCTCTGTTGAGATTTTCACCAAGTTCACATCTGGCAAAGGACTAATTTTCAAAATTCTTCTACATGCTGACATTCAGTAAGACCATTGGTTAAAGATGCTATCTATTTACAACTGATGCAATCAGATGCCATAGGCATAAGGATTTAGGTTTGGCTCTTAGATTAAATCCCCTGGATTAATCTGTTTGTTTTTATGCCAATACCATGTGAGTTTTATTACTGTAGCTCTGCTGTGCAGTTTGAAATCAGGATGGTGATAACCCCAGGAGCTCTTTTATTGTACAGGATTATTTTAGCTATCCCAGGATTTTGTTTTTCTATTGGGTATTAGTCTTTCAATGCCTGTAAATAGCTGTGTTCAAATTTTGATGTGGATTGCTTTGAATCTGTAGATTGCTTTTGGTATGATGGCTGTTTTTACTATATTGGTCCTACCAATTCTTGAGCACAAGAGATCTTTCCAACTTATGACATCTTCTTCAATTTCTGTCTTGGAAGACTTGAAGGTCATATAGGTATTTCACATAATTGGTTAAAATTATAAATATATTTTATATTATTTGTGGCTATTGCTAAGGATGCTGTTTCCCTGATTTCTTTCTCAGGCCATTTACAGTTTATATATAAAAGAGCTACAGATTTTTTTCCAGTTAATATTGTAACTAGTCTCTTTGGTAAAGGTGTTTATCAGCTGTAGGAGTTCCCTGGTAGAATTTTTGCAGTCACTTACACATACTATCATATCATTTACAAATAGTGATATTTTGAATTTTTCCCTTCTAATTTGCATCTGCTTGATCTCCTTTAGTTATCTTGTTCTAGCTAGAACTTCAAAAATTATATGGAATACATATGCAGAGAGTGGGCAACCTTGTCCTGTTGCTAATTTTAGTGGAATTTAAGTATATCTCCATTAAACTTGATATTGTCTATTGCCTTCATGTATAATGTCTTTATTATGTGAAAGTATGCCCCTTGCATCCCTGATCTCTCCAAGACTTTTATCATGAAGGGGTGTTGGATTTTGTCAAAGACATTTTTTCAGCATCTAATGAGATAAACATTTTGGGTTTTCTTCAATTCTTTCATATGGTGAATTTCATATTTTTCTCCACTTTTTATGTCTCATAATAACTAGTAAATGTCACATCTATAATCAAATTAGTAATATTGTAAACATGTTGAGTTTTTTCACATTTTCATTTTGAATAAATATCTCTTAAGTAATATAATAATATTTAAATCTTAGTTTAATGCTACATTTTATTTTTATCTATTGCTTTTCATTTCTCACTTTTGCCTATCAAAGTATTGGCTCAATAGCTGTGCATAAGATTGTTTAAAAGAAGAACGAACACCAAAGTGTGGACACTTTGCCCCTTCTTAGAACTAGGAACAAAACACCCATGGAAGGAGTTACAGAGACAAAGTTTGGAGCTGAGACAAAAGGATGGACCATCTTGAGCCTGCCATATCCAGGGTTCCATCCCATAATCAGCCTCCAAACGCTGACACCTTTGCATACACTAGCAGGATTTTGCTGAAAGGACCCTGATATAGCTTTCTTTTGTGAGACTATGCCGGGCCTATCAAACACATAAGTGGATGCTCACAGTCAGCTATTGGATGGATCACAGGGTCCCCAATGGAGGAGCTAGAGAAAATACCCAAGGAGCTAAAGGGATCTGCAACCCTATAGGTGGAACAACATTATAAACTAACCAGTACCCTGGAGCTCTTAACTCTAGCTGCATATGTATCAAAAGATGGCCTAGTTGGCCATCACTGGAAAGAGAGGCCCATTGGACTTGCAAACTTTATATGCCCTAGTACAGGGGAATTCCAGGGCCAAAAAGTGGGAGTCAGTGGGTAGGGGAGTGGGTGGGAGGGTATGGGGGACTTTTGGGATAGCATTGGAAATATAAATGAGGAAAATACCTAATTAAAAAAAAAGATTGTTTAAAAGTAGAAAATACATGGACTCTGATATTATAAATATCAAAGTTTTTTGTGTAGCCAGAGTAAGACCTGACCCTTTAGACCATTACAAGACGAGAAGATAGAAGAAATGCCAGTCACTGTACTGCACATTTAAAATGGCACCACAGCATTTACATGAGGGTTTTCATGTTCACTGTCGAATTAGGATATCAAAATGTCAAAGTAATAATAACAATAAATATTAATTTACTTATTAAATGTAAAGACTACTTTTAACAGGAAGATGATATGACTTTAACAGAAAATTACCACTTTCTGTAGAATGTATGATCACTTCAATTCTAGTACATTCTGTGACTGTTCTTTTGACCCAATCTCCAGTAACCTTTCAATGATTTATTTGAAAATTCAGAGATTCAATTTCACAATACTTAAGAAACACTTCTAGTTCAATAATTCTAAAATAATGCTTTTAGATCTGCATTCTGTCAGTATGTATACAAATAATTTTCCTTCCTTTCACAATAAAAAATATCTTTGGGGAATCAGACAAATCTCACCACAAATTATGCTCTGTCATACTCAAAGCTATTCTTTTTTATTTCTGCCCTCAATGTTTCTATCTCTGAAATGAAAAGGTAAACAAGACACTTAACATCATGAAAATTCTTTTAAGTTTATCCATATTTCATACACAGAAATAGAGTGAGCACATACCACGCACTAGGAATTGTATATGATGATGTATGATAAATCAATACCAGACAGATTGATAGATGATGGACAGATGATAGACATAGAAAAGAAGATGATAGAAAATATGTAAATAAGACACAGACATGTAGATAAAAGATATTTAGATGACAGATAGGTCGGCAGATAAGTAAATGGTAGGTAAATTGATTCAGAAAATAAACAGATGATACACACCATTCCCTTCTCCCTTTCTTTTCCTTGTAATGATCTTAACAATCCTTTCCCATCATGAACTTGCTATCCTTCCCCATTGGCCTGCTCCTTTCTGTGTGTTGGATGGCTTGATAAAGAGCAGTGGCCAAGCAGAGCTGGGGGAAGTAGCTCTGAAAATCTGAACACCACAAAGACTAATTATGTAGCTCCTTTATTCCACCAGACCCTGATAGTTGGCTACAGCCTTGCTGTTCCTGTTTATGATTAAGTTATGCCCCAAATATGAAATGTGCAGAGCTATCCAGACACAGGCAGGCACTCTAACTCCTCTGTCATAATTTATACTAAATTAATGCAGGCAGATGTAATACAATTTTTGTCTTTCTAAGCTTGAGCTAGCTATTGAATCATTTAAATGTGTTTTTTTTCTACCTACTAGAAAATTAAATATTCTCCATATTGAGGATTTTTAGAGTATTTCAGAAAGGAAAATTGTTCAGTCTGTTGTCTGTGATAATAGCCCACATTGTAATTCAAGCAAATATACCTCTCACAGTATAAGATTTGGGACCTTCATACATGACTATTATCTCATCTTTTTGAGCAATTTCATATCTCTTTTTAATTTAATCTTTAAATTGCATACTGGAGATGAAGCTTGATTATCTCGCTATGATTTTTAACCTGTGAGACTAATACCTCAATTTCAGATTTGTCATTCATTGGCATGCCATCCAACAACTTCTACCTTATGATCAGATTATATAGTCAGCAACAAAATGTACAAACAAAAAAATATGAAATTGTTACCCTGGCATTGCTTTCTTATGACCCCAGTGAAGTAGGGTCACGATGGTCAGAAGTTCAACAACATCATCCTTAGCTACACAACAGCATTAATGCTCTCCTGAAATAAACCATATTCTCTCAAGAAAACATTATGTTAATTTAATTATGATCACACATTGTTGAAAGTGGTTTTATAATTGTAGTTGTCACATATTTATTCTAAGTGAATTTCTGTAAGAAAACATTACTAGATCTGTTCCTCTTAAGAATCATTGCATAAAATTAGGAATAATTAAATCAGAAAAGTCTTTAGAGATCACTGCTTTCTTTATCAATCTATCCAAGTATTATGAGGTCTAATCATCAGACCTTTGGGATTTTCTTTTCTGTTGGATGAAGTAGAAATCACATCTGTAATGTCTGTCCCCTTTTCTTGTATAATTGAGAACTGATTACTCAACACTTCACAGTATCCACCACTTTCACTCTCACTAATCCAATGCTTATAAAGAAACACACACCAAAAGAAGATTTTTAGTTTTTATTGAGAGCAGGGAGAAGTACATATAATACCGGACTTCTTGCATTGTAACATAAAGAGGTGATCATAAATGCCTCAGAGATGATCTTTAAAATACAGAGAATTGAAAATGTGCAAGATCAGGTGAAATACAAAGATGACATTGCTAAAAGATAACCAACCTCAGAAAAGTTCCTTCTCTGGGGCCCAATATCCCTTGTTGAGCTGATATTGAGTGTTTTCTGAATGGCCAGGTCTGCTTCTGGCTATTGGTACTTCCATATAGTCCAATAAAAATAAGAGAAAAAGCAAGACCAAGAGCGAGAGAGGTCAAGACCTACCCACCCCTTTCTTTGCACCCTGGCTTAGGAATGCCTGTTGATGATCGCTTTCCTTCTTTCTCTCTGTCATTTCACATGAGGTAGCAGTGCATGCAGATGATTTATTTTGTCAGGGCAGAAGAAAAGTAAATGAATAATACTCATGATCACACATTCAGGTTTTCCATTTCATTGTGTCACAGTTGAAGAGTTTGAGAATTTTTCATTGAGGATGATTGGTGATCTTCTCTTACCATCAGTTTGAGTTTCAGAGGTATTACAGAGACCTCACACCTCCAAAGCTGACTACTCTAATGATGACTACTGTTTTGTTCCTTCTTATGTGAGATCTCAACACCTCTGACATATCTGCGTGTTCTTTATAATATGGCCAACACTCCTGACAAAACAGCCTTCGGTCAGTTGTTCTATGGAACAAACTTCACTTCAATCACTAATCACTGAGGCATTTGCATAAACAACTGCACGTGGAGAACCAGAAAAGACACTATGTCATTCTTCACTCATACTCCGTGTTCTGTCTGCTCCTCTTTTCAAGGACATGGTCATTTCATAAAGATGACAGACCAACCTCTTTCTGGTCACTACTTTTCTTAATTCAAGATGTATAATTATACAGCATTTGAGATTAAAAAGCTGTCACAGAAGTGTATAGAACATGAACTCTGTGCTCACATAATCAGTACTGTGTGCCATGTTAAAGAGATTTTAAGCTCTCCTGAACATGTCATTCCAGAACTTCTTGTTTCTGTGCAATAGGAACAGCCATGCTTCAAGAAATATCCCTCCCATTCTATGGATGCACACAACATTTAGATCAGAGAATAACTGCTATACCTAAGGAATGGTATATATCTATCTTGTAAAGTACTATTTTTATCTAAAAAGCCTGTTTTTTTTTCATAATAAAGATACAGGAAGATACAGAGAGTCTAATGACTGCCTCACTGATATTGAATAAGTTAATAGAATAAGGTTTAATTTTACATCCCCTCCATTTCAATGACAGTACCTTCGGGTATTATTTCAGCTATGTTCTCTTGAGAGGAGGCATGTCAAATTCACTATCTTTAAAATAATGTTTTTTTAGTATTCATTTTAACACATTCTAATTCTCATAACCCATGACTTTATAATGTCTAATGTAAATTTTTAAAATTGTAATAAATAAAAATATAAGATCATTTTAGAGATATTTAATTCCCCACTTTTGTTGGCTTTTAAATCACATAAGAAGGAAAAAAAATATTCTTGAGCAGCAAGCTACACACACATAAATTTGTATACACACATTATATAATTTTATTTATATATTTGTCTCCCTAGTCTGTTTGAACATGAATGGCTTTCAATAAGTTTGTCTTCATTGCATAGAGCAAATGACTATAGCACAATATTTGTATTTGAGCAAGTGAATTCTGCTTAAAATGTTCTCGTATTAACTTGACTGTTGATATTGCAGTACTTGGAAGCTGAGGTTTACAGTGAATCCTGCCAAAGGATTTTCTGGAATGTGGGTTTGGATAGTTTAAATACTGAACAATGAAATTCTAAGTAGCTCTGGAAAATTGAGAGAAAAATTCTGGTATTTATTGGCTTAACTCGACTAGAAAATTTTTAAGTAAAACTTACCTCTATAAATTTGCATTTTTGAAGCAAATGAAAATGTTTGCTTTAGAGCTAAAGAAAGTAAAGTGCCTGTATTTGTAATTAATTTACATTTTTTAAATGGACTGTTGATTTGAACAACTGATCAATAATAAACTGCTTCGTGTGCTTATTTCATAATTATGAATAACAGGTCTCAGTACCTGACTTCAGCAGCCTCCACTGACAGCAGCTATGCTCCTGCCTCAACTCATGAGCACAGAGAAGTTTGTGTCATTGCTTTGCTTAATTTTTACTTTGGAAATCCCAAAAAGTCTCTTTAGATAAAAATGTCCTTTCCATTTCCAAGGTCTGCTTTAATTGAAGTAAGACTGTAAAAATCGTTGCTTTAATGTCCTTGCAGTAATGATCCATCATGGCTATGTCCTGTTATCAACTGACTTCCTTCATTTCCCATATCCGTGCACACCCATTTAAATTTTCCTCACACATTTCTTTTTCTACTTCCTTCCTACTTTCCTACCTGTTCGCTCACTGCCATCTGAGAAGTGTGCAGATTCTCTAATTTTGCATTTTAAGGGCTATTACATCATATGATAGTTATGTAAGAGGGGGGTTGATGTTATAAGGCAGAACCAGACCATTTCTTATCTATTACATATAAGGAGCATATTTTCTACTCCCCCTATCTCTAATGAGTTTGCCCAGAGTGATAATCCCAAATCTATCCCAATGGCTCAGTCTTTTAAAACTGAGAATACCTCTCCACCACAAAGAAACCAGAGCCAGGCCTACACCCTCCTCTACCACAACAGGAAATCTTTGCAGCACTCACTCTGTACTCCACAGTTGACAACAGGCACATAGCTCATGATATGCATTGGATAAAAAGGCAAACTATTCTTTATAGTTGCACTCAGTCTCATAGACACTCACACACACACACACGAGAGAGAGAGACAGACAGACAGAGACAGAGAGACAGAGATAGAGAAAGATAGATATTCTTTCCCTTTAATATTTAGTGCTAAAATGTCTCATACATTTACCATTTATTCTCTTAAGAAGCAGTGTGAAGGACAAATAACTGTCAGTAGCAGGCATGTCTGAGTCAGTCACATTGACTGGGAAGAAAGAAGAAACCTATTTCACTTTGTTCTAGCTCAGCATCTTTATCTGCTCATCTCAGATGATTACAACAGTACACAGCATTGTAGAGTTAAAAGATACCTACATAAAAAGTGCCTAACACAGGACCTATGATTAAGCAAGTGCACTAACAGATTTTTTTTTTGCATTATATTCTTGTGTTTCTAATTAACACAATAATTGTTTATCTGTTTTAAAATGATCTTGAACTTGTTTGCTGGTAATGGGCAATGTAAAATTCCAGGATGTGAGAGTTTGTTATACTAAAGAAATTATATCAATGAAGAAGAACAAGATGGTAAAGCAGGAATTGGAATAAAAATTGAATAATATAACACTTTGTGATCACGGGACATCTGTGTAACTCGCTCAGGATATTAGTTTATGGAAAAGAGTGGGGTTTTCTTTTTTAGTTATTCTTTGAAACCTGAGGTGGATTATCAAAAGCAAGATTCCCGTCAGCTCTCTAGTCACCACTGCTTGCCTGTGTATTCTCAGTCTGAGGTGAGATGCCTTGCGTTTCTCTCTGCTAGTCTTTGTTGGCTTTGAATCATTTTGCCTCCTTGTCAAAATTCAGTGTTGGCTGCATGAAAGTAGCCGCCGACATTTGTTTCTTCTGGCAAAGGGAAGCTGCAGAAGAGGCCTGGGAGCCTTGTTTATAGAGTAACTGGCATTAGTGAGAGAGTTTGATCTCTCCGCTTTCATGCCACAAAACCATGAGGGAAACCATACAAACAGTAGGAAACAGTTAAAGCCAATGCTCAGACAGATCAGAAAACACATTAATATTAATACTGTGCCATTGCTTTTTCTCTTTACATGAGTAAATATCCCAGTTATTATATTAAACTAGTTTCACAAATGGGTAATTTATTTTACACGCAAAGAAAGTTTTGCACATGAATAGTTGCCGTAACAAAGGAAACACAATTGTTGATTATTTACAGTTTTGTTATGATATGATATGGATTATTAACATGAATAAAACTCACCAATCAGCATCATGTGAGTTTTATATAAGCAAGCCTTACATTTCCAGTTGTTCAGACACTGTTACACCAGAACACATAAAACTATTAAACTGCAAGTGAAGAAAACACATCTGGAAACCTATTACAGAGTTTATTACAATATCCCCACTTTTACATCTAAAATGAATTTCTTCCATGGGTTCCTTATTGTTACTGACTTTGCATGCTGCATCTTAGTCGACTTCGTATTTAGATTTGCATTTCCTTTTGTAGACTGTGTGTGTGTTTCTCTGTGTGCGTGTGTCTGTGTCTGTTTCATTCATTTTTGTATGTGTATTTTACATATGCAATGTCTATGGAGAAGAAGATGCTGTGATGGTGGATACCCTGAAAGTGGAGTTACAGAGAGTTATAGTGTGGCATGAAGGTGTTGGGTCTGAGTCCTGGTCCTCTGCAAGCATAGCTAGCAAACACACTTGCCTTTTCCTTAGAAGACATAATCACACACGTACAAACAACATGTCCACATGTCATGTATATGTAAACATGCCACACACACATAAATACATATATCCCCCACACAAATATCTCTGACTCACATCACACACACACACACACACACACCAGCACATTTCCTTCTTAGTACTGGATATATTTCTACTGTGTTTAAAGGCATGGTTGGTCACCTAAGTGGCAGTGAAGAGACACGTGCTTCTCCCTTCAGTTCCTGTGTTGCTATGGAGACAATTGTAATGGTCATGATGAGGATGAGGGTGAGGGTGATGATGGTGATGACTAGGAGGTTGCTGATGACTTAAGGACAATTCTTTGACAAAACCTGAGCACATGAAAGCTTTATTATAAAAAGTCTGATAATTTTGCTGGTATATAGAAGTCAAAGGAACTGATACTTTATAAAAGAGCCATGACTTTTTTTTTTCCCCAGTAGATTCATTTAAAATGCTCACTATCGTATATGTGCAATTAAGGTAACATATTAGCAGAAATATGATTATGATATACAAACTATTGCCTTATTTGGCTATTTCATTGTTGTCAATTTCCATCTCTTTGTTGACTATTTTTGCATTTTAATACAGTACATAATTTTGAGAGAATACTTGGTATGCTTTAAAACTTTTTCTTTCTTCCTTTTCAATTCTTAGCGCTGTAACAAACAGCATTTCTCCAAACATTGTTTCTTGTTATCTAGTTAGTTCCATAATTCCTTGAAAATTCTTTAAGAAGATCCTATCTTTCCATGAGAAGTGCATATTTCTGGAGGAAAGAACCCTGTACTTCCTTCCCTCTTAGAATAACTACTACGCATTGCTAACTCCAGTCTATGGTTAGATAGGCTCGTCGTTCCTAACCTGGACCCCTGAGAGTTCCCAGAGGCTATGTTAACAACCGAAGAACATACATGGGCTGGTCTGTGGCTCCCAGCAGCACATATGTAGCAGAGTACAGTCTTGTCTGGCCTCAGTGAGAGAGGATCTTCCTAATCCTGTAGAGACTTAATGCCCCAGGGAAGGGGGTGGAAGGCACCCTCTCAGAGGCAAAAGGGAGGGGTAGGGGGAAGAAGTCTGTGAGAGGGATTAGGATGAAAGCAACACTTGGGATGCAACTAAATATAACAATTCATAAAAATTAAGAGGTTGTTGTAGTATCTGTTTCTCATTAAGTTCATTTGCCACATGATTCCCAAACATATGGATGGATACTTATTAAATTATGGAACATATGAAGAAAAGCATCTATAACTGTTGTCACAGGTACATCTACATTCTACTAATAATTGCAGATACCATGATGTCAATGACCCTGGCACTGATATGATGTGGACATAGTAGAAAAGGAGTTATATTGACTACTCTTGTGTGTTTGTGTGTGTATGTGTGTGTTTGAGACAGGGTTTCTCTGTGTATCCCTGGCTGTCCTGGAACTCACTTTGTAGACCAGGATGGCCTTGAACTCAGAAATCTGCCTGCCTCTGCCTACCAAGTGCTGGGATTAAAGGTGTGTGCCACCACGCCCAGCTTTATACTGGCTACTCTTAACAGGAAATTTTCACAAACAGAGCAGGAAAACAGAATGAGACAAATATGTGAGGTTTACTGATTTCCTTTGTACATTCTCATGTTTGAATGCATGAATTCTAAACATAATGAAGTATATCCTTTTGTTGTAAAAGGTGACAAGTTCCTAAACATGTAAGAAACATGTCACCTTGTTGAACATTATTAACATGTGTGCATCACTTTAGGTAGATTAATTTTACCTCAATATTATTTCTGAATACAGAAAAATCTTCTGAAACACTTACATAATCAAGGAAGATTCTCCTAATATGTAAGAGATCCTTTTTATATTTTAGTCCCTTTTTGAAGTCCCACTTTCCACATTACAAATAAATCTCTCAGATAACATCCTATTTACTTCACTAGAAAACCTTTCTTTAGTCAGAACTAATACTTCTGATAAGTAATAACTAGGTTTTGTCTTATAAATCACGCACATACACACATTGACACACAAATGCATAAACAAAAATATGTTTAAATGTGTATAGCATAGAAATTGTCACCATCTTAAGTATACCGATAATTGTCATTAATAATATTCATGACAATAATATCAATTTTTGTAATTTCACGACTTTGTTTCTAGATATTTTAATTATCTTAAGAAGGAATTCTGTAGTGGTTAAGAGATATGCTCATGGATTCTCTATGTTTTTTAAATTTTATTGTAATCTTTTTAAAATTTAATTTTATTTGTAAATCACTTTTTACAGTCCATGTTCCATTCCCTGCCCCTCTCCATCCACCCTCCTACTGCTCTACATCCCACACCTCTTCCCCACTCCACCCCATCTCCACATGGATGCCCCCACCTCTCACCTCACCTGACCTCTAAACCCTCTGGGGCCTCCAGTCTCTTGAAGGTTAGGTGCATCATCTCTGAATGAACACAGACCTGGAAGTCCTCTACTGTATGTGTGTTGGGGGCATCCTATCAGCTGGTGTATGCCCTATAGTTTCAAATTCGCAAATCATCTTGGAGGCATTTTTCTTATAGATTACATTTCTTGTGAAATTTTAAATAAAATTGCTTTCTTAATACTCTTCTGCCTTTTGGAATCCAGTATCAACATACAAAGTTAGCTTTCTTTTCATAAAAAAATATAATTCGATATTATTACTTTTATGCAACACTTTTTATATAATTTAAAAATTTTCCATGTTTTCTTCTACTGGTTTTATTAGATATTTTCTTTAGTTACATTTTAAGTATTATCCCTTTCCTGGTTTCCCAAAATTCTAAATTGTTTCAAAATTTTTATCTTTGAAATTCTCTAAATAAACCATTCCTGATTTTCCTCTGAATAGAAAACATGATCTTCTATTGCTCTTTATACTAATTATTATGAGAAAAGAAAGATTTTCTATCATATAAGAAAAATGATACTGGGGATGAAGGGAAGTACTCTGTGAGGTAGGACTGGGGGAGTGGCAATGGTTGGAATGCAAATAAATACAATAATTAATTCATAAAAATATTAAAAAGAATAATGATAGTGAAACTCTTTCATTTCTAATATTGATCAGTCAGACCTTCTCATACTGTAGGATAGCATCTCTATGTTTCCATTTGTCCTGACCATGTATAACTGGTCTTTATTGCTCTGGTTGTTTTCATTAATGTTTGCTGGTCAGAAGTCAGAGGCACCTGAACAATGCCAGCAAACACTTATTTGTTTGAAACAAACTTCCGTTTGTTGTGAAATGTTGAAATTTACTGAGAAAATTAATTAATGAATACATATTCAAGCCACGGAACATGGTTCAAAATCCTTTGGTTCTGACGCTGGTTACCCATAATCCAAGGGCAACACCACATTTTAAATAAACACAATGTTCTCTCATGAAATTCCAGTACTCATATAGGCTAGCATTCCACACAGCTTCTCTAGGGTTATCACTGTTTACATAACATTCCCACTGCTTCTGACTGCCACCCTGGATTCCCCAAATCCCAAAAAAGGTTTCTGTAAACACTTGGGGTAGGTTTGTTTATGGGACTCATCAGCATGAGAGCATTCAGTGAACTCAGTGACACAGTGACAGGTGTGTGCTGGAGGATATGGATGAGGCAAAGATGCTACAATATTTTTAGTGAAAACTTTCCTCCGTGTAATATAAACAATAGCTCTCTTTGAGAAAATAGTAAAAAACTGCCTGAAATGTGAGCCTGGGAAAGAAAGAGCTGCAAACCCTGCCAAGGGGAAACTAGAAGCCTAAGTGAGGAAAGAGATATATAATGTTCCTGTTTCTAAGAATCAAAGCAGAATGTTACAGGAATTAACAGAAACTAAAATTAATATAGAATTACAAGAAATTTTAGGATAACTGGAACAATTTCAAAGAAATGTTAGAAAACGCTTACTCTCTGACTTAGGCGAAGAGCAGTAATTGAGTAAGTAATGCTTGTATCAAAGTAGACAAACACATGCAAGGGTCAACCGTGAGAATACAGACCCCAAGAAGGCTTTTTGGAAGGGGTTATTTTATTTATTTACATTTCAAATGTTATTCCCTTTCCTAGTTTCTCCTCTTCAAACCCCCTACCTCATTCCCCTCACTCTGCGTCTATGAGGGTGCTTCCCTACCCACTCACCCATTCGTGCCTCCCTGCTCTGGGATTGCCATACACTGGGGCATCCAGCCTTCACAGGACCAATGACACCAATTCACACCCCCATAGACGTTGGACAAGGCTATCCTCTGCTACATATATAGCAGAAGCCATGGGTGCTCTTTGGTTGGTGGTTTAGTCCTTGGGAGCTCTAGGGGTTCTGGTTAGTTGATATTGTTCTTCCTATGGGGTTGCAAACCCCTTCAGCTCCTTCAGTCCTTTCTCTTAACTCCTCCACTAGGGTCGCTAAGCTCAGTCTGATGGATAGCTGTGTACATCTGCATCTGTATTGGTCAGGCTCTGGCAGAGCCTCTCAAGAGACAGCTCTATCAGACTCCTGTCAGCAAGCACTTCTTGGCATCAGCAATACTGTCTGCGTTTGGTTTTTAACAAGGTTACAGGAGCAATTCAGTAGAAAACACTGCTTAGACTTAATCAAACAAAAACTGTTTGTAAAAAGTATCCTTGAGCATTAGATGTATATATATAAATTTAATCTGAATCTTGAACTCCTACCTCAGCATCTATCTCAGATGTAGGCATAAAATAAAAGCTACAAAAATGCCACAAGGCCACTAAAGACAGGATCTGGGTAACCTTTGTTTAGGGAAGGCATTCTGAGATGACAAAGCACAGACAGCTGTGTTGATTATCTTTGTCATGGTGGCCAAATACACAGCAGAAACAGCTCAAGGAGGAGTTACTTTAACTCACAGTTTCAAGTGAAATAAGCCCTCCTTACAGGATACTCCTATCCTAACCAGCCATGGTTTTATCGATGTATACCACCACGACCACTTTATTTATTTATTTATTCTTTAGTCCAGACTTTATCCCCTCCTGGTCTACCCTCTGATTGTTCCATATCCCACACCATGCCACCCCCGCCCCAGTCTCCAAGAGGATGTTCCCACCCCTATCCCCAACCCCACCAGACCTCCCCACTCTCTGGGGCCTCAAGTCTCTCAAGGGTTAGGTGCATCTTCTCTGATTGAGTCCAGACCTAGCAGTCCTCTGTTGTATGTGTTTTGGGACCTTATATCAGCTGGTGTGTGCTGCCTGGTTGGTGGCTCAGTGTCTGAGAGATCCTGGGGATCCAGGTTAATTGAGACTGCTGGTATTCCTCTAGGGTCTCCCTCCTCCTCAGCTTTTCCCAACTTTCCCCTAATTCAACCCCAGGGGTTAGCAGCTTCTGTCCATTGATCGGATGTAAATCGCTGCATCTCTCCAGCTCGAGACCACTTTTTATCTGACTGGTGAACATTGGAATGCAGGTCTCCATTCTTGGATAGATGATGCTTTCCTAGTCGTGCTATCCTGATGGGTTTCTATTCGTAAAATGTTTGATTCTATCTAAGCCTAAGAGGTGGTGATACCCACAAGTAAAATGTTTCTCCCCCAATCAAATCTTTCTGGAAGTTTCCTCACCTTTCTCTAGGCGATTGAAAATCCAACCAAGTTAACAGGGAAGATTAACCATAGTAACAATACAAGAAGAAAAAAAAACAAACAAATACTTTACGTAGACTTAATCAAACAAAAACTTTTACCTCTAAAAGATAGCCTAAGACCATGAGACCATCACTTAGTCTCTGCAATGGTGATATCTCAAGAAATAAACATACATCAGTCTATGTCCTTTAAGCATGTAACTTTTAAAAATATGCATTATCCAACTTTTCTTTTTAAACATCTGAAGAATTTTTAATTTAAACATAGAGGAAATCACATATTATTAATACTTAATATATTTTAATTATTAATTCAATACTTAATTACCGACTCATTTACGTAATACTGGACTTATATTAATACTTAATATATTTAAAATACTTTAACTACCTAAGCCCTAAAATATGTCAAATATGCATGTTTAGAGAACCCAAAGCACAGATTGCATTGTAACAAAATACATTAATGTTAAGTGCCCTAAGAACAATAATTTTGAAACTGAGAAAGCTTAAACCCATTTCTTGTCTTTCTCTTTGAATGTGGTCGCATGGCAGATGCCGCTCCAATTCCCAAGATGCTTCTTTCACCAGAAGAAGTCATCACTCAAATTTGGAGGCTTTGTTCTGATTGAAAAAATATATGTAGTGCATGACATCAAACTGGTTCCTTTGAAAGAAACAAGACAATGTGTAGAGATAAAGATAAAGGATATGGGGAGCTGTGTTTTAGAAAGCAAGATTAAAGTCAGACTTCATGAAGAAGGGCCATGTGAGGAGATTACTGCTGAAGTGGATGATAAAGGGAGAGAGTTGCTTTCCAGGCAGGGAAATCCCCTACTTAGACAAGCCTGGAGCAAAGAACATTTTATATTATTAGAGGAAAGCATGATGTCTGAGTGGATGAAGCACAGCATAGGAGTAAAAATAAGAGAGGGAAATCAGGTCGCAGTTGTGGTCAGAAATTTGTCATTCATGTGTGTGGAGTTTTATTTTAGCAGTTTTGTAGCTAGATAGAGAGATAGATAGATAGATAGATAGATAGATAGATAGATGTGAGAAAGAAAACCAAAATAATCCTACATTAAAATTTACTGTGCTGTGGATGTTGATGATTGACAGGTGCTAGAATCTAATGGCCCAAATGCAGACTCCAGTGTAGTTACAGAGTAAGTAAACCATGGTCAGTTATGAGACATTTTGGAAACAGAACTTATGAGATATACTAGGAGGTTGGATGGGGAACGGTAAAAGGCTGAGGATCTTTGAGAAGAAACATTGTGAAAACAGGGTAGAAAGAGTGATAGAGTCTAGGGCGGGGAGGATACTATGAAATGCTGCCTTTTCGTCATGATTTTGACATTGAATCATGCACTCACAGAAATTATGGTTCCTTACACAACTCCTGCACAAGAAAAACCCCATCAACATTCCAACAAGGATAGGAACAGACTAATGAGACCCTCTCCCTCATTGAGTAACTATGCTGAGTCATCTTTCTCAGTATTATAGGAAACTGCCCAGCACCTCCAGTATATAGATGCTCATCCACACTCATGAAAGCAATCCTAATTAATCTCAGTAGGACACAAACACATGCATGAGAGAAGATGCCAGAGAGGAGAGATTAGTACTACCTGGAAAATAAAAAAAATCTGCAACAGGTAAACTATCAAACATTGCTAAAAGAAGTAAGAGAATAGATTATTGGTGGGTAAGGCCTTTGAAGGTGACTTTGTCTTGCCTGTTCCCTCTTCTTCCTGGCTATACCCAGGTGAGTTATTCTCCTTCTTCCTGTGTGCCTTCCCATAATACTGTGTCTGAACACTGGTCCAGAAGCATGGGAATGAGCTAACCATTTTTTATAAACCAAAACCAAATCTCTTTTTAGTTGTTTATCTTGGGTATTCAGTCACAGCAATAACAAGTAACAAGAAGATCTTTAAGACTTTTATGGAGATGTTGGGTATGGTAGAATATGTATCAGTGTCATTCTTTTATATGATAGAGCAAGCAACTTAAGCAAACATTAATTTAGAGTTTGTTGGGGATTGTAACATCAGGCTTCTATGGATGCCAAGAAGTTACTGTAAGAGGAATGTCTTCTCTTAATGTGCCTGTTACATACAGGGCTCCATGCTGGTTCATTATTTTATGATTCTGGCAGCATAAATTTAAAGTGCTGATTGGAACGTTCATGGAAAACAGCCATTTAACCTGGATCTATTTGTAACTTAATCTATAGACTTGAGCCACTTGATTTCCGTGTTTGGACTTCAGTTTCATCTATAAATTATAGCAATGAAGCCTGTTGACAGAGCAGGAGGAGTAAGAGGAGAAAAACATAAAATTAGCACTAAATTTTGTGATTTGTTTGCTGAATGACAGGAAAGCTAGTTTAGGGAAGATTTAGGGACATGGAGCATGACCTGTGTCTTCTACAATGACCAGGAATACTTCTGCAGCTGTTCTTGACCAGTGCTGGTTTCTTCCTTTGCGGACTCACTGTCACTTAAATTTATTGTTCTATAACATCCCAAGGATACTCTCATTTCAAAGCCAGAAACGCTAAAACCAGTTAGAAGAGACAACAAGGCTGTGTGGGAAGTTTTCTGGATGTTTGCACAGCGTGGAGCATAAAGCCCTGCCAGCTCTCCCAGGGAAGGAACAAACTAGCACATGAAGGACAAGACAGCGGCTTCCATTTCTCTTCTTGACTTAGCCAAGCAGGGATCCTGAGGCTTTGAAGTTTGTAAAAGCGAAATCAAGTTTCTGCCTATTATTAGTCTAGTTTCTCTGTCTCCAAACTTTAAATTGGTAAGTAAGTGAACTCCACACACTATGTAGCCAGGTATTGAGTTCTGAAAATCGTCTACCTACCCCTGCACTAATTACCTGTGATCAGGGAGCTCTGAGTTTGTTTACCTTAAGATTAAAGAATCATAACTATAAGTATGGAGCTCCTATAATGTAATGAGTTATAAAAAAAGAATGAATCAAGATTTAGAGTGGTCTAACCAAAAATTTTAAAATCCACACACACACACATACACAGAGTCAAATTATGTTATTGTATTACAAGAAGAATAAAAATATATAAACTCATAGTTTGTATTTTCAAAAATACTAAATATTCCTGCCTCGAAATATTTCTATTTGAGGATTTTATAAGCTTTGCCATATATTATTAATACTGTATGTTACATAAAGTAAAACCACAGAGGAAATATTTTAAGAATGCTCAAAGACACAGTTATCTTAGCACTTTAAAATATTTCACCTATTCTTTGCATTTCAACAAGTGCTATTCATTCATTCATTCAAAAAATAAAGTAAGCAACCATTATTGTGACTATCTCAAATGTCCTGAATATTTGAAAACAAGTTACTGCCCTTGTCTTCTAGAATCTAGCAACTCCAATCAAGTTGGACTTTTATAAAATTGCATATACAAGAAATTAAAAAGCTAGTGAGCTGTATTAGAGCATCAGTAGAGGGCTACCTGGGTTGTAAGGAGGAAGCTACTTTCTGAACCATACTACCTGGAATGCCAACCATTCTTCCTGAAACCCTCCAGTCATTGTAAGTTGGCTGTCCATTGTATTCCTTAGTCATTTCCAAATGATTGCCCAACTTTTAATGCTTACAGTCATAGCAGCTAGCAATCACTCATAATCAATAAATGCCAAGCAATGTACACAGATGCAACCATGCTCAGTCTTTATAAAGCATTCTCTCATATATATGATACATTTCTACAGAATAAACTGAAGTAAGCAAGGTCATACTCATTATTATATAGAAATTGACTGACAGCTGACAACAGTGCCAACCTTGCATACATGGTGCTATTTCCAGTTCCAGATGCATCTCTTCCCATTTTATTCCCAGTGGGTAACTTGGCTTCCTGGTTTTCCATACAGGCTGAAATCGCCTGAAATAGAAACTCTTCACCTTAATGTTTTCTATATCATTACTCCGCCTTTCCCTAATCACACCGAGTTGTATGTCACTGTCACCTTTCTTTTGACCTTCCTGCCTCCTGTCCTCCATGAAACCATCTGACTCTAGATATGTAAATCACCCTTGGTTTCAAATGTGTCTGCCATTATTTACTGTTCTTACCTCTACTGTTTCTAAAAGAGAATAAGTTGTTGGTATTTTTTACTGCTACAGCATAGAGTTGTAAACAAATATTCACAGCTGGGTTATGGCAAACAAATTCAGAACTTTAATTGTTATTAAGTTAAGAGTACAAATATTCAAGGTTGGGTGATGAGGTGATACATATACTGTGTTCTGATAGAATCTGTATAATCCTTCTAATATTTAAATTTCCTTTTGTCAAGATATTATTCATCTATCGTTTTCCCTGCATAAAATATAAAAACTAATAGCTAGGACACCATGAAGTTCAGCCTTTTGTTTGCATAGCTTTCTAAGTTCCATGGTCATTTCTATGAAATGTCTACATAATTAGTTTAAGTAAGAGAATCAGTCAAAGTATTTCATTTATAATTTTGAATATATGACATGTGGTAGCCTCAGTATATGATCCAAAAATATTTGGAGACTTGGTGAGGATAGGACTAATGGCTGCAGGGGCTGCAGTCAGTGGCTGCAGTGGCCACTGCCTTCCTGAAGCTTCTCGTGCTGTCTGCATGTTGCTCTGTGGGTTTTACTTCCAAGGTCACCATATTTCTCCCTCTTCAGCACATTTTAAAGTGAGGCAAACACACAAGTGCCCCACAGGTTTGAGAAACAGGGCTAATATTTACTCCACCAGCCCAGAAAGTAAGTAAATAAAGCAAACATTTTAGCATATTTTATTTTTACTTGAGCCTTCCAAACCATGTCAGTTATTTTTGAGACATTCAGGACAACAACAACAAAAATAAAACCTTTTAATTCAAAAGAGTCCTTGATTTGTCTACAGTGTTTCTTACGTATTCTACATGAATGGACATTTTGGTTAGAAGAAAACATTTTTATGGAACATTCCATTTAGCTAACAGACACCTTGCCCAACTGCTTCTCATTCTCTTTCCTTTCATGTGTTGAATTTTATAAGAACCTCTTTAGTTGCTTGTTTCATATGTTCCTGTAAACAAACTTTAACTATTAAAACTAAATGCCTTTAGCCTGACTGAAAGGAAGGCAGGAGCCAGCAGCAGTCTGCTAATGGATACAACTTTCTTCTCTGGGGAAGGAGCTAGCCCATATTAGTGAGGGAATCTGGGAAAGAGGAAGATGAATAGTCAGATGGCTGGAAGTCGGGCTTAACAGCTGGTACAAAGTCAACACTCTGCAGGCACTGCAGACGCACAGGTTTCCAGTCCATTTCCTTCCTTGCAAAATGCCTGGCTCCTGTGTTCTTTATTCAGATGGGCTCATACCTGGCAGAAACTTTTATTGGCTACATTTTTTTGTGTGGAATATCTGTAAGAAATGAGTTGAGAAACTTGACAGGAACAGCTTGAGGTATTTGATGAATAAGAGACAACGTCTAGCATTCAAGTGTTGGACTAGAATGAGAAGTATTAGGAACTTGGAAAAAAGGAAGGGTTGATTCAAAAATAATATGCTGTTCGAACCCACTGGCGAATGCAGCTCCTTCTAAAGCACTGTACGCAGATCACATCGGGGAAGAGCTGCAGTTGGGTTTCCGTGGGCTTTGTTTGCACGGCTTTCCTGCTTGTTTGCTGTTTAGTAGCAAGGAATAATTTAGAGATGCAAAGTGAGCCCTTGCACAAAAGGCACCCATGTTTTCAAGATGGGCCCTGTATTTCCTGCACCTCTGGGGACTAGATTTTCTGTTCTTAGACCTGACAGTGATTTAGTTGTCATGGTCATTATTTCATTTCACACTGACCTGAAAATCCACACGGGATAACTTTTATTTACAATCCCGTGATCACATCGCAATGGTTTTTGGTTTTGTTTTGTTTTTAAAAGAATAAAGTGTTTTCTTCATATACATATATGCTTAACTTGGGTTGGTTCAAATTACTCTCATGCAGTGCCTGTTTCTGAACTTCTTGGTCACTGAAAAGATGTTTAAAATCCAGAACACAGCAAAGGAATGAGAAAGTTATGAGAACAAATACATGGGAAGTTAATTTAGGATGCCTTTACAGAAATCAAATTCCCTCATTGATAAAATGAGCTGTGAAATCTCTTTCAGCTCAAGGAGGCTGTGTGTCTGAATTGCTTTCTATGAATAAAAGTTTAGTTTTAATCACCAGTTGACTGGTTTTTTTTTCATTGAGATCATATGTTTTACCACTTTTCTGTAGGAGTATAGATTATGTTTCCAGAGTCATCCCCTTGGGGTAGGTAGGTGTTGGCAAAGAAAAAGGATTTAATGAAATTCAGAACCTAAAGTGCAGTATCACTTACTATTCTATTCATTGTGGGTAAGGGAGGAACCTTCTAGCTTAAAATTTTTAGAGCTATTTGTGGGTAAATTCATTATACACTTTTCAGTTTTAATTTTACTTTACGTCTAAGCAATTTTCAACATTGCCCTTCCTACCACCTAAAATAAAAAATAGAAAATAAAAAACCAAGAACTGTGTGTAGCGCTCTTTCTTGTTGCTCTGTCCTTCTAATCTCTGTGACACCACTGAGTCTGGTCCATGCTCAGCATCACCACTTGATATTGTCTCAAGCTCTCTCCTCTCCTCTCAATCCCACATGCCAATCCACATTTTAAGAATCCCATTGCATACCCATTACTTCATTGTGTTTTCATAATAGATTTTCATCAAACTCTCACAATCTTTCTTTTAATTGACTGACAAGTATCTCCACATTTTGTAGACCCTTCTTAATTTCCTTGGATATTCAAATGACACCTTGTATACCTTCAAAGCTCCACTCTATCCACCCACCACATATAGTGTTCCTTTGTCAATGACATCCATCTATCATACCTTCTCTAAGTCAGTCATCAAACCCATCACCATCTTAACTCATCATTAAGCAAAACCCATATGCAATTTTACATTCAGAAACCTAGATCCCATTTTCATGGTCTGTTATCTTTATATCTACTGTCTCCATCGTTTTCAAATGTTTCTAGCCACTTCTCTCTAAGATACATTCTTCAGCTCCCAATCTCCTTTCTCAGCATATAATATGATGCTCTTAAAATCTGGGGCTGAGGAGATGACTCAGTGCTCTGGCTTCCAGTTATGACCACACATGAACATTTAGATGCAGGTACAATGCCACACACATACACACCTTTTGAGTACTCCACACACTGATATTTAAAAATGCATTATCTAATCTGATTATCTTCACCTGTGCCCATGAACATTAGGATTAATCAAAGCTTATTTATGAACTCAAAAGCCCTTCATTACTTGACACTTGTTTTGAAACCCCATCTACTGCTCTTCCTACCCTACACTTAAAGATATTGCTTCTCTCTTTTATTTTTTCAGTCCCCCAATTTCAGTCTTTTGACAACCCTCTCCAAACTTTTCAATGCCAAACAACAGACTTGTCTCCTTGTCAACTCTCAATTTCTAACCAACGTCCAAAGTCTACCAACAAATCCTCATGGTCTTGTTATGTAGTCTTCCTAGGCATGTTTACAAATAGTAACTTTCCTAATTCCAATAAGCACCTTATTTTGCTACTGGGAGTATTTTATATTAGTGAATATTTCCAGGAACCACCCAAGATAAGAAAGTGCTCACAAGCAGAGCAGTCACTTGGCCCTGTGCGCCCAAGCCAGTGACCAGGAAATTCCTAGAAAAGTTATCTTCTGTTAAGATTTGTCCTCTGAAATCACACTTGGTTCTGACGTTCTTCTTCAGCTCCTACCCTCTCCAACTACCAAAACCCTTCTGAGAGGCATTGCCATTTTAACTTATCTTCTTTGATAAACTAAATAGAGGTCACAGACTGCAATCAGATTTATTGAAACAAAAAATGAATAAATGATTGATGAATTGAGGAAAGAAGGAGGGCACAGCATGGGAAAATTATTATTACTCTTTACCACATGGCAAAAAAATATTGAGACTTCAGGCAAAAGTTTTATCTGTGTTTCTAGGATGGCTTGATAATTTGTTAAATAAGACTTATATATGTGTTATCTTACGAACAAGCAGTCCATAAGCATTTGTGTACCTCACTAGTCAACATGTTCTCTTCCTCTGTTCCAGTGAGTTAGAACTGGTCTCCCAGGCTCCTGCTGCTCCCTCTGCATAATGTCTTGCTCTGCCCACACAGCACTGGGCAATGTCTGTCTGCTGCACAAGAATTCTTTTCAACAACAGCTGATGCAGCTGCAGTTGGAAGCCTTCTCTCTCTGTCTCTTTGTTTGCATTTCTTCCAGTGTTCCCACATGCTTGCTCTTCGTTAGCCACAGAGTGTATTTTCTCATAAACTTATATTTTAGAAGCATTTTTTCATCCCTGAGCTGGCTCACAAATACACATTTAATTAACCAGAATGCTGAAGCAGTTCAGATGAAATATCCAAATGTTGTCTCTTAAATGAAGAATTTCTATTTACTGGTTAATTTTTTTTCTTGTATTCTCAGTGACCACTTTAAGAAGTACTTTCCTGTTGCAAAGCTAATTCCATCATTTCAATAATAGACTTAGAAAAGGGCTCCAAAGCCAATCTTACTGTGAACTGGAGATCTGTTGATATTGCACCTCAAAGAATGTCCATAAATTAAAGGCAGGGAGACTGTGAAAGCATAAGCAGGGATTCACAGGAGGATGAGCTCAGTATAATGGGTAATCCTACCATGGATTAAAAAAATCACATAGGCTAGGACAAAATAATATCTGTGTCACTCTGGGTAAGTTATTTAGCTTTTCCATTTATTATTTTTCTGATAGAATATGTCTAAGTGCCTCGAAAGTCATTACAAATTTTAAATAAATACAAGTGAACAAGGAAGAGATAAGTGGATGCTACTTTCAATAACTTCTTCTTAAAGATCGATGTATCTTATATGTGTGAATACACCATGGACATGCCTGGTGTCCATGGAAGCCAGGAGAGAGCATCACATACTCTGAAACTGGAATGATGGATGTTTGAAGGTCTTTATGTGGATGCTAGAATGTGATCCTGGGTCCTCTTCCAGAACAGCAAGTGCTCTTAACCACTGCGACGTGGCATCTACCACCTACAAAGTAAACTTACAGTCTAAGTAAAATGACTTTCATAGCTAACGTTCAGGTAGGACAGACTAGATGGTCATTGTGAGGCTCCTCAGACCACAGCTGAAGAGGTGAAAAGTGTTACTCTTGCTATTCTTCAGATGATGGGATGAAATGAGGAAAGATAGTGGAACCTTCCTTCCACTAAAACCAGTACATTGATGTAAATTCATTGTACTCTGCACTCACTGCTTAAAGGAATTTTACCCACTCTGTTGTTCAATGAGCACTGTGGTTGCACCAAACATGAAACTTGTGAGTAGAAAGCAACTTTGTCAAAAGTGAAGTCACTGCAAGCCTAAGGTGATTTTAAATTTATCTCCAAAGTATAAAACTAAGACGGTAACACAGAAATGGACATGGAGTTTTGAAGAAATGATCTGTCTTTACAAGGCCTCATCACCCACAAGTGTGAAATACCTGCATGTTCACCTGAATTAAGAGAAGAACGGATCTCTGTAAAGCTCAGCCCTCTTGAGCTTTGCCATCTCAGAGAGAGGTGGGTGCTGTTTATTGAAACAGCAGTTTCCAGAGTAGGCTGAATTCATGGATCAGATTCTGGGTTTAGTCATATTCTTACTTTAGAGAAAGGAGGATTCATTGCTAGGAGTTACACAGCTATCTGAAAAAGTGTGAGGGAGAAAGACCACATGTGAGGAAAAATTCCACAGAAGAGGGTTTGGGAGGTGTGGCAGTGATCATGACCACTTGTTGCTCTTGCAGGCGACCAATATTTGGCTTCCAGAATCCACACGGTGGCTCACAACACCTGCAGTTTCAGTTCCAGTGAATCTCAAAACTTTTTCTGGTTTCCAAAGGCACACATGTGCTGCACATACACGAACCCAAGGAATGGGCTCATACACACAGTAGAAAATAAATAAACCTATTTTTTAAGTCATAAATGTCCACAGAAGATACTTCCACAGATCTTAGAATGTCTCTTTACTAAAATGTTAAAGATGCTGTATTTAGGAAAGGGAAAGAATCAATCACCAGAGAGAAATAACTGTGTTTTTTCCAAGCTTCAAGTTAAAGTGTAATTTTTAAAAGTTGCTATTGTCAAAAAAGTGGAGCAAAAAGTTTGAAGAGCCATGTGAAAATGAGGAAACCAGGTGCATAGGGAATATACTTGATTACAGCAAACCTCCCTACTAGACAGCTGTGCAAATACATCTTTCTCCCCAAATGTCAGAAACTATATGTATATTTCTACTTGCTTTCAGATGACATAATGTATTAGAAATGACATGATAAATAAAAAGGACCACACAAACACCGCATATTAGTGTAATTACTCACATTCGACAGACTTGACTGAGACAGAATTTAATAAATACAGAAAAGAATATGCCAAGGAATTTATGTGAAAACTAGATTGAACTGAGAAATATTTGACTCTAGAAGGATTTTAAGACCATGGACTAGGTTGCTTGAACCAGTTAATATACTTAAGCAGCCAACTGTAGCAGAGATGCTAAACTTCTAAAATATGTCAGCTGCACCCAGCCTGTCTAGTACTGAAAAACTTCCATTGACGATGTGGCGAATCTGCTTGTCTAATAGCTCAGATAAGCCCATTCATGATAAAAGTCTTGGAAAGATCAGGAATTCAAGGCCCATACCTAAACATGATAAAAGCAATCTACAGCAAACCAGTAGCCAACATCAAAGTAAATGGTCAGAAGCTTGAAGCAATCCCTCTAAAATCAGGGACTAGACAAGGCTGTCCACTTTCTCCATACCTATTCAACATTGTACTTGAAGTCCTAGCCAGAGCAATTCGACAACAAAAGGAGATCAAAGGGATACAAATTGGAAAAGATGAAGTCAAAATATCACTCTTTGCAGATGATATGATAGTATATATAAGTGACCCTAAAAATTCCACCAGAGAACTCCTAAGCCTGATAAACAGCTTCGGTGAAGTAGCTGGATATAAAATTAACTCAAACAAATCAATGGCCTTTCTCTACACAAAGAATAAACAGGCTGAGAAAGAAATTAGGGAAACAACACCCTTCTCAATAGTCACAAATAATATAAAATATCTTGGCGTGACTCTAACTAAGGAAGTGAAAGATCTGTATAATAAAAACTTCAAGTCTCTGAAGAAAGAAATTATAGAAGATCTCAGAAGATGGAAAGATCTCCCATGCTCATGGATTGGCAGGATCAACATTGTAAAAATGGCTATCTTGCCAAAAGCAATCTACAGATTCAATGCAATCCCCATCAAAATTCCAACTCAATTCTTCAACGAATTAGAAAGTGCAATCTGCAAATTCATCTGGAATAACAAAAAACCTAGGATAGCAAAAACTCTTCTCAAGGATAAAAGAACCTCTGGTGGAATCACCATGCCGGACCTAAAGCTCTACTACAGAGCAATTGTGATAAAAACTGCATGGTACTGGTATAGTGACAGACAAATAGACCAATGGAATAGAATTGAAGACCCAGAAATGAACCCACACACCTACGGTCACTTGATCTTCGACAAGGGAGCTAAAAACATCCAGTGGAAGAAAGACAGCATTTTCAACAAATGGTGCTGGCACAACTGGTTGTTAACATGTAGAAGAATGCGAATCGATCCATTCCTATCTCCTTGTACTAAGGTCAAGTCTAAGTGGATCAAGGAACTTCACATAAAACCAGAGACACTGAAACTTATAGAGGAGAAAGTGGGGAAAAGCCTTGAAGATATGGGCACAGGGGAAAAATTCCTGAATAGAACAGTAATGGCTTGTGCTGTAAGATCGAGAATTGACAAGTGGGACCTCATGAAACTACAAAGCTTCTGCAAGGCTAAAGACACCATCAATAAGACAAAAAAACCACCAACAGATTGGGAAAGGATCTTCACCTATCCTAAATCAGATAAGGGACTAATATCCAATATATATAAAGAACTCAAGAAGGTGGACTCCAGAAAGTCAAATAACCCCATTAAAAAATGGGGCTCAGAACTGAACAAAGAATTCTCACCTGAGGAATACCGAATGGCAGAGAAACACCTGAAAAAATGTTCAACATCCTTAATCATCAGGGAAATGCAAATCAAAACAACCCTGAGATTCCACCTCACACCAGTCAGAATGGCTAAGATCAAAAATTCAGGTGACAGCAGATGCTGGCGAGGATGTGGAGAAAGAGGAACACTCCTCCATTGTTGGTGGGATTGCAAGCTTGTACAACCACTCTGGAAATCAGTCTGGCGGTTCCTCAGAAAATTGGACATAGTACTACCGGAGGATCCAGCAATACCTCTCCTGGGCATATATCCAGAAGATGTCCCAACCGGTAAAAAGGACACATGCTCCACTATGTTCATAGCAGCCCTATTTATAATAGCCAGAAGCTGGAAAGAAATCAGATGTCCCTCAACAGAGGAATGGATACAGAAATTATGGTACATTTACACAATGGAGTACTACTCAGCTATTAAAAAGAATGAATTTATGAAATTCCTAGCCAAATGGATGGACCTGGAGGGCATCATCTTGAGTGAAGTAACACAATCACAAAAGAACTCACACAATATGTATTCACTGATAAGTGGATATTAGCCCAAAACTTAGGATACCCAAGATATAAGATACAATTTGATAAACGCATGAAACTCAAGAAGAATGAAGACCAAAGTGTGGACACTGTGCACCTTCTTAGAATTGGGAACAAAACACCCAGGGAAGGAGTTACAGAGACAAAGTTCGTAGCTGTGATGAAAGGATGGACCATTTAGAGACTGCCGTATCCAGGGATCCATCCCATAATCAGCTTCTAAACGCTGACACCATTGCATACACTAGCAAGATTTTGCTGAAAGGACCCAAATATAGCTGTCTCTTGTGAGACGATGCCGGGGCCTAGCAAACACAGGAGTGGATGTTCACAGTCAGCTATTGGATGTATCACAGGGCTCCCAATGGAGAAGCTAGAGAAAGTACCCAAGGAGCTAAAGGGATCTGCAACCCTATTGTTGGAACAACATGATGTACTAACCAGAACCCTGGAGCTCTTGTCTCTAGCTGCATATGTATCGAAAGATGGCCTAGTCGGCCATCAATGGAAAGAGAGGCCCATTGGACTTGCAAACTTTATATGCCCCAATATAGGGGAATGCCAGGGCCAAAAGAATGGGAATGGGTGGGTAGGGAAGTGGGGGGCGCTATGGGGGACTTTTGGGATAGCATTGGAAATGTAATTGAGGAAAATATGTAATAAAAATATTAAAAAAAAAAAAAAAAAAAAAAAGAAAGAAAATTTAAATGTTTTAGGGGCATATGTAAAAGGTCCTGAGAATAATTACTAATTCTGTGGACAGAACAGTGTGCTTTCAAACTTACACTAGGCAGGTACAAGGGTGTTCACTGATGTATACATTATCAAGTCCAGAATTGCCATGTTTCTCTTAAATTCTTCCCCAGTGGAGGAGCTAGAGAAAGTAACCAAGGAGCTAAAGGGATCCGCAACCCTATAGGTGGAACAACAATATGAACTAACCAGTACCCCGGAGCTCTTGTCTCTAGCTGCATATGTATCAGAAGATGGCCTAGTCTGCCAATAGTGGAAAGAGAGGCCCATTGGTCATGCAAACTTTATCTGCCTCAGTACAGGGGAATGCCAGGGCCAAGAAGTGGGAGTGGGAGGGTGGGGGTGGGGGAGCGTGTGGGGGACTTTTGGGATAGCATTGGAAATGTAAATGAAGTAAATACCCAATTTTAAAAAAAAAAAAAAAAAAAAAAAAAAAAAAAAAAAAAAAAAATCTCATGGCCATTCTATCTCATTGCTTTTTTTTTTTTTTTAAACCTGTGTTTTCTCAAGTCAGTGTTTGAAAACGGCATTTGCATTATCAATACCTTACAATTTGTCCATTGGATTGCTATGTCCCCTTCTCCCCTCTGCAGTCCACAGAGCTTACTGTCTATCTTAGCCCAGAGTGGCTCTTTCTCACCTACCCAAAGCACTCTCTTCTCCAGGGGAAGTCACATTCTCCATATTCAGCTCTCTGGTAGATGTTGTTCAAAACTGGCCACCACCCAATTTTCTCTCAGCCCACCTTTCAGACTACACTTCTGATCATGTCTGCCTCTGGAGCTCCTACAGATTATTTAACATTCTAACACTGACTGTATTCCCAACTCCAAGAAGACATTGTTGTTCTTGTTGACTTCTCTGTATCTGAAGCCTATGGACTTGGTCACCTAGAACTTGGGCTTTTTTTTTTTTGTGTACAATCTGTAGTGTTTTCAAATGAAAAGATCTTGAATTAGTGCTACTAGGTCGACATGGAGTAGCAAAGGAGAAAGTTCATAAAAACTTGTGAGTGCCACCATTCTTTTGCTCTTGACACTATTTCTATTGTCCAATACTTTGCTATATGAATCGATAGAGTTAAAATACAACACTTATTTCGAATACAGGTAGCAAATGCTTCTTGAAAACAAACAAATATCTTATGTATGTATGATATCTTATAAATACATATCCAAGAATAAAGGCTACCCTTGATATAAACAATCTATACTGTCATTCATGTTATACAAAAAGAGTCGTATTATTATTACACACAATCTCATATTTTAATGAAAGGAATGGTATTTTGTTAATATTTTCCTTGTAGGAAAATTTAGATTTAGTCTTTTTCCCAACCAAGGTAGATAGTTTCAAAGTATTTTTAAACCCATTAAGGCAATTCAGATAACCTGTATAATTTAGGTATATGATTGTGACTTAGGCAGTAAAAGAGTCTTCAGAGAAAAGCTTGAAGTTCTGCTATGATCCCTGTGAGAATATGCAGTCTTCCTATCTAATCGCCAACTATGATCAAGGCCTGGGCTCTCTTCCTTCCTTTCTGGGGCTCCTGTGAATCTGTATGATGTTAATAATGAAGGACTCCAGAAAATATTCCAGAAATTATGTTGCATATCAGCTCATATTTACTCTTCAAGTACACTAATAATATTCCCAGGATGTTGAATAGAGAGATCAATATCAACAAGACGGGCATTCACAGATGCTCATGGATGTATGCAGAGGTGCCATTCCCCTACCCAAATCCTTAGCACATAGGGATCTGCTCAGGTTTCCTCACTAAACACACTTAACACATTCTAAATCTCCATCACCAGCACAGTCCACTGTGAGATCAGACTTCTCCCACAGTTACCTCATGACTGTCTCAGAGCTGCAGCAAGCCGATCACCCATAATCCCAGGAGAAAATCATTCTGTGACTCCTTTACCTACAAAAAGACCAAAATTCAAACTCTGAGGTAAATTTTCTGCTGGTAGCTTACTGCTTTCATATAAATCCTGAAACTAAAATCACTAACCTGCATATTCAAAAATAAAATCCAACTACAATCTACAGGTTAATAAAAAAAAAAAAAAAAAAAAAACAAGCCCTGTAAAGTAAGTTTGAAAACTAATTAATTCAATACATATTATAAGCATTATACAATCATGTTTATGACTCTGACTGTCATTTCCCAGAGTATTAAATAGTATAATAACTTTGCAGTACACTAAATATATATTATATACAAAATATAGAATATGATTTGCATATTGTTTAGGATATTATATTAGTTGTACATATGGAATATAAAGTGCTTTCCCAAGTATGTATATGTGACCAATCGAATTAATTATTAAATTTATTTTGTGCATGTGTGTGTGTGTGTGTGTCTGTGCTTACATATGTGTATGTTGGAAATCAAATACAAAACCTCATGTTTACTGGGAAAGTTCTCTCCTATTAATCTAACCCACCTCTGTTAATATTACTTTAAATCTATTCCCCTTGATACTTCTCACAAAATCTAATTTTTACACATGATTGTGAGCAGTTTCAAATTTTAAAAAAGGCTTTTATGGTATACAATTGTTTACTTTCAAGACCTTTTCTCAATATTGTGAATCTATAGTATGCATGCTGCCACAAATGCATGAAATACATGATTCCAAATGTTATATTTTCTTTGAAATACTTTTCTTATTTCTTTTTTTTAATAATTTTTATTATGTATTTTCCTCAATTACATTTCCAATGCTATCCCAAAAGTCCCCCATACCCCCCCCTTGTTTTCTTTCTTTTTTTTTTTTTTTGTTTTTTTTTTTTTTGTTTTTCGGTTTTTCGAGACAGGGTTTCTCTGTATAGCCCTGGCTGTCCTGGAACTCACTTTGTAGACCAGGCTGGCCTCGAACTCAGAAGTCCGCCTGCCTCTGCCTCCCGAGTGCTGGGATTAAAGGCGTGCGCCACCACGCCCAGCTTCCCCTTGTTTTCTTTTTTTTTTTAATTAGGTATTTTCCTCAATTACATTTCTAATGCTATCCAAAAAGTCCCCAATACACTCCACCCCCCAGTCCCCCACCCACCCACCCCCACCCCTTGGCCCTGGCATTCCCCTGTACTGGGGCATATAAAGTTGGCAAGTCCAATGGGCCTCTCTTTCCAGTGATGGCCGACTAGGCCATCTTTTGATACAAATGCAGCTAGAGTCAAGAGCTCCGGGGTACTGGTTAGTTCATAATAATGTTCCACCTATGGGGTTGCAGTTCCCTTTAGCTCCTTGGGTACTTTCTCTAGCTCCTCCATTGGGGGCCCTGTGATCCATCCAATAGCTGACTGTGAGCATCCACTTCTGTGTTTGCTAGGCCCCGGCATTGTCTCACAAGAGACAGCTATATCTGGGTCCTTTCAGCAAAATCTTGCTAGTGTATGCAATGGTGTCAGCGTTTGGAAGCTGATTATGGGATGGATCCCTGGATATGGCAGTCTTTAGATAGTCCATCCTTTCTTCACAGCTCCAAACTTTATCTCTGTAACTCTTTCCATGGGTGTTTTGTTCCCAATTCCAAGAAGGGGCACAGTGTCCACACTTTGGTCTTCATTCTTCTTGAGTTTCATGCGTTTAACAAATTGTATCTTATATCTTGGGTATCCTAAGTTTTGGGGATAATATCCACTTATCAGTGAGTACATATTGTGTGAGTTCCTTTGTGAATATGTTACCTCACTCAGGATGATGCCCTCCAGATCCATCCATTTGCCTTGGAATTTCATAAATTCATTCCTTTTAATAGCTGAGTAGTACTCCACTGTGTAAATGTACCACATTTTCTGTATCCATTCCTCTGTTGAGGGGCATCCTGGTCCTTTCATTCTGCAGGCACATTCTCAAGCGTCCTCTCAGTATCTCGTGAGAACGATGTTCCAATGAGTATTCTTCTGAAGATCTAGTCTAAGACAGTGGCACTTGCCATGCTTTATGTAATTTCTTTTTGATGAGAATGAGTAGGGCTTCTGAACATGCCAGAAATCCACTCTTATGGTTGTACTGCACTATATGTGGCACAAACAAAGGAACTTTGCATACATATCTACGGGCCCAAGTCAGTTTGCTTTTACTTAGTCAATAGGGAGGTTATATTGGAAATGTATACTTGTGGTGAAGTAATTTTCTTAGGGAAGAACACACAATTGATTATCAAATACCAAACAAATAGTCCTGAAAATATATGCATGTAAGTAACTTTATACAGACTGAGTAGGTGGAAAATAAATATTTAGAAACGCATGCATACACAGGTGTATGTATAATTAATCTTACTAGCAAGAAATGAATTTGGATTTTCAAATACTCTTGCTAACATTTCAAATTTTTATAAGACCCGAGTAAATTATGAAAATGTGTAATCTATGTCCTGTATTTCTTTGATTCCTACCTTTGAGACTTCAGTTTGAATGTATTATGATGCCCTTACTCTCCTGAGTTCCTTCTCTGCACTGTAAATATTCTTTCTTACTTTACCACAGGGTCTGCTGATTTTTACTGTTATTTTTAAAGAGATTGAGACATATTTTAATCATCATTAGTATTTGATACTTTGATATTTTTTCAATACCTCCTGACTAATAACACATGTTGAAGTAAATCGACACTTTTTACGTCATAAAATTATTTTGTATTTTTCTTCAAAGTTTGGACACTATTAATTAGAAAATGTAGCTAGCCATTTAACCATAAGCTTGAATCTGGAGTCTCATCTGTCTTAAAACATGTACCAAAAGACAAAAAGCAGTGTGCCAGTGAGCAGAAGGAGAAATGAAAAAGCAAAAGGCAGATGACATCCTGCCGCTCACCTTCAGACCTAACTGTGTCTAGAGACTTCAGCCGTTCAAACCATCACACGTGACACAGAAAAGAGCCTCACATCTATCACATTGGTGGATAATCCTGAATGATGAAGATGAGAACTCTTTCCAGTATAGAAAAAAGTCTATGCGACTCCTCAACCTCAGAAGCTAGATGTGTGAAGACTGCCATGCATTTGAGCCTAGCCTAGACCACATAGTAAGACCTTGTCTCAGAACAAAACAAATTCAAGGCACAGGGACAGCGAGATGGTTTGGTGACTTGAAACTCTTGTTTTGCAAAGTTGATAATCTTAGTTTGATTCCTCAGAACACCTTGGAAGAAGAAAACGAATTCCTGAATGGTGTCCCCAGATATCGCCACAAGTGCAGCAACATACATATCCCTGCACTCACACTATATGTGTGTCATATAATTCTAAAATTTAAGAAATCTTTAAAAAAGACACAGATATAAAACATCCATATCTGTAAACTTGTTGGCTAAGCAGACAATAGCATCTCATAAAAAATAACCTCACAGCTCTCTACTTTGGATATTATTGGAGGATACAGTAACATAAACATAGGCACATGTTTATACAGTTCTGAGTTACAAGGAAGAGGCATAGATATTTTAATATATTAATAATGAAGTGAGAGGAGGAGTCCAGATCCTCTTAGAATATTAGATTATAGAAAGTCAATGTTTTGTGTCTTCACTAGTACCAGCTTCACTTCCTGTAGGAGGAACAAGGCACCACAACCAGAGAAGAAAAATATCTTTACCTGGAGGATTTAGATTGCTTGGCAATGGAGTTGGGGCAAAAGTAGCTAAGAATAATGTCTTAAAAGTCCAGGGAGACTAGGCACTATTTGTAATCTACAGAGCAGGCCTCTGTGTCTAAACTACATGAAAGACAGAAACAGACAAGAGACAGTTGGGGATAACATGAACCCAAGCCTGAGAGTTCCAGTTCTATTAACAGTATCCAGTTAGAACAGGCATTAGAAACATAAATGGAATGGCAGAGACACTGTCTGATAACTTCAGTTCGTATCATCTCTGGCTTATGTCACTCCCCTGCATCTGTATACACAAATCCTATGGACCAAAGAAAAAAAGGCACTCATATGAAGACTAAATACTCTTACCCAAAGGAAATGACAACCTTCCAACACAATAAGAAAATTAAATGGAACTCTCTCCCCCACATTTCTGTGCTCCAAACTAGCTTCCAGAGGCTAAAAGAAGCCTGGACAAAGTGAAAAAGTTGCAAGTTTTTTCCACACATTTTCATGACAGGTAGACTTAGATATTTCACCATGTATTGTGTTAGTAGGAGAACACTCAGAAATGGTGTGCACTGGTGTGAACCACATCTTTGGTTTGAGTTAGCATAAATTAGCTATTTATGCCATACCAATGTCCTTTTTCAGGATGTCAGTTGACATAATACTTGGGATTTCCAGATGTTTCATCCTATATTGGCATGTTTGCCAACTCTGTGTAAAACATCTGGCTGTCTGTCTACATTTCACACTTTCCCAGTGTAAGTGTGATGTGATACAAACACAGTCAAATGCTTTGAAACACCACAATATAATTCAGTGCAGCTGTAAGTCATTTAATGCCACTTTGAATCCCCCGGCCATCCATTTGTCTTGTGACTCTAGTTGGTGGAGCATGACCATACACCTATGACAACTCAATTCAATGTAATGTTAGAAGGCTCTTCTCTACACCAGCTGACACTTTGTAATAGTGAGCTGAGTATTCCACCCGACACCTCATCCACTGAAACTTGCAAGTACAGGTATAAATTATGGAACACCCGAGGGGAACATTCATCATGGCAGTTGTAGTCTACAGGGTTAGCTCCCAATACAGGTCAAGGAATCTAAGTGAGGAACAGAAATAAATGCAATATATAAGTAGGTGAAGCAGAGCCCTTACTTAGACACTAGGTCAATGTTATGCACTTCCAGCACCTATGTGCAGTGAATCGATGTAGGACAGGATAGTTTTGGGAAATGTAAAGAACATTAAATAGGGGTTTGATGTAAAGAAAGAAAGATCTTCAGGAGGATGTTTGTTCAGCCATGAAGATGCATCATGAAGTCACTGTGTCATACACATCATAAACTATTGTCTCAAATAATGACACTTCTTTCAAAGAGAGTGACTCTTGCTTACACTATTGTAAATTTGTTGAATGTGCACATAGAGCAAAATTGCTACTTCATTTTTATATCTTGTTTGTCAGAGCTCAGTTTATGTTGAACAAAATGCATGTATCCCTGAGAGGTTTTATCTTACAGGACTCTAAACAGAATCTAGTCTTCAGTAGAGATGTTCGGTTTGAACCTCGAGGTAGTTTTAGGCACTTTTAGCCATAGAACTACATGCTTTTGAGAACTTGAATCCAACATAAAATGCAGTCAAACACAAGTTCATCTGTAAAATATTTCAGTGTTGTTGTTCCACTAGAATTTAGTTATTATATCATTAGAACAAGTCTTTACTAATTATATCTCTTAATTTTTGAAAGAAACAAAATCAAGATAAAAACTATTACAAGAAGACAAATGATCACTAAGTAATATCTTGTATAATGTTGAGATTTTGAAGTATAAAATCTTGTCTGATTGATTTTTTAACTGTTACTTTTGTGGCCTACTTTTAATAAAAATTAATATTTTGGTTCAGTCAAATGTATCAAGCATAAGAGTGATTTGGGCAGTGAGAAGTGTTAAAGTTAACATCCAAAAGTGGTCAAAAAATTCAAACTGAGGCTTTCATGACCTCATAAGTAGAAGAGCAGCCATTGTTTCTGTGTGAGTGTACAAGTACCCTACATCCTTCATTAATGGTATGTGCTCATGGAAATGTCCTTGGCAGGGTCAAAATTTCTAGTTTATGTTTTAAATCAGATTAACCATTTTCCATGTCCCCTATTTTCCATGTTCATTTCTGGGTTATAACTGCTTTTTTAAAGCCAAAATCAAATTGAAATAGGATGTGTTGGAAATGTTTGATGCATGTCCTTGGATCCTATAAAAAATGTTTCTTTATATCATTTTATTTTTGCAAATTTATTCTTCTTCTGGAGATGTCAGAGGTTTGATTCACATAACATCTAGTCCAAAGCTCACATGTCAAGTTATATTCTGGAATACTGTGGTGCAGAAGTTAAAGACTTTTCAAAGCACTGTAAGTTAAAATGAAAACAAAAGTGCACTGCCTCCCAATGTGCATAGCACCCCTATTTAAATCTGGAATATTACCATACATGTTAAAACACTATTTTATAGAAAAATTACCAGGAAGCTGAATGTATGCTGACTCAAACAAACCCCTCTTCTAATTTGTTTTTAACCACCCTTGGCATCTGATCAATTGAAAAAATAAATTTAAAAAGGTAGATAGTATGCAGTGTTTCAAGTCTGAAACAACACAAGCTGTTAAGATGGCTCAGCAGGTAAGGACACTTGGGCATGATGAACCCACATGGAGGAAGAAGAAAGCCAATTCCTACAAGTTGTTCTCTGATATCCAGACTTGTTCTGTGATTCCTGCCTGGACACATTCATACATACATACATATACATACATATATACCATACATACATGCATGCATACATACATACACACCATACATATATACATACATACCATACATACATTTAAAAAGTTAAAAATATAATAAGTTATGAATTATTTAAATTTTGAAATATCAATGACAAATCAAAGAGAGTTGGTCTGTTTTAGGGCAAATTTTAAAAGAAATCTGTCAGAAAAAAAATACAACATATTTGTCTTAGAGAGAGGAAAACTGCCTTTTTATTTTTAAATAAGAGTTTTCTGTTTCAGAGCAGTGGTACTTGGCTCTCCTAATGTAGATCTGTTTGATTACAAATCCAAAGAAAATGTTCTGAGGACAGTAAGTTGTTTGCTCTGGTTTTAGAACTTGATGTAAGCTTCACCAGGTGGGTGAAAAGTCTCACAAAGATTTCATGTTAGCAAATAACACCAGGAAATGATTGCACTGAGAAAATCGCACAAAGTTGTACTCATGGCAAAGTTTGTCTGACATCAATAAAGTGAATTTTAAAAGCAAACACTGTTACTGTTTTTTTGGATGTGCTGATAATTGCTCCAAATTAGAGGAAGTCACCATTCTTGCAGTTACAGTGACCAACCCTAAGGAGTCATGAAACTTCGCATGCCACCTTAAAACATTCTTTAATTGAGAACACCTACATTGCTTTGTGATGACTAATTTCAAACACCTGTATTTACATTTGCCTCTTGTATCTCAATACTCCGACTTTATTTCTTCTGTTTCAAAGCTATGAATCCAAGTAGCTCAAAATATTCCTTATATATTATATTCAATAAAAATGATTCACATGATTGGGAAGTTTTAAATCAAGTGGGTTTACTAGCACTCTTTGTATGGAGAAGTCATTGAACAACAGAGATAAAGAGTGTCATAGTGCAACGTCTGCTCTGAACTTTAGTAAAGTTTCTTTAATGAATGTGGATGCCCTTGCATTTGGAGCATATATGTTCAGAATCTTGGTAGATTTTTACCTTTGATGAGTATGAAGTGCCCCTCCTTGTCTTTTTTGATAACTTTAGGTTGAAAGTTGATTTCATTAGAATAGCTACCCCAGTTTGTTTCTTGAGATCTTTGCTTGGAAAATTGTTTTACAGCCTTTTACTCTGAGGTAGTGTCTGTCTTTGTCACTTACGTGGATTTCCTCTATACAGCAAAAATTTGGGTCCTGTTTACATTACCAGTCTTTTAGCCTATGAGTTTTTATTGGGGAATTGATATTAAGAGATATTAAGGAAAAGTCATTGTTGCTTCCTGTTATTTTTGTTGTTAGAGTTGGAATTTTTTTCATGTGGCTATCTTCTTTTAGGTTTGTTGAAACATTACTTTCTTGCTTTTTCTAAGGCATACTTTCCCTCCTTATGTTGGCGTTTTCCCTTTATTACCCTTTGAAGGGCTGGATTCATGGAAAGATGTGTAAATTTGGTTTTGTCATGGAATACTTTTGTTTCTCCATCTATTGCAATTGAGAGTTTTGCTGGGTATAGTAGCCTGGGCTGGCATTTGTGTTCTCTTAGGGTCTGTATGACATCTGTCCAGGATCTTCTGGCTTTCTTTGGTGAGAAGTCTGGTGGAATTCTAATAGGTCTGCCTTTATATGTTACTTGACCTTTTTCCCTTACTGCTTTTAATATTCTTTCTTTGTTTTGTGTATTTGGTGTTTTGATTATTATGAGACATGAGGAATTTCTTTTTTGGTCCAAACTATTTGAAGTTCTGTAGATTTCTTGTATGTTCATGGGCATCTCTTTCTTTAGGTTAGGGAAGTTTTCTATAATTGTGTTGAAGATATTTATTGGCCCTTTACGGTCAAAGTGTGGCTACTTCAGTCCTTCTTAGAAGGAGCTCCCTGGGACTAAACCATAAACCAGAGAAAACGCATGGTGGGACTCGTGTCTCTACCTGCATATGTAGCAGAGGATGGCCTAGTCATTCATCAATGGGAGGAAAGCCCCTTGATCCTGTGAAGGTTCTATACCCCAGTATAGGGAACACCTGGGCCAGGAAGCAGGCGTGGATGTATTGAAGGGCAGGGGGAGGGGTGGGGTGGAGAGAAAGGGGTTTTTGGAAGGGAAACTAGAAAAGGGGGTAATATTTGAAATGTAAATAAAGAAAATATCTAATAAAAATGTAATAGTTGTGTAGGTTTGAGAGCAAAAAAACAAGAAAACAGAGCTGGCTCAAGTAAACATTGTGTTCATTCCACACACACTGAATATACAATGCATGTATGTGATATACCTCCATCAAGGAACTTTTGCAATGCCATTTGTGTGTCCTCTTGATTCCAAAATAGGATTTTTTTTTCCTTTAACTTATTCTTCTCTTTCCCATTATAGGAGATACTATCATGTAGCTGGAAAAGGCAGATGAAAATAACTTTAATTTAAAAATTGTATGCATTAAAACATCCAAGTAATTCCAGTGACCTTTTAATATCTGAACAATTGTTTTAGAACTATTCTGATTAACTCCACATGCAATATAAAGTAATCTACAAATCAATTATTATGCAGATAGGTAGACTAGCTAAACATGTGGTTTTATTGTTGATTGAGTCTTCAATGAGGAGAAATAAGTCAGAGAATATGTAGCTTAAAGCAAGTCTCATTGGGCAAGTTAATGGCATAATTAGATAATTCTGTACGAGCTGTAATGTTGTGCTTGATAATAAATCAGTTAAAATGAAAACGTTGTAGAGGAAGTGCAGCATGTTTTACATCGTGCATGCTTTTTTTTTTTTAAAGCATGAATATATTCAAGCACCCAGTTCAGTGTGACTGTAAATTAGTAAAATTGGCATTTCCCTGCATGAATTGCCTAAGGAACTCTTCTGTGGGAGAATTTATTTCAGCATCAGGCACATTGTTAGAGATAAAATCAAGGACATGTCATCAACTGAGAGGACTTACTTTATAGCTAGGGATATATAATGAATTTGTTGAGAATCACAGAGGTAAAATTATTGTAATTTTATTACCATTCTTTTCCTTATTTGTTGCTAACTTTCAACATTGCTATCCTGTTCTTTGAATAAAGGAGCTATTTAGTCTTCTAATTTGCTAATTATCACCTTAACGTCCTATTTAATTTTACAGATTTTCACCTGCACTCATGACTCCATGGTGCTCACAACTCTGTCTACTCCTCTACCAAATTTTCTAAATCCAAATTTTCTAATTCTAGGGAGATTTAAATTGCTTCCCAAATATCCATACCAAAACTTTATAGCACAATTTAAAAATAAAACAACAAGAGAATTAAAATAAATTATAGGTTTGTGTGAATGTAGAAAACAGAGTTCGGTAAGCACTTTAATCTTTGAAGAACATCAGATAGAAATTTGAATTTTAACTTTTGAGAAACCAACAGAGAGAGGGAAATGAGTTCCCTGACACGTATGGTTCACAACACTTATTTAAGGAAAAGCAAACCAATTACTGAGGAATAGCATTTCTGCAACTGCTTCCCAATCCAAGGGGAATCACAAGTGTTCTTGACTAACACTGGAGAGGAAACGGTGTCTTTTAGAAACAGAATAACCTGGAAGGTGACAACCTGACAGCTAAAATGATTTTAGAAATTAACATTCATAAAAAAGTATCCACAATCTAGTCTGGTTATTTAATTTTACATCAGGATTTGGAAGTTGAGAAAAATTATAACGTATTTCTTTTTTATTTAATCATTAACTGACTTACTCCCTAATGACATTTTTCTTTTTCCCAAACACAGAAAGAGTGCTTGTTCTGTCTTGGCCATGTATGGCGGGGCTACTAGAAATATAACTTAGTTTCTTCATAGTAGCACTTATTATGAAAATATAAAGTATTATTTGATAGATGTGGAAAAATGATGAACCCGTTAAGATTTAAGATGGCCTCACCAATCCCAGCACTCAGGAGGCAGAGGCAGGCAGATTTCTGAGTTGGAGGCCAGCCTGGTCTACAAAGTGAGTTCCAGGACAGCCAGAGCTACACAGAGAACCCCTGTCTCAAAAAAAAAAACAAACAAAAAACAAAAAAAAAACCAAAAAACAAAAAACAAAAAACAAAAACAAAAACAAAAAAGATGACCTCACCATCAGTCAAGGGAAGGGGATAACAGAGAGCAGACCAAAATATTCAAAACACAGGGATAACATGTTTGTGAAGTCTTGAACTTATTTGAGAGAAACAGTGAAGCTGTAGCATAGCTGCAGGAGCAACAGTAAAGGCAAACGGGAGACTGGAGCCCGATCTGATAGGTCTTTTCTGGCATAAGTGAATCCCGATCATACAGATCTTTGTTGGCATAAGCAGAAGTGAACCCCGATCATACGGATCTATCTTTGTTGGCATAAGCTGAAGTTGATTACATCCAACAAATGACTGACTCCCCTGAATTATGTTACACAGCAGACAACATAATCTGAGTTGAGTCAGGAAAACATCAATTAAGTACTGGAAAGGCAGAATTGAAGATGCGAAGTGTGTTTGAAACAGAAACTAAAATGGCAGGAACTATTTGGAGAGACAGGACAATGAATGAAGTTAATAAATGAAGGTGAATTTGTTCCTTAGTTGTTAAAATCACATTTTATTTACTGAGAAAATTATCATTGTATTTTATTTTCTATTCAAATAGTATAAGTAGAAAGTGAAAGGTTTTACCCAACTGATACTTTGTCATTTTAAAGGGGAATTAAATTATAGCACTGTTTCATCCTATTGATGGTCCATGACTCATCTAAGTTCAGCATCTTCTCACAATGACATCCAAAACCATGTTCTCTGGAAGGATAGACACATGTCTCAGTAACTTGAATCTCTGTAGAAATTTAAGACTCCTTAAAATAACTACTCTCCCGAAACTCAAAAATTCAAAAGAAACTTCAAAACCATTAATCCTTTTCCTAACAGACTGCCATCCATTATGGCAAAGAACATAGAAGAATGAGTAGAATAGTATTTCCAACAACTACTGCCCATGCCTCCATTTAAAGATTGATTTCAGAGATTGCAAAATGCAACTTTTAAGAAGGAAAAACTAAAATCTTTTGCCGTAAATAAATTAACTGATACTAAGTGGAAACAACAGATAGCACTAAGGATATATTGATGTGGGGTCATGCTATTCTGCTGGTTACTAAGCAAAAGTTGGACATATTGGAATATCTATTGAAGATCAATGACTACAAATCTTTTGTGATACTATCCTCTAGTCTCAGATATTTACATCAACTTTATTGATAGCTCAGGACCAAGACCAGAGGAAAATAGAAGGTAAAGGCCCGTCAATATCTTGGATGGTGAGCTTGGATTTAAAACTGAGAAAAATATCATAGTGCTAAACCAGAGTTCTATATCTACAGTTTTGTTCATGATGTTAATATCATAGGTAATGCGTGACATCGTTTTCCTTTATTATTGTACTTAGCAACAAATTTAGATAATGGTATATTAGCAATTCATTCCAAAACCTGCCTTATCTTATTTAATGTGGATTCTATAAATATGCATCAATACAATTTTATATTAGTCTATGAAGATATAGTTGATTTTCCTATATTCTATTTTTACTATTTATGTTTGATTCACATAGCATGTTTTTATTTTTATTTTTATTCATTTTTTCCACCAAGGGAAAATGCTTCCTGTTTTTTTCCATTCTCAAATACTAATATACAAAGCCCATGACTGCAATCTTCTTGTGTTTTAAAATTGGATGTACTCCTTTTTCATTAATTTTATTAGTCAACAGCATAAGGACATCTCTCCAATTTGACCTAATTGACTCTTATGAATTATAATGTTTAAATAGTACTCTAGAATGATATAGTCACATTTATCTCTATCTCCCCTTACTTAACAACATCTGCTTGGACTTTGTGATTCTTCATGGTGGTGGTGGGGAGCTAAAAGTTGTCCCTTCATAAAATTTAGTAATAAATATGTTTGGGAACATGTCTTTATTTTTTGTTACTAAAATATTATTTATAATTTTAAGAATATATTTTTTCTTTTTATAAATTGTTTAATTTATTTACATTCCAAATGTTTCCCCCTTCCTGATCCCCTGCTCCAAGAGTCCTTCACCTCATCCCCTCTCTCCTTTGCCTCTGAGAGGATTTTCCTCCATCACCCCACCCCCTCATGTTCAGTCCTCATTCACCCACCCATCCCCACCTCAACCCCCTGCCTCCACAACCCTCCTACTCTGGAGCATCAAGTCTCTACAGGTTTTAGGCACATCCTCTCCCACTGAGGCCAGACAAGGCAGTTTTCTGCAACATATGTGCCTGGGACCATTGAGCAGACCATGTATGCTTTTTGATTGGAGGCTTGATCTCTGTGAACTCCCAGGAGTCCAGGTTAGTTGATACTGTTGTTCTTCCTGTAGGGATGCCATTCCCTTCAGTTTCTTCAATCCTGCTCCTGACTTTTCCATGGGGGTTCATGGCCTCAGTCCAATGGTTAGCTGTAAGTATCTGCCCCTGTCTCAGTCAGCTGCTGGTAGAGCCTTTCAGGAAACAGCCATGCTAGGCTCCTTTCTGTAGGCACAACATGGCATCAGGAATATTGTCAAGTTTTGATGACCACTCATGGGATAAATTCCAAGTTGGGCTGGTCACTTGATAGCTTTTCCTTCAATCTCCGTTCCATTTTTATCTCTGTATTTCTTTTAGAAAGGAATAATTCTGGATCAGAAATTTTGAAGGTACATTGGTGACTCCAGCCCTCTACACAGGGCCCTGTGGAGGTGGTCTCTTCAGCTTCAATCTCCCCACTGCGGGGCATTGCAGCTAAAGTTATCCCCATTGAGTCCTGGGAACCTCTCACATTCCAGGTCTCTGGGACTTCTCAGACCTGTCCTCCACCCCTACCCCCTACATCAATTAAAATTACTTCTAAGTAACTTAATCCAAACCACATTCACTATAAATAGCTATATTTGTTTTAAATAGGTATGTTTTAGGTGATTATTTCATATATCAATTTTATTTATTTATTTATAAAACCCATGTATGTGTTTGATTATATCATTTTTATGATATGTATAAATACCCAATAAGGCAACTACCTCTTTTGCAAAAGCATAGTTTTAAAGGTATAGGTGTTTGCTCTTTAAATATCCAGGCAATTACTCTTATGTGTAATATTCCCACATTAATTAACTAATATTACCCAAGAATAATGTAATACTTAAAGTATCATACAAGATTCATCTTTAGTTGAAAACTATTTTTCATAAAGTATATTCTGGTTGAGTTCCTATTACCAAACTGCTTCCAGATCCCCCCTTTTCCCTGCCTACCCAAATCTTCACCCTTTATTTCATGGTTTCATTACAATGCAAACAGGCATATAAAAATAACAATCTAAAATTAAAAAAAAAAACAAATTAGACTAGGGCAAAACAACGAGAAGAAAAAGATCTTAAGAAAAATCACAAGAAATACATACAGCTGTGGAAGCACATCTACAGAGAGAAATACCATAAAGCACAAAGCCGGAAGACTTAAGAATATATTTTCGAAGGACCATAAAGTTAAAAAAAAATCAAATGCTTTTCCACAAATAATTATGACACAAAAACTTCGAAGATGCCATTTCATTCATGTTGTGTTGGCTGCCTACCGCTGGGCATGAAGCTTGCCCTTAAGAATGGTTTGTTATACCATGTGAAACTACACTGGAGAAAACTGATTGTTTATTTGCAAGCAGTGATCAATTGGAGATAGCTTGTGGGATAGGGATGGAGCCCTCTGGGTTTGGGATGAGGGCGTTTGTCAAATTTTCCACTCATTGTTTGCACTCCATCTGCCACAGACTTGCTCAGGCCCTGTGCATGCTGTCACAGCTTCTGTTACATTGGTCCTGTGGCTTTCAGATGCCCCTCTTTCTTTGGTGTCCTCAGTCCCTCTGGCTCTTACAAATTTTCCATCTTTTCTTCCAAAGGATACCCTGGACCTTGAGGAGATGGAAGTGATGGAGAAATACCATTTAGTATTGAGTTTTCTAAGGTCTCCTACTTACACATTGGTCAGATATGGGTCTTTCTTTGTGTTCTCATCTATCTCAAATGTATGCTTCTCTGATAATAGCTGAGTTAGACATTGGTCTGTGAATATAGCAAAGTGTTACTAGAAGTCATTTTGTTGCTATGTTCTTCTAGCAGAACAGTAATATTTGTTGTTTTTACCTGTGTCAATGTCTTATCTAGTCTTATATGTTGGCCATGGAATAGTTTTTTATTTTTTTTTTAAATCTCAAGAGGTGGGCACTAAATCTAATCAAATATTGGTTGGTTACTCCCTGAATGTCTGTGCCACCATTGCACTAGCACATCTTGCATGCAAGTCACCATTTGTAGGTTTTCAATCTCACCGTTGAAAGGTTTGTAATCGGGCTGATATTTACCTTTCTCATGTGTTAGCATGCAGAGTACCTTTGTGTATTGTGAACACAATTCAGTAAGAGTTAAAGTGTCAGGTAGGCACAAGCTTGACTTCTCCAGTTTCAATGAGCTGTGAAGGTATTTTCTTCAGCAATAGGATCTAACCTATTTCTCCAGTTTGTGGAGAGCAAGCAATAGCCATGGTAATAGTCTATGTTTGAGGAGGGTCCTAGAGGGATCTTTGACTAAAACCTAAATTATGTGTAACCCAATCCCAGAACTAGAGGATTTTTGTTTTGTTTTTTTGATGACGAGAGATGTCTAGTTGGGTTTCTATCTCCCTCATTGTTTAGAGGTTTCATCCAGATCACCTTTATATATGTATATACTTTAAAATGCTTCTACGGTTTTAGGTTTTCATATGACACACAAATGATCCTATTTTTTAGCTATTTCTCCCTGTATTACCTCTCCCACACTCATAAATATCTATTTATTCTATTTTACATTTGTATGGAGATCCAACCATCTCCTCTAGTCCATCTTAATACTTAGAATATCTGTAAACTTGAAAACTTTAGAATGCCTCTAAGTGACCTATATATTCAAGTAATATTTCAATGTGATATGAGCACCTAATTATAATAATAAGTAAAAAATAGGAGTTGGGAAGATAATTCCATAGAACAGCTCACAAGCAAGTATTATGATGTTCAGAAAGAAATAGAGTAATAAAAGAATTATTTGAACATAACAAAATAAAGGAGTTTTCTTGAGAATTGTAAAAGAGATTAAGGTCCAAGAATATAGTTGGCAGAAAGAATTTTCTGAAGAAGACTGATATCAATGCTAAGAAGAAAAATTTATAAGATTCCAGACTCAAGGGCAACACTATTTTCAGGAGAAATATAATTAGTTGGGCTGGCTTCAAGTTTCTATCTGTGAACTACAAGTTAGAAGATAATAAGATTCAGATTAATAAGATGTAACCTGTAAGGCACCTTCAATCAAAATTATATAGGTGGGAGCTATCAGTTAGAAAGAGCCTCCTCTTTCCTGTGGGATGGAACTATAAGCAGCATAACACTCTACCACTTGAAAAACATTAAATTTCTGTGTCCATTCCTCTGTTGAAGGACATCTGGATTGTTTCCAGCTTCTGCCTATTATAAATATGGCTGCTATGATCATAGTGGAGCATGTGTCCTTATTACCTGTTGGAACATCTTCTGGGTATATGCTCAGGATTGGAATTGCTGGGTCCTCAGGTAGTACTATGTCCAATTTTCTGAGGAATCGCCAGACTGATTTCCAGAGTAGTTGTACCAGCTTGCAACACCAACAATGAAGGAGTGTTCCTCTTTCTCCATATCCTCACCAGCATCTGCTGACACCTGAGTTTTTGAACTTAGCCATTCTGACTGGTGTGAGGTGGAATCTCAGGGTTGTTTTGCATTTCCCTGATGACTAATAATGTTGAACATTTTTTAGATATTTCTCAGCCATTCAGTATTCCTCAGCTGAGAATTCTTTGTTTAGCTCTGTTTCTTATTTTTTAGTAGAGTTATTTGGTTCTCTGGAGTATAACTTCTTGAGTTCTTTTTATATGTTTTTATACAGAAGAAAATAGAGAAGTTAGGTGACACATCGGCAAGGTACAAATGAGGTTACCGGATGCTTAATGACTCTTACACAAAACAGAAGAATGTAAACACAAAGACTGGCAGGAACTGGGCAATAAAACAACTAAGACAAAGTCAGCCCTATCTAAGGTCAGCTATAGTCTTAGAAGCCAGGTGTGAGGTCTTTACACTCCTAGGGCAAGGGCTTCCACACCCAAGTCATGGTTCTAATTAGGGAGTTCCATTCTAGCTAACCATCTCATGAATAATGCAATACTCTAAAACCACAGCCCGATCTACTTCCTAAACCGTTGTAAATTCCTGTATATGGGAGCAACTTGGCTTTTATTCTAAGTAATGGTGTAATACCAGAGGCAATTCTGAATGTCACTGAACAGGCAACATTCTTCCTGAATTCCAAGCCCATGGTCAGCTCAAGGATTTTCTAGGATGTTGGAACACTGGTGAAGGTGTAGCTATGTCAGAATTCAATCTTTAAAGGCACTTATAATAAGATAATACTAAAAGAGAGCACGTGGATCCATACACCAGACTAACACAGGAATAGGGTATGAGTATATGTGTTAATGAGAACCCCAGAACTCCAGGAGGTGAGCTTCCATGAAACTCTTTGCCTCGTGAGTGGCTTTTAGGTTTCACAGCCTGTCAAGCTGACGTGGCACCCGCTTTCTCTTCTATTATATTCAGTATATTTGGTTTTACCTGAAGTTCTTTGATCCACTTGACTTGAGCTTTGTACAGGGAGATAAGAATGGATCAATTTGCATTCTTCTGAACATTTACACAATGGAGTACTACTTACTCAGCTACAAAAACAATGACTTCATGAAATGTGCAGGCAAATGGATGGAACTTGAAAATATCATCCTGAGTGAGGTAACCCAGACACAAAATAACAAACATGGCATGTACTCACTGATTAGTGGATATTAGCCCCAATGCTCAGAATACCCAAGATACAATTCACAGATCACATGAAGCTTAAGAAAAAGAAAGACCAAAGTGAGGATGCTTCAGTGCTTCTTAGAAGGGGTAACAAAATACTCACAGAAGGAAATATGGAGATAAAGTGTGGAGCAGAGACTGAAGGAAAGGTTAACCAGAGACTGCCCCATCTGGGGATCCATCTGATATAGTCATCAAACCTGAAAGCTATTGAAGATGCTGGGAAGTGCTTGCTGACAGGAGCCTGATGTGGCTGTCTCCTGAGAGACTCTTCAAGAGCCTGACAATTACAGAGGTGGATGTTCAAAACTAACCATTGGACTGATCACAGGATCCCCGATGGAGAAATTGGCAAAGGGACTGAAGGAGGTGAGGGAGTTTGCAGCCCTGTAGGGGAGAGCAACAGTGTCAACTTGCCAGATCCCCCATTGCTCCTGGGGACTGGACCACAAACCAAAAAGTGTACATGAAGAGACCCATGGCTCTGGCCATGAATGTAGCAGTCTGGCATCAATAGGAGATACCTTTTGTCCTGTGAAGGCTCTATTCCCCAGTGTAGGTGAATGCAAGGGCAGTGAGGTGGGAGAGGGTGGGTGGGAGGGAGAACACCCTCATAGTAGCAGGGAGGGGGATGGAATAGGAGGGTTTCAGAGGAAAAACTGGGAAAGAGGATAACCATTGAAATATAAATACATAAATAAAATGTCCAATTAATAAAAGATATGCCAAATAATGCATGAAAATTTTTCATAGGCAAAAACCCTGAATAGATCTGCAAAATGACTGAAGAACAAAACTGAAATTTCACATTTTAAAAATAACACAATCAAACCCCCTGATGATCTTTGCATACAGATCATCTAATGGGTGCCTCAGAGTAACTATGATTAACATGTCAGAGAGTATTAAGACAGGAGGAAATTCACAAACACAATAGGAAAGTGCAGAGATATGTGTTGTATATAAAAATTTGAATTGCAAAACTATACATAGAGTATCATAAAATAAGAATCAGACACTATATTACTCATAAATCTCATGTGAAAAAATTCAAAAATCTACTCCTGAAGAATGAAGAGAGCGCAAGCTGCCATGACGCTTAGATCTTAAATTCAATACAGTAGTCATTCTTGGCCGCTTATCACCTCCATTCACAACTTTCTGCATCATTATAGTCACAGTCCTTGCTAAATGTATTGCAAATCTAGTCACTGTAACAAGAAATATAGAATGGGAGGACATTGGAGGTCTGTTACACAATCTACTTGGTAAGTGTCATTTAACCCTGTGAGGGATGTCATGGGATTTCAACTCCATTGCCTAAACGCACTGATGTCTGTAGTATATGTATATATGTTATATATGTTATACATATATGTTATATATGTATATATATAATAAAAAACTGCATGGATTACAACGTTATGTGCTGAAATGATGTATGTGTGTTGTACAGAAAAGGCATGTCTGAAACAGAAATCCTTGTAGTGGCTCAAAAATTTATTAATTGTGGTCAGTCTGACTGATTGGTGACCTTGTAGGGGAAATCCTTTTAAATCTTATAATTTTTATTTTTATGTATTCCTTACAAATGCTATTTAAAAAAACACATAATGCAAATGTTACCACCATAACTTTGTTTAAGTTTATACTGTAGTAGTTTGAGCTTACATTGTTTGTAAACATGTCTTATAACATTGATCATATAAGGCCCAGTTCCTGTTAGAACAATGTCCCTTTTCCTCCTCCCCCAGGCCAGTTGCTGCCTCTCTTCTACCCTCTGTTTAAATGATATTGGGTGCCTTAAATAAGATTTAAACATGGACTCATACAGTGGTGGTTTGGAAATTGTTGTGGTGGTGGTTATTTGTTTTGCTTTTGGTTTATTTATTCTTTCTAGTTGATGTACTTTGATTAATATAGTGAGTTTTATGGGGAGTGATATGTGCTCTGACACAATTTCATATAAATGGAAAGCTTAATGGTATACAATTTTATTGTATAATGAAGTGCATAACACATCTTGTTTATCCATTTATTTGTTGATGGATGTATTTTCTTACTTCTTTATCATAAAAACTTCTACCAGCAGGAATGTCAATCACTTTCTTGAAATCCATTATCTATTCATGTAAAGTGTCCATAAGTAAGACTGTGAGATCATATGATATATGTTAAACTTTTAAAGAACATCCATATTGTTTTATGCAGTGACTGCTACATTTCACAATTTTACCAACACAGTATGAGAGTTCAAATTTATCACCAGTCCCATCAACACTTACTATTTTCTATTACTATGATAGACTCTACACTATTGAATGTGCAGTAATGTTTCCTCACGGTTTTGATTTTTTATTTCTTTCATGTTAGTGATGTAATTCATCTACTTCATTGAAGTTGTGCCCTATTACTAGGCATGACCTCCCTTTCATTGGTTGCTTGATAATTTGGTTGTTGGATTTCTTAAGTTCTCTTAATATTCTTTTTATTAATCTCAGATATAATCCACAAATTTCTTCCTGTATTGTAAAATGACTTTTCATGCTATTGATTATGTCCCTTGATACACAATATATTTTAAGTCATGTAAGATTCAGGGCTCTGTTAGTTGCCTCTGCTTTAAATTGCTGCCAAGACCATATCTAGAAGATTTTTACTATGTGTTTGTTTTTGGATTGTTATACTTTGAGTTCTTTGATGCAGGGATTTAAACCATTATAAGATTATTTTTGTTAATATTTAAGATGGACCACCTTCCTTTCTACATATGGATACTGTTTTTATACCCTTATTAAAGATATTATGTTTTTCACTATTGAGTGATCTTGGCATTTGCTAAATATAGATTGATCTTATTCTCTCAAAGGTTTGTATCTAAGTTCTAACGGAGACCTTGATGATTAGCCTTAACTTGGGCACATTTCATACTGTTTTGGTGGCTTTTCCATTGTAAGATGTGTAAAAAGGAATAAGGTGTCTGCCCTTTAGTTTTATTCTTTAGTGAATTTGTTTTGGCAAATGAAACCTGGAGAATTCATATTGAGTTGGTGAATTTTTTTTTCTGCAGCAACAAAAATGCTACCAGAATTTTTATAGCAATCGTATTATGTTTTTTGCTGTCAACTGATATAATGAATATTTTAGCAATAATGTTTCCCAGTTGGTAAGCCTAAGATGCCTTCCCAGTATCTAAGTCTTTTCACTGTCTTGGTTAGCTATCACTCAGTCGTTATTTCTTTGTTTAGTTTTATTTCTGTCATTTATGTTATTTCAAGAGGAAGTATTTTTTAAATTTCTTTTCTCACCATGGAAGGAGTTACAGAGACAAAGTTTGGAGCTGTGATGAAAGGATGGACCATCTAGAGACTGCCATATCTGGGGGTCCATCCCATAATCAGCTTCCAAACGCTGACACCATCACATACACTAGCAAGATTTTGCTGAAAGGACCCAGATAGAGTTGTCTCTTGTGAGACTATGCTGGGGCCTAGCAAACACAGAAGTGGATGCTCATAGTCAGATATTGGATGAATCACAAGGCCCCCCATGGAGGAGCTAGAGAAAGTAACGAAGGAGCTAAAGGGATCTGCAATCCTATAGGTGGAACATCAATATGAACTAACCAGTACCCCCCCACCCCCCGAGCTCGTGTCTCTAGCTGCATATGAATCAGAAGATGGCCTAGTTGGCCATCAGTGGAAAGAGAGGCCCATTGGTCATGCAAACTTTATATGCCTCAGTACAGGGGAACACCAGGGCCAAGAAGTGGGAGTGGGTGGGTAGGGGAGTGGGTGGGGGAGCATGTGGGGGACTTTTGGGATAGCATTGGAAATGTAAATAAAATAAATACCCAATTTAAAAAAAAGAAATGTAAACAAATAAAATATCCAATTTAACAAAAGATACTAATATCAACATGCCACTGAACATGTCAACACATACGAAAGAAATAAGAAAGAAAGAAAAAAGAAAGAAAGAAAGAAAGAAAGAAAGAAAGAAAGAAGAAAGAAGAAAGAAAGGAGGGAGGGAGGGAGGGAGGGAGGAAGGAAGGAAGGAAGGAAGGAAGGAAGGAAGGAAGGAAGGAAGGAAGGAAGGAAGGAAGGAAGGAAAAGGAAAGGAAAGGAAAGGAAAGGAAGGAAGAAGAGTATAAACATGCCATATACGTGAATGTACATTAATTTTTAAATTCTAGCTTCAAGACCTTAAAAAAACCATTTGCAGTCATCTTCTAGATAAAGAACTTTCATTATTTATATGTTTTATTTTTAGTTTGCTTTATAAGTTTCCTTGTGTGTGTATTAAAAATACATGGCATGACATTGTAGGAGAACTGTTGATAAAAAAAAAAAGGCTACTATTGAAAAAAAAAAGATTTTCATGGTTACTGTTCAGGAAGATAACTAAAAATGTATCCTGCTTTTTCTGAATCAATATATCATTTCTAAGAAGTTTTCTTTTGTTTTTTAATATATAGAATCTGCAGAGGGATCATTCTGCTTCTTTTCCAAATTATATGCCTTCTCCATCTTCTCATACCTTATTTTCTCTGCCTTCTTGACAGTGGAAAATATGAAACATTTGTTCTGGTTCTGTATTTCATTTATTACTGTTATGTGTGTTAATTATACTAATAATATCATTAAGCAAAACATTGGAATAATGAAGTCTATTTTGGTCAATAAATATAGTTTTGTATTCAATATGGTAGATGATATGAAGGAAGTCATATTGACTGGATCTTAAGTGTTCCGGTCTCCAGCCTCTGGAGTCATTCCAGGAAACAGAAACATCATTCTGGGTAATAGAAGGAGGTAGTGCCATTTGAGAGGGACACTGGAACACTAGTCTCTTTCCTTCCTTCCTACAGTGAGCTGACCAGCCTTTTCCACAACCATGTTCCTGTCCTAAAGAAACCTAGCCAACAGCAATGGACTAAAACCTCTGAAACCAGGAGCCAAATTGACCATTTCCTCATGTTAGCTATTGACTTAGCACACATGCCACATGAGTGTAAAACTACTTTCCAAGGGCGTGACTGTTATATTCTCTTTTTAAAAAATGTAACACTACGTAAAGTTACTTATTATATATTTATTATAACTATTTGTTGGCTCAAATTTTTGAAATGATGTATTATTAGGGTGCTGTGGTGACTGGTACCTATAATCTCATCTCTCAGGAGGCTAGACCAAGGAAATAAAACATTTGAGACTACTCTGGGTTACAAAAATAACAAAAATAACAGTATATTGTGTATAGCACAAGATGCATGGAAATGTATAAAGAATGCTATAATGAACCTTTATGTACTGATTACTAGTTATAAAGGATGAGTCGTTTCTGGCCAATCCCATTTGACATTTATACTTACACCTTTCTCTTCACATCTAGATTATTTGGCACCATGTTATTCCGTTCAGCAATATTTCAAAGAAGATATGAGGGATAACATTAGTTAAATTACCCTCAAAAAAAAAAAAACATTAAGTATTCATTCAAATTCTACAAATCATTCAGACATTTTAACTAGCTGTTAAAGTGAAAACCAAAAAAAAATATTTCCATTATAATTAGTTATAAGATTTCTTTTATATTTTATTATCTATAAATTTATCCTTTATCTCTTCATTTAATTAATATATAATTACATCAATTGTATCATCTTCACTCATACCCATGTCTGCCCACATTCCTTCATTGCTATATAGCCTAGAGGGAGAGAACCTCCCAAGAAAGGAATAATAAATTGTTTTTCATTTTTTGTTTGTTTGGGTTTTTTCATATCTATAGTGAAGACATTAGGGAAAAATGCAGGTTTCAGTGACCCTGTAGAGAGTGGTTCCAGGCTGAGGATCATTAAAGGAGGGACCTAAAACAGAAACCCAACTTGACATCACATATTGACACAAGGGAGATTGTCTTTAACTAGAACAAAATACCCATGGAAGGAGTTACAGAGACAAAGTTTGGAGCCAAGATGGAAGGAAGGACCATGCAGAGACTGCCCCACCCAGGGATTCATACAATAATCAACCACCAAATGCAGACACGATTGCATATGCCAGCAAGATTTTCTGATAGGACCTTGATATAGCTGTCACTTGTGAGGCTATGCCAGTGTCTGGCAAATACAGAAATGGATGCCCACAGTCATCTATTGGATGAAACACAGGGCCCCCGATGGAGGAGCTAGAGAAAGCACCCAAGGAGCTAAAGGGCTCTGCAACCCTGTAGGAAGAACAACAATATGAACTAACCAGTACCCCCTGAGCTCGTGTCTCTAGCTGTATATGTAGCAGAAGATGGCCTAGTCGGCCATCATTAGGAGGAGAGGCCCATGGTCTTGCAAAGATTATATGTCCCAATACAGGGGAATGCCAGGGCCAGGAAACAGAAGTGGGTGGGCTGGGGAGCAGTGACGGGGGAGGATATACAGGACTTTGGGGATAGCATTTGAATTGTAAATGAAGAAAATATCTAATAAAAAATTGTTTAAATAAAAAAAATGAAATTCAATGTAGGGGAAATGGAAACTTTTAAAGATGCACATGAATCAAATGTGATTTAGCATTTCAAATCACATTACTCTTATAACCCAGGAACCCCCATGGTGAGTCCTCTGCATTTCCAGCAGAAACAAACAAAGTAATTGTAGAGAACCACTCCCTCTGTTAGATGCCACAGAATTATTCACACTGGATTCCCAAGACATATGAGAACATCTATGGAAATTATCAAAAATACAAAGGAATGATGTGTCCTATACAAAAGACCAGAGACTCAACGAGAAATCCTGGAAATGCAATCATCAGATTGTGGAAAATGTCTAAATGCAGGAGGTTAGGAAATAAATAACAATGAAAATAAATTTTTATAAAATCTTAAATTTTACATAAAAAGACATGTTAAATTGATATATCAAATAATGCAATAGAGTCTAACCAAGTAAATGAGTTCAAATTAAATTAGGCAAAGTGTTCTAGGCTAAGAGATAATAATAATAAATTAACAATAACAACAACAACAACAATAATAATAATACCTCAAATATCAATTCAGAAAGAAGAAGCGGAACATTTGAACAAACCTCCAACATGAGAAGAGAATGGAAGTGCCCAATATTTGTTACAAGAATGGCCCAGGATAAAAAAAATATGTACTGCAAAAGAAATCAAGGATCAATGAGATTTAATCAAGATGCATATATATAAAACCCAAATTAAAATAAATAAAAGCCTAACAATATCAGAGCTACCTTAAGAAAAATGTACTAGAAATAGCAAAGTGAGACAACTCAACAGATAAAGTCTTGACACCAAGTTTGAAAACCTAAGGGCTTAATACCAATTTGGTGGGAGAGAATCTATGCCTACCAATTTGCCTTCTACATGTGTAAAGGCTGTGGCATGCATCAACACACACACACACACTCCAAAATTAAATAAACAATGTTTAAATTAGTAATAAAAAGAAAAACAGAATAAAGGTTGCATTACCTGACATACGCAATTAGAAACATGACAGAAATGTGTATTAGTGAAAATGGATACAGAAAATAATTAATTCATTTTCAAATTGTTGAGTTAAAATATATATTAAATATGATTTTACATAATAATTTATCATTCAAAACTGAGATAAACAAGTAAACACGTTTTTGTATTTTGTTATGTCATAGTAGGGGTATAAGAAGAAAATTAAACCTAATGGAATGATATAGATCTATTAACTCCTTAGGTACACTCCAGGAAAGCTCTCTTGCCTTTGGAATTATAATTCTCCAAGAAGCAATGGTAGGTCTTAATTTTAGTATTTAAATTAAGACTCATTATGTATTATATTATAATGTACATTATTCTCATAATTTACCTCTTTTCATAGCATAGTTCAAAACTGTACCCTTTCTCCCTTTGCTCTCCTGCCTACTTCAGAATCTTATCAAACATGAACTTTAATAATCTTGTTGAATGGTGGCCTTTTCTGTTATAAAGTCCTAAAAACTTCTTTATCTCACATATCCATAGACTAAGGTAATGGCAATTATCATCCCAGCATTCTGTAAACACTTACTAAACTACGTTTATGTGTGTCCAGTGGTGTGACTAAACTCCACTAAGTATATCTATATCTATGCTGAACCAATGCCAAAATTAAGATCAGTAAAAGTGGAAAGAACAGCAAATACTATAACTTGGCACACTCGAATTCGGTACTAAAGACAGGCAAAGGCATTTTAGAAGCTAACCACCATCCTTCTGCAGTTTTGGTATTCTTAGAATCCTGCATGGATAACACCAATAAAAACAGCTTGTACCTGAAGGGTTAGTTCACGAAGAGCAAACAGATCAAAAGCAAGATCTGTCTCTGCATTAATATCTAAAGTAAGAAAGTCCTCTTGGTTTATTAACCGTTTATCACTCATTGGTTCCAAAAAGGACACCTGTGGGATGCCATCTTTGTCAAAAACGAACAAGCAAGCAAACAAACAAAACAAACACTATAATTTGGCTAAATCTGTCATCAATGTTGCTAACTGGCAGGCAAAAAGATTATACAATTCAAGTAAGAATGGAGTTTAGTCATCTTTTTGTTACTAATATTTCCAGAACAATCCAAGACTGTCTTCTTTCTTTATGAGGAAGAAAGAATCTGAGGACTGGATGCAGGGCTTTAGTCACCCAGCACTGCCTTGGCATTTGGGAAGCCAGGTGCTCAGAATCACAGTGGAGGACACTGGAGCTAGAAGTCACATTAGGAAACTGTGGACAAGGTAGTCAAGAGAATCAGACTGGCTTGAGTTGTGGCTGTTAGCCCTGTCCTTTCCTCTGAACTTTGCTTTATATTAACAACTCCTTTGCATATTGATTCTCACAAATAATTTATAGTGAAAAAGAATTGTTTCCTTATCAGGAGTAGGAGGATACACTAAGAGATAGGCTTCTGCTTGCAAAAGCTGATCTATCTGTAAAATGTGATAAATTTTCTAATGCTCTACTAAAGCTAATTCAACATACAGAGCAAAGATCAAACCTGGATCCAGCCTTGCTGAAGGCGTTAGTGCCTAGGAAGGGACACAACAGAAACTTTTCAAAGACTTAACTAAATCTAAACATAACAGAATTTCAAAGATTAATATGTTTCCTTATACATTTTCATCATGTCAACAAGAACAAGTTGTGAAGGTGATTGCATGTGTTGTGTGAGGGGGTATAAATTTGTATGTTGTCTGGCCATTAGTTCTATATACTTATGCAAATTTTACTCTTTCTTCACCCCATAGTCTGGCAGTGAACAAAGGAAGCTTATAACACTAAGACACTAAGCCAAGAGCATTTCTGTTAATCATTTCTCTTGGCATTATGACATCATGACAAAAATACCTAACAGAGACAACCTAACGGAGGAAGATTTATGTTGGCTCACAGATTCAGAAAAAATACTAATCTATCCAAGTCGGAGAGACTGCAAGGGAAATTCCCAGTGTGTGAGTGTTTGCAGGACTCCACAGATGGTGGCTGCATGAGGACACAGAAAGAATGTGAGGATAATTTGCCCCCAGGGATCTGCCCCTACTGACCCACTTCCTCCAGCTTGGTCCAACCTCCTAAAGGTCTACAACCTCCCACAATAGCACTATTAGCTAGGGATGGAGTGTTCAAATGAATGGGCCTGTAGGGAGACATTTCAGGCATATACCATAACATTCCATCTCTGGTTCCCACAGGTTCAGGCAATCTCTCAGTGTAAAATATATCCAGTGTAAGTTAAAAGGTACCAGTAATCTTAGCAGTGTGGGTACTATTCAAAGGTATAACACTTCTGAGATTCAGAACAACTTATTGCCTTGCACTCTTATAAACTAAAATTCACTAAATTAAATTTTCATATATATATATATATATATATGCAAATTAAATGTTTCTATTCCAAACAAGAGGAACAAGAAAACAATACAGAGATCTTTACCAATAAAAGACTGAAACAGGGCTGGTGAGATGGCTCAGTGGGTAAGAGCACCCGACTGCTCTTCCGAAGGTCCAGAGTTCAAATCCCAGCAACCACATGGTGGCTCACAACCATCTGTAATGAGATCTGACTCCCTCTTCTGGTGTGTCTGAAGACAGCTACAGTGTACTTACATATAATAAATAAATAAATCTTTAAAAAAAAAAAAAAGACTGAAACAGTAGGCTGACATCAGTAGCCTGTGGTAATATCATCTGATCTTACTCCCATTGCTTGTTACCTGCAGAGTCCACATGGTTTCTCTCTTGAGTGAACCTCATTTGATGACTGCAAGTTTCTCTGGGAGACATCCCATAATCCTGGCAACTTCAGTATCCAGGATCACCACAAACACTGTGCTGTTCTGTTCCATTTTCTGATAGATCTCTTGCCCTCTGGAATCTTGCAAGCCAGACTTTAATGTCTGCATTCTTGTGGCACTCTGATCTTCCAGAATATTCTTTTAAGTTCTTTTCACTACCTTGGAGATGCTGACTGGGAAGAGTTCAGAACTTTTCAAAATTTCCAAAATTTAAGGATCTTTCTTACCGGAAAGAATTAAGAATACATGTTGTCTAAACATGTGTATAGACTACAAAGCATACTAATAGGAAAACCAAGTTAAGTTGTAAGATTTACCCCTGTGTGCACGAGGGCCTATCAAACTGAGAAACAACCAGCAACATAAGAATAACACAGAGCAGTATATTTCCTTTCCCCAAATTTTAAAGAAATTTATTGTTATGATTATTGACTGGCCAGGCAGCTTTATAATTTGTTCTTGATATCAATGCAGTTGAATATATTGTAGTAATTAAAACATTTTGCAATTTATGTTATTTTGTGTTTCTAAAATTGAGAATTGGAGTCCGAGTCCTTTTAAAACTGGTGTACTTCCCACATTTAAAGACATCTACAACAATATTCCCAGAACCTACTTAACTGATATGACACAAGGTAGATGATCACCCCATTTTTAACCTTTGGGGAGTAGATTTTAGTTGAGATAATGTACTCTGCCTGAAAGTGTGTGACTGTGTTTCATACATTATATAGAAATACCAGGAAGTACCTTGCTTGGGTTGGAGGCTCTTAATTTTAAAATGCCCGTATAAAAAAAAAACAAAACAAAACAAAACAACAACAACAACAACGACAGAAAAACAGTAAAATAAAGGATTTAATTTGACTCAAAGTACATTGTCACACAATTCACCTTGAAATGGCATGTTTCTGGTGGCTCTGATTAGTGATTACATCTGTTAAAAAAAACCTTCAATGTCAATATGTGCATATCTGGCATATATATGTACAAATGTTCTTAAAAAAACTAAATGTAATCTGGGAGATCTTATCCAAAATCTGTGCATAGACATGTTTAAAAGGATCTGTTTTGTTATTTAAAAAGAGTGATCAGATTTCACATGTCAACAGCTCAAAGGATTGTGTTGAGTCATCTGAACTCTACATCATTCTTAGCTTCAGTGAGTGAAGCAGGCAGTGTTGTACTAAATTTTGCTGTGATATTAGTGGTGATTTCCATGAGTCTTTCTATTATACTCCAAGGCTATGGCAGTAGCTTCTATACATTCAGTATGGAATTCATATAGGCAAAGGCAAACATAAAGCTTATTTCCTGTCATAACAGTCCTGGAGCTTATCTATAAAAACTAAATATGGCATTGATTTTCAGTGTTTATATGCGGGGATCCTACTACACCAAATATATCTTAGTTTTCTAAAACATAATAATGTAATAAACTTGTATTAAGCTAATTATGAAGAGCCACCACATTATATTTAGCATAACAAAAAAGTATTTAAAAAAAGAGAAAGAAAAAAGTAAACAAACTAAGTCGCATCTAATTGTAACAAAAGTCTTAAGAAACTAAAAGGAAATTACTCTATTTCCTGTCATGCATGACATTTGGAGAATTGGATTCTAATCTCCAATTATATTTATTCTCATCAATATTTCCACCATCTTCTTAGACAAGATGAGACACTGCCCCTTAAATCTAATATGTCCCCTTAGTCAACAAAAGCATAAATTGACTCGGAAATTTTGTAACTCTTCATTTACCTGTTGTTCACTTTAACGTTAATGTCACCTTTACCTCTATTAAGAGAAAATGAAGAAAATGTCTAATAAAATAAAATACAATAAAATGTAGAGAGAAGATGTCTTATACAACTTAAGTTGCTGAGTAATTTGAAAGTGAGCTTCATCTCTATGGATTCCTGACATGGGAGGGTTTCAGGGGGGGGCGACTAAATGATCCTTCATATTACAGTAACCACAGCTGTAATGTTATAAGTCATACCTATTCTTACTTTAGTTTTGGTTTATGTTAGCTCTAATCATAAAATGCACACCGTCTCACTTTATGTGCAGTAAACATTGTAATCAGAATCCATTTTCTACACTGGGAAGGTCAGGGTCCTTTTCATTTTAGGTGCCTCTAAATTTTACAGATAACGTTGGCACCACACTGCATAGAAAGACAAGTCCCAAGACGATAATTTAGTAAAGTGCACACTTTGAGGTGTGAGTTTGATATTGACTGTGGGATTTGTTTCCATCTCCCTTTAATTGAATCTCATAGCTATAATGATTTCTGTGATCCTACCCCAGCTCTGCTCACACACCTCACTGAGCCAGGAATAGAATATTAACATGCCAGATCTTGTCAGCTTGTGTCGCAGCTCTGCTGTTCCATAAACAAGCGAGTATCGGTGAGGCTGTTATGAGAGACCTTTATCATATGCATAATGTGGGCCATCTGCTATAACTGCTTTAACGTGACAATAAGGTCGTTTTGCCTAATATTTAGATCACTCCTCAAAGCTTTATCTGTACACACTACACGAACTTTACTTCACCTAAGCAAACACATTTTAAAACTCATAAGAGTATAATGGGTTTCTTTTCAAGCACATATACTGTAGGTAATTATTTAGAAGCCAAAGAAAATATTCACCTAATTTCTTTTAAAGTACATTTACAAGTTTTTCTCTAATGGTTTATCGATTAAAGTTATATGTTGTGGGGACTGGGTGTGGCGGCAGTTCCAAAGGCGCCAGGGACTGCAGCTAAGTCCTATGACTTGCACCTGACATCCTCATATAAACCACAAACATCGTGAGAGCTGCGCAGGTGTACCAGGTTACTGGTGAAGCCATTTTGGTGGAGATATGCCCCTGCAGCCCTGATTAGCTGAAGCTGCGTACCTGGTGAGGTGATGTAGCCTGCTGTGCGTGGATGAGAACTGATAGTATATAAGAGTGAGAGGCCCAGGGCTCGGGGTCTTTCGCCTATACAGTCAATGCGCAGCCCAATAAACGTGTGCAGAAGGATTCTATTGTGGTGTCTTTCTTGCTGGCGAGTCAGGCGTCCCACAATATGTGTGTGATCGTATTTCCTGTGACATGTATTGGAATGTAGGTGTTGTGATTCCTTGGGTCCCCTTGGATCTCCCTATCCTACATTCTCTTGTGCAGCATCCTCCAAGTCCACATTCAGAGATGCTATTTTTTTCCTCTGGTGTGCACATGTAGAACTGAATTTTTTCACCTCTCTCTGTGTTGAAACTTATCCTTCCTCAGAGCACTGTCAGTTTCTTATTTCAAAGCAAACATTTGAAACAGAAAATGTTCTGTTTTGTGAAAGAACCACAAATGCTCCTTAAAATCAGAGCATTATGTTCCCTGAATAAACTGCAAGAAAAACCATGTGCTGTGAATTATCTGGAAGAGTCTTACAAGAAGGTATCATGATCAAATATGTTGATTTCAGGGTGGTTGTTTTCTATAATACTGCTGTTTGTTTGGCATGGGTCTTGTATAATGTGTTTATTCATTATGTACCAAGGAACGACTATTGGAGGCTGTCTTCCCATATCTATTTGCTGAACTTTGAAGTGCTAAGTGCTTATAGACATAAGAAGTTGAATATATTTATTTTAACAATACTTTAATGGCAGCAATAATTCTAGTTTCTAGATTCCTCTTTATGTTTTCCAGCATCTCCGTAGCTTTTAAATGGTGCACATGGTTTGTTCCCAGAAGTGAGCCAGACCCCCAACACACCTAGGTTAGGACTAGAAGTCAGAAGGCTCCCATCCAAATACTGGCGCTGTCAGTGCTATCTGAGTGAACTTCTTTTGTCAGTTTCCTGCTATCCTTAGCCTCTGATAGCCTAACAATAAGCGTATTTTGCTTGTGTAGCATACTACAGCCTATTTTCTCACCTTTATACTTTCATGCAATGTTCACACCTTCCCTAAGAGAAGGTCTGAATATGATGAAACTTTGGTAGATATAGCCACTGGATCTAAGTGATGAAGGGCTTCCAGGCTTCTGAGGAGTGTCTGCAGCGCCTCTCGTCTGTAATTGATTGTCTTCTAACATTAACTCTAGGAATTTTTTTTGTAGCAGTAAATTTAAAAAGGAAGAGGGAACTGCTTATTCATGCATCATGTTTATTTCCAGACCTGGGGATGCGGGGATGTAGCTGAGCTCATGTGTGACATGCAACCCTGGGTTCCACTCTCATCACAGCATGAAATACAGAAAAAGAAATAAAATCCTACCTTCCAACCTCACTACTAACTATCTGGAACTATGAATAGCTACATGGTATCCCAAAGAATATAACACACACACACATATATATGTATATACATATATATGTATATATGTGTGTGTGTGTGTGTGTATGTGTATATATATATACATATATATATATATATTCACAACTTTGAAGGCTTTAAAATTAAATAAATGAGGTCAATATACAAAACCATGTATAAGAAAGCCATAATATGTATATGTGAAAAAAATTGTAAGCTAGTCAGTGACAAGAAGAACTCATGCACATCTAGGTTAACAAATATCAGGATTTACAAAGAGAAATTATGTAGAAACGTGGAGAAAGAGAATGGTCATGATTGTTATGAAGCATGCCTAACCCAAAACTTAACAAGAGGTAGGAAGAGATAGGTTCACCTGGAGCTAATCCAGAGGCAACAATGACTTATCAATTTTACAGGCAATGTGTATCAATGCTGCTTATTCCCAGAGATAAGGCACAACAATAAATAATTTTCCGTACTGGATCTGACAAGGTGATCTTATTATTTTCAACATATACATGATTTTGATGCTTGCAGTTTGAAGATGTTCTGGCCTTCCACTTCGTGCCTGTTGTCTTTGTGTCTCTCGATCCAAAGCAAATTGTCTATATGCATAGAAAACAGGTGATAAGGATATCATTAAATAAAGACGTAATAAAGATCCCATGGTCATATTAGAATGTGAATCCGGCATGAGGCCATCATCAGTGAACGACCTCCATGCTTGGTCCACATGGTTTAAGTTTTTGAGCATGAGCTGTGCAGAAGTTTATCTCAGAGACAACTGTAATAATATTTACTTCTTTGGGGGTAAGTTATTGCATGGAGCAAAGATATTCTTTATAAATAAAATAGTTGAATATATTTCTTTATGAAACATCTAAATAGGATATGCAACCTGAGATAATTCATTTCCACTTGAAAAATATAATAAGCTCTTCCGGCCGGACCAGCACCAGGGTAGCTAGAGCACAGGGTCGGCTGACACCCACCAGCTAACCACCACCCCCGCCACAGGATTTTGAGACTGCTGGTGAGTGGAACACAGCTTCTGCTCCAGTCCAATCACGCGGGATCTGAGACTGCTTTGGTTGGGGAGGCAGAAATCCGGCCTGAGTAGGGCCACAAGCCTCTTCCGGTCAGAAAAGCTCCAGGGTAGCTAGGGCGCAGGGTCGGCTGATGATCGCCAGCTACCCACAACACCCGCCACAGGATCTTAAGACTTCTGGTGAGTGGAACACAGCTTCTGCTCCAATCCAATTACACGCTGGACCTGAGACTGCATTACTTAGGGAAGCAGAAAACCTGCCTGATTAGGACCACAGGCCTCTTCCGGCCAGACCAGCACCAGGGTAGCTAGATCGCAGGATCGGCTGACACCCGCCAGCTACCCACTACCCTCGCCACAGGATTTTGAGACTGCTGGTGAGTGGAACACGGCTTCTGCTCCAATCTTTAAACAGTGACAACCACAACAACTAACCCCAGAGATTACCAGATGGCAAAAGGTAAACGTAATAATCTTACTAACAGAAACCAAGACCACTCACCATCATCAGAACCCAGCACTCACACTTCGCCCAGTCCAGGGCACCCCAACACACTGGAAAAGCTAGACACGGATCTAAAAGCATATCTCATGATGATGGTAGAGGACTTCAAGAAGGACTTTAATAACACACTTAAAGAAATACAAAGGAACACAGGTAAACAGGTAGAAGACAGTAAAGAGGAAGCACAAAAATCCCTTAAAGAATTGCAGGAGAACACTGCTAAAGAGTTACAAATCCTTAAAGAAAAACAGGATAACATAATCAAACAGGTAGAAGTCCTTAATGAAAAACAGGAAAACACATCCAAACAGATGATGGAAATGAACAAAACCATGCTAGACCTAAAAAGGGAAGTAGACACAATAAAGAAAACCCAAAATGAGGCAACACTGGAGATAGAAACCCTAGGTAAGAAATCTGGAACCATAGATACGAGCATCAGCAACAGAATACAAGAGATGGAAGAGAGAATCTCAGGTGCAGAAGATTCCATAGAGAGCATCAGCACAACAATCAAGGAAAATGTAAAATGCAAAAAGATCCTAACTCAAAATATCCAAGAAATACAGGACACAATGAGAAGACCAAACCTACGGATAATAGGAGTGGATGAGAATGAAGATTTTCAACTCAAAGGACCAGCAAACATCTTCAACAAAATTATAGAAGAAAACTTCCCAAATCTAAAGAAAGAGATGCCCATGAACATACAAGAAGCCTACAGAACTCCAAATAGACTGGACCAGAAAAGAAATACCTCCCGACACATAATAATCAGAACAACAAATGCTCTAAATAAAGATAGAATACTAAAAGCAGTAAGAGAAAAAGGCCAAGTAACATATAAAGGCAAGCCTATCAGAATTACACCAGATTTTTCACCAGAGACTATGAAAGCCAGAAGATCCTGGACGGATGTTATACAGATACTAAAAGAACACAAACTCCAGCCCAGGCTACTATAACCAGCCAAACTCTCAATTAACATAGATGGAGAAACCAAAGTATTCCAGGACAAAACCAAATTCACACATTATCTCTCCACGAATCCAGCCCTTCAAAGGATAATAACAGAAAAAAAAACCAATACAAGGACAGGAACCAAGCCCTAGAAACAACAAGAAGGTAATCCCTCAACAAACCTAAAAGAAGACAGCCACAAGAACAGAATGCCAAATTTAACAACAAAAATAACAGGAAACAACAATTACTTTTCCTTAATATCTCTTAATATCAATGGACTCAACTCCCCGATAAAAAGACATAGACTAACAAACTGGCTACACAAACAAGACCCAACATTTTGCTGCTTACAGGAAACTCATCTCAGAGAAAAAGATAGACACTACCTCAGAATGAAAGGCTGGAAAACAATTTTCCAAGCAAATGGTATGAAGAAACAAGCTGGAGTAGCCATTCTAATATCTGATAAGATTGACTTCCAACCCAAAGTCATTAAAAAAGACAAGGAGGGACAGGTCATACTCATCAAAGGTAAAATCCTCCAAGAGGAACTATCAATCCTGAATATCTATGCTCCAAATACAAAGGCAGCCACATTCATTAAAGAAACTTTAGTAAATCTCAAAGCACACATTGCACCTCATACAATAATAGTGGGAGACTTCAACACACCACTTTCACCAATGGACAGATCATGGAAACAGAAACTAAACAGGGACACAGTGAAACTAACAGAAATTATGAATCAAATGGATCTGGCAGATATCTACAGAACATTCTATCCTAAAACAAAAGGATATACCTTCTTTTCAGCACCTCATGGTACCTTCTCCAAAATTGACCACATAATTGGTCACAAAACAGGCCTCAACAGATACAAAAATATTGAAATTGTCCCATGCATCCTCTCAGATCACCATGGACTAAGGCTGATCTTCAATAACAAAATAAATAATAGAAAGCCAACCTTCACGTGGAAACTGAACAACACTCTTCTCAATTATACCTTGGTCAAAGAAGGAATAAAGAAAGAAATTAAGGACTTTTTAGAGTTCAATGAAAATGAAGCCACAACATACCCAAACTTATGGGACGCAATGAAAGCATTTCTAAGAGGAAAACTCAGAGCTCTGAGCGCCTCCAAAAGGAAACTAGAGAGAGCACACATTAGCAGCTTGACAACATACCTAAAAGCACTAGAACAAAAGGAAGCAAATTCACCCAAGAGGAGTAGACGGCAGGAAATAATCAAACTCAGGGGTGAAATCAACCAAGTGGAAACAAGAAAAACTATTCAAAGAATCAACCAATCAAGGAGCTGGTTCTTTGAGAAAATCAACAAGATAGATAAACCCTTAGCCAGACTCACTAGAGGGCACAGGGAAAGCATCCTAATTAACAAAATCAGAAATGAAAAAGGAGACATAACAACAGATCCTGAAGACATCCAAAACACCATCAGATCCTTCTACCAAAGGCTATACTCAACAAAACTGGAGAACCTGGATGAAATGGAGAAATTCCTAGACAGATACCAGGTACCAAAGTTGAATCAAGATCAGGTTAATGATCTAAACAGCCCTATATCCCCCAAAGAAATAGAAGCAGTCATTAATAGTCTCCCAACTAAAAAAAGCCCAGGACCAGATGGGTTTAGTGCAGAGTTCTATCAGACCTTCAAAGAAGATCTAATCCCAGTTTTTCACAAACTATTCCACAAAATAGAAACAGAAGGTACTCTACCCAACTCATTCTATGAAGCCACAATTACTCTGATACCTAAACCACAAAAAGACCCAACAAAGATAGAAAACTTCAGACCAATATCCCTTATGAATATTGGTGCAAAAATCCTCAATAAAGTTCTTGCTAACCGAATCCAAGAACACATCAAAACAATCATCCATCCTGACCAAGTAGGTTTCATCCCAGGGATGCAGGGATGGTTCAATATACGGAAATCCATCAACGTAATCCAGTATATAAACAAACTCAAAGACAAAAACCACATGGTCATCTGGTTAGATGCGGAAAAAGCATTTGACAAGATCCAACACCCATTCATGATAAAAGTCTTGGAAAGATCAGGAATTCAAGGCCCATACCTAAACATGATAAAAGCAATCTACAGCAAACCAGTAGCCAACATCAAAGTAAATGGTGAGAAGCTTGAAGCAATCCCTCTAAAATCAGGGACTAGACAAGGCTGTTTTCTCCATACCTATTCAACATTGTACTTGAAGTCCTAGCCAGAGCAATTCGACAACAAAAGGAGATCAAAGGGATACAAATTGGAAAAGATGAAGTCAAAATATCACTTTTTGCAGCTGATATGATAGTATATATAAGTGACCCTAAAAATTCCACCAGAGAACTCCTAAGCCTATTAAACAGCTTCGGTGAAGTAGCTGGATATAAAATTAACTCAAACAAATCAATGGCCTCTCTCTACACAAAGAATAAACAGGCTGAGAAAGAAATTAGGGAAACAACACCCTTCTCAATAGTCACAAATAATATAAAATATCTTGGCGTGACTCTAACTAAGGAAGTGAAAGATCTGTATAATAAAAACTTCAAGTCTCTGAAGAAAGAAATTATAGAGGATCTCAGAAGATGGAAAGATCTCCCATGCTCATGGATTGGCAGGATCAACATTGTAAAAATGGCTATCTTGCCAAAAGCAATCTACAGATTCAATGCAATCCCCATCAAAATTCCAACTCAATTCTTCAACGAATTAGAAAGTGCAATCTGCAAATTCATCTGGAATAACGAAAAACCTAGGATAGCAAAAACTCTTCTCAAGGATAAAAGAACCTCTGGTGGAATCCCCATGCCGGACCTAAAGCTCTACTACAGAGCAATTGTGATAAAAACTGCATGGTACTGGTATAGTGACAGACAAATGGACCAATGGAATAGAATTGAAGACCCAGAAATGAACCCACACACCTACGGTCACTTGATCTTCAACAAGGGAGCTAAAAACATCCAGTGGAAGAAAGACAGCATTTTCAACAAATGGTGCTGGCACAACTGGTTGTTAACATGTAGAAGAATGCGAACTAGCCGGGCGTGGTGGCGCACGCCTTTAATCCCAGCACTCGGGAGGCAGAGGCAGGCGGATTTCTGAGTTCGAGGCCAGCCTGGTCTACAAAGTGAGTTCCAGGACAGCCAGGGCTACACAGAGAAACCCTGTCTCAAAAAAACCACAAAAAAAAAAAAAAAAAAAAAAAAAAAAAAAAAAAGAATGCGAATTGATCCATTCCTATCTCCTTGTACTAAGGTCAAGTCTAAGTGGATCAAGGAACTTCACATAAAACCAGAGACACTGAAACTTATAGAGGAGAAAGTGGGGAAAAGCCTTGAAGATATGGGCACAGGGGAAAAATTCTTGAATAGAACAGTAATGGCTTGTGCTGTAAGATCGAGAATTGACAAGTGGGACCTCATGAAACTACAAAGCTTCTGCAAGGCTAAAGACACCATCAATAAGACAAAAAAACCACCAACAGATTGGGAAAGGATCTTCACCTATCCTAAATCAGATAAGGGACTAATATCCAATATATATAAAGAACTCAAGAAGGTGGACTCCAGAAAGTCAAATAACCCCATTAAAAAATGGGGCTCAGAACTGAACAAAGAATTCTCACCTGAGGAATACTGAATGGCAGAGAAGCACCTGAAAAAATGTTCAACATCCTTAATCATCAGGGAAATGCAAATCAAAACAACCCTGAGATTCCACCTCACACCAGTCAGAATGGCTAAGATCAAAAATTCAGGTGACAGCAGATGCTGGCGAGGATGTGGAGAAAGAGGAACACTCCTCCATTGTTGGTGGGATTGCAAGCTTGTACAACCACTCTGGAAATCAGTCTGGCGGTTCCTCAGAAAATTGGACATAGTACTACCAGAGGATCCAGCAATACCTCTCCTGGGCATATATCCAGAAGATGTCCCAACCGGTAAAAAGGACACATGCTCCACTATGTTCATAGCAGCCCTATTTATAATAGCCAGAAGCTGGAAAGAACCCAGATGTCCCTCAACAGAGGAATGGATACAGAAATTATGGTACATTTACACAATGGAGTACTACTCAGCTATTAAAAAGAATGAATTTATGAAATTCCTAGCCAAATGGATGGACCTGGAGGGCATCATCTTGAGTGAAGTAACACAATCACAAAAGAACTCACACAATATGTATTCACTGATAAGTGGATATTAGCCCAAAACTTAGGATACCCAAGATATAAGATACAATTTGCTAAATGCATGAAACTCAAGAAGAATGAAGACCAAAGTGTGGACACTGTGCCCCTTCTTAGAATTGGGAACAAAACACCCAGGGAAGGAGTTACAGAGACAAAGTTCGTAGCTGTGATGGAAGGATTGACCATTTAGAGACTGCCATATCCAGGGATCCATCCCATAAGCAGCTTCTAAATGCTGACACCATTGCATACACTAGCAAGATTTTGCTGAAAGAACCCAAAGATAGCTGTCTCTTGTGAGACAATGCTGGGGCCTAGCAAACACAGGAGTGGATGTTCACAGTCAGCTATTGGATGTATCACAGGGCTCCCAATGGAGAAGCTAGAGAAAGTACCCAAGGAGCTAAAGGGATCTGCAACCCTATTGTTGGAACAACATGATGTACTAACCAGAACCCCGGAGCTCTTGTCTCTAGTTGCATATGTATCGAAAGATGGCCTAGTTGGCCATCACTGGAAAGAGAGGCCCATTGGACTTGCAAACTTTATATGCCCCAATATAGGGGAATGCCAGGGCCAAAAGAATGGGAATGGGTGGGTAGGGAAGTGGGGGGCGCTATGGGGGACTTTTGGGATAGCATTGGAAATGTAACAGGAAAATATGTAATAAAAATATTAAAAATTAAAAAAAAAATCCAAAATTTCTGGGTCTAGTGTAGCAGGTCTGAGGCAGAAGGATTCTAAGTTCAAGGCAAACTTGGGTTGTACAGCAAGACTCAAAAAAAAAAATATAATAAGCAACTATAGTCTATTGTGACAAACAGTCGTAGACAGCTGGGCTACTTTTAGGCTGTAAGGATTAACCACTCAATATTCTTCATTTACTAAGATAGAAACAATTCTGAATGAAGTTAGTTTTCATCTTTATTCAAGAGGAGACTTTTTTTTTAAACCAGTGTTCCCATTTTACTTGTTGCAGCAGCTTTGGAACAAATACTTTAAAAGTGATGATGGTATACATTTAGACCATTCCTCATCTAGTATTTTAAAATATGCATTATGATTTAACATATATACCATACATATACAGACAAAATATGCATTTTGATTTTAACATGTATATGTATAACATATATACACAAAAATATGCATTATGATTATTATACACACACATGCATGCAGGCATGCGTGTGTGTGTGTGTGTGTGTGTGTGTGTGTGTGTGTGATATATAAATCAGGATACCTAGGCTAACTACTCAGTCAGTAAAGTGCTTGAATACAAAAATTAGGACCTGGGGTCAGTCCTTAGAACCCAAGGAAAAAACGTCAGAGATGTTTACAACCAGTGGCACATGTAGTCCTAGTGACATGGAGATACAGGTAAGTGAATGCTGGTGTCCACTGGCCAGCCACCATAGTCTACTCAATGATGCTTAGTCCCACTGAGTCAGAGAAAGCAGTGAGAGGCCCTACATCTTCTTTGTTGGTGCTATAAAATTATCTGACCAAAGGATTTAAGAGACAATAGGTTTTCTTTGGCTTGCACTTCTGAGTGATATACTCCACCATAGAGGGGAAGGTAAGGCAGTAAGCAGAGAAGACATAGCAGCAGAGAAAGAAACTGCCACCTTATATTGCCTCGGAATTCAGAGAGCAGAGAGTGAACAGGAAGCTGAGCCAGGCTACTTATAAAGCCTCAAAGCTTCAGACACACTTCCTTCAGGAGGCTTCATCTCCTGGAATTTCCCCAACCTTGCTTCCTTAATAGTGCCATCAGCTAGGACCGAATACTCAAATAGGTCTGCCTGTGAGGGTATGTCATATTCAACCCACAGCACTGTCTCACAAAGGAAGATCCACAACTCCAGAGTAACAGCTATAGAAGATGATCTCTGAGCTTCAGCTTGAGATGTGTGCATGTGCACATGTGCACACACACAAACACACACACACAGAAAGACAGAGAGAGACAGAAAGAGACAGAGACAGAGAGACAGAGACAGGAAGACAAGAGAGAGAGAGAGAGAGAGAGAGAGAGAGAGAGAGAGAGAGAGAGAGAGAGAGAGAGAGGAGAGAGAGAGGCTCAAAATACAACAACCCCAATCCTTCCCTTAAAGCTCTCTAGTTACATTTTCTTTGAAGGCAGTGAGCTTTCCAAGTATGTGGCAAGCATACACTGTGTAAGGTGATGCAGAACCTAGCAGACTAGTCATTGCATCTTCATACATATTTATACATTCTTCTCTAAAGCAGCTGGATGATTTGCATCATGTATTATTAATTAGTGGAGATGCTAGTAAAAGAAACTAAGTTTCCAGGAAAAAAATGAAACATTGCTCAGTATCTGTACCGAAAATGCTCATGTCGGAAAAGATTCCCAAAAAGTAATTAGCATCTACCAAAGGCAAACTGGTCACTCAGAAAAGGCACTAAAGTGAGCTGCGTCTGTACTTAACAGATGAATTCCTGCCCAGGGACTTAGACAGAGCTTCAGGGACTGGATACTGGAAGCCTTGCCATCCTGACGACGGACTGATCAGACACATTTAATTTTATTCCCTCCCACAACCTACTAAAATACACGATAGATCTTTTTCACTCTAACAAAAAACCTAAATTTACTGAATGCGGAAGAAACGGAAGAGGAGATATCAGTAAAAACAAATGGAATCTAGAAAGCAGATGGAACACTGGGACATAACACAGACTACAGAAGGATAAGTCCTACCAATCACTGAGAGACTCAGAATCCCAATCCAATTTGCTTCCTGGAATCCTCCAAAGACAGGCGTGTAACTAGGTAGAGTCACCTCTAGTGATACAGGAGAATCACCAAAGAGGATCCAGAAGCTCGAGCGGGCAGTGATTACTGCCTCCACTACAGGCAGGGCACCCCTTTCTCCTGTGTAGCATGATGGAAGGGAAGTGGCATACAGGAAAAGACCTCTGAACTGTGGAGTTCCAGGCATAGTCAAGGGTAGAAAGAGACGTTATTATGAAGACGAATAAGCATGTCTGTACCTGCATATGTAGTGAATAAGTGCTGCTAGCCTGTCTCTCCTACTTAGTTTGCAGATTTCCTGAAACCTAGGAAATTACTCTCAGGCAAAATGTCTGAATGGTCACCTCCGAAATTCTGCCCTCTTTAAGGGAAGACAACACACGCTGTGGCATGAGACAGGTTTTACTTCTGATTGGCCATGATTCACAGTCTCCTGATGTGGTGGTCTCAGACTATTGGCAGGTCTTATCTGTTGTGTTATGGTTGCCTTCTGACTTGGCCCTGAGGTTTGTTTCCTCTTCTGTCTCCTCTTCCTTTCCCTTTTGCATTTCCTCTCTCTTACACACGCCTGATATCTAAGAAACCCTTCAATGAGGAGAAAGCTAGGAGAAATCAGGAGATTCTGGTCACATTTCTCTAGTCACCTTGGGAGACCATTCCCAGAGTGCCAATCAGATTTTCAGTCTGTGTCTTTGCAGCACATAATCAAGTCGTCTTTCATCTATGAATGACGTGCACTAAACAGAGACTCTGCAGAAAGAAGAAAGTAATTAAAGTCACAGTAGCTTATTTATGTGACCTGAACATTGAAGCAAACAAAAACTGAAACAAATGATCAATTTACAGAAAAATAATGTAAGGCTTGAATTATGAAAATGTCAGTAAAAATGCTGAAGTTGAGTTAGAAAATAAACCAGAAAAAAACAAAATAATCTCAAAGAACTCTGAGAACACATGTAGAATATCCATCAATCAAATAAGAAACATGCTGCATACAATTAGTCAAAGATTCAGGAGTATTTATTCAATTGGAAAACTTAGCAGCCCAGATAGAGAACATTTGATGTATAGAGACCAGGCCACTGTGGACAGCACTGCATAGGCAGGGGATCCTGGATAGTATAAATGTGGGAAGAGTGGTAAACACACTGAATAATCATGCATTTATTTTCCTGTGTTTCTGATTTATAAATAATCTGTTTATCCTTTGAAATTTATATACTTCATTCAATATATTGATTCTATCCATCCACTACTTCTGTCTTTGTCAGGGTTATATTACTGTGATAAGACACCATGACCAAGGCAACTATTACAAGAGAAAACATTTAATTAGGACTGCCTTACAATGTCAAAGGTTCAGTCCATTACCACCACACTGGAAAGCATAGCTGCTTGTCAGCAGACATGGTGATGAAGAAGCTGAGAGTTCTATATCTTGTTCTGAAAGCAGCCAGAAGGAAACTATATTCTGCAGGTAGCTGGGAGGAGACTGGAATTCTACACTGGGCAAGACTAAAGGAGGCTGAGGAGCCAGTAAGCAGTACCCTTCTATGGCCTTTGCATTAGCTCTTGCCTCAAGGTTTCTGGCCTGCTTAAGTTCATGTCCTGACTTCCTTCAGTGATGAAAGCATATGATGTCAAAAGAGTGAGCCAAATACTTTTTTCCCAAACTTGGTCATTTGTTATGGTGTTTCATAATAGCAGTAGTAACCTCAATATAGACTGTTAGTATCTTAAAATAGATATTAGATCTTACTATCTAGTTTGGTGGTAAACTGACAGCCATAACAACACCCTATGTTTTTTGAGGTCCCTCTGGAATCTCTTTGAATGGCAACTCTTAGGAAGATATAATATACCAGGCAATGGATTCTTATATAATATACCATGTCTTCTGGAAACAGAAGTATCGACCAATGTAGAGTATCTTTGTTTAAATTCCTTTTAAATATATTTTAAAATTAGCTTATAAACTGGGAGATTTCCACAAGGCTTCTTCACGTGTCTTTAACTTTCACTTATCCATTCCATTGGACCGTCTCATATGCCAATCCCATGATCTCCTCTTAAACATGCAACCTTGAATAATTGGGACCCCCTTGCCTTATTCTGTTGATAGCTGGGGTTATAGGACAGTATCCTCTTACTAGGATCTCTTTTAGTTTTATAGTAATCAATAACCCTTTTTTGACAAGTTATACTCGAATTGTGGAAGTATTTCCACTTTGAAAAGCCCAGCTAATATTTTGCAAAAAGTCAGCAGAAATTCAAATAGTAGGCCCAAATTTATTTATATGTAATATAATACTATATCTCTGAAAGATGTGGAGAATTATACTTAATTTATCATTGCATAAAATAAATGACTGTGGATGTTTCATATTTAACAATAAGTGTAATTTTGTTTCTTGATAGAACTTGGAAAGGATATTGTTTGTATTTTGTATTAATTACTTTTTGCTGCTGTCATAAAATACCATGACCAAAAGTGACTTATGGAAGAATTACTTTGGCTCAGGGTTCTAGATAGAAGGTGTATCATGGCACAGTAGGAATGGTCACAGGCAGCCTGGCTGGAAGGCAAGAGAAACATCTTCAAAAACAAACAAGAGACAGTGAACTGAATGTGGATGAGGATATAACACCCTCAAAATTCAGGTTCAGCAAGACTGGTCCATGGCTTCCCTAAAGGTCACCACCCACTGGGGAACAAGAGTTTACACATGTGAGGTCTAGGGACATTTGTCATTCAGTCCAGTAGAGGACTTTCCTGTTCCAGGTTCTTTTCTCTCGGCAGTAATCATCTACCCAGTTCTTTAAGTTTATTGCTGATTACTTAATTAAAATAATTACAGTGATGCTGCTTTTATAAATAGCCTTCTTGTAGAATTTCTTCTGGAATGAATTTTCAAGTAGAATCCTACAGAATTCATGTTTGTGTAGCTGGTAATTAATAAAACATATTAAAGTATATTCATTGGTTATATTATCATCATCACTCATAAACTGCATGTAGTTGTGGGAATGTATACATGATCTAGAAGTATTCTTATTGACGATGGTGAAACTTATTTTTTAAAGTACAGATTAATAAAATGTCACCAGTTATGTTAAGAAAATTATAAAAAATACCCGTGCTGTCTCATTTACATTGGTGACAATATTGACTTAAAATAGTATAGTATCTTTTTGTGTTAACCAAGATAAACTTTTTAATGCAACCTGGAAAGAGTCTGATTGCTCTCATAATAAGAAGACAATAATTTTAAAGAGTAATCATGGAAGGTAACATACACAGATAAATTTGTTCTGTACCCCAGAGCAGAAAAATGCAGCCACTGATTACTCTTAAAATTTAAATTCAATAGATGGTATAAGGATGCTTTAGAAAAAAAGGGTCAGTGTTTTTACCACTTCTCACTTCATTTTAAATTAATTACTAAAGAAAATACTCAGCAAGAGGCATTACTTGACAAAATGCAAAGAAAATTATATTGCTGACTGTCTTTGTCAGTTTTCTATTGGTAGGAAGCGACACCATGATCGAGTTAACTAATAAAAGAAAGTGTTTGGTTGAGGCTTTATTTACAGTGTCAGTGACTGTCATGGTGAGAAGGATGCCCAGGGATGTCACCACCCACACCTCCACCATTGGTCACTTATTGGGAAAATGCCTTACAGCTATATCTCATGGAGACATTTCCTCAAAGGAAGCTCCTTTCTCTGTGATAACTCCAGCTTGTGTCAAGTTGACACACAAAACCAGCCAGTGCAAGTTGTAATTAGTGCAACTTGAAACGATTATTAAGGTATATAACTTGTGGGCTTGTGAGGAGGCATAGTGGATAGGAACACTTGCTATACAAGTTCGAGGGCCTAAGTTCAGATCCACAGCATCCACATGAAAAACTTGGTACAAGGCACATCTGTTACACCATTACTGAGAGGAGGGTGTGGAGGGGCAGACAGAAGGATCACTTGATTCAGGGGCATGCTGACCTATCTGAAAAACAGCCAGCTTCATGTTCAATAAGAGACTTGTCTCAAGGGAATATGCAAAGAAATGATACAAGATTTGTCTACTATCTTCATTTAGCCTCTACATACATATTAAACAGATGTGTGAACCTCTTACACACATACATAAACCACAAATATTCTAATGTGTCTGCATGGTATAAAAAGAAATAAAAAATTTCAATAGACTTCTAAGTGTTTCTAGCTATGTATTTTAATGAATATTAAAAATTCAAAGCAAAGAACTTAAAGAATTAATATAGAATGCATCCATTATACATATATTTAAACATAGAGGATTAATGAAACATAAAGGAAATACAGCCTAATGGAAATCAAGCAGAATAAGCAAATTGACCTGTTAGACTGAAAACACAATCAGATATTAAATCAGATATTAAAATAATTCAGTGATCTGAAAGTGAAATTAAATATATCAAAATAATAAATGTATTTCAGGGTTTCTGGATGTAGTAACAAAGCAAAGTATAATAATATAGAGAAGATTGGAGGCTTGGAAAAAAATGTTCTTTGAGCAAAAGCATTTCCAAAAGATAACAGATGTCGTTATAATAATAAAATACAATGTGGATTAGAGTGCTGAAAAAGATAATGGTGATCATTATAGGTGAGAAAGTATTCACTGTAGAGGTGACAATTCTGACTCTGGGGATTGTTCCTTGATCTCAAAATGAACACATACATAGCTAGTGTGGGATTTAAACAAAAGCTACCCCATAACTGATTCTTTAAAGTGATGAAAATTAGTAAAGTTGGTAGCCTGGATCCCTGTAGGGATTCAGGTGGGAGAGGGTGCCACTGCCTTCTGGCCATGGCTGCAGTCATTGTCTTGACATGTTCCATGCTGCCTTGTGCACTCCTTATCAAGGAGGAAGGCTAGGTGCCCTGGTTAGTAGCTTTTCTAAGAAGAACCAACACACCCACCCAACTTTGTTATGTCTCATCCATTTTTGGGTTTCCCTACTCTAGTTTAATTTAATTTGTTGTAATAAAACACCCTCACAAAAAGTGATTTACAAGAGAACATATCTACATTAATTTACAACTCCAGATAGTTGCAAATTAAATTACAGTTCCGTCGTAGTTCATGACTATGAGTAAGTCAAGGTGGCGGGAAATTGGCATAGCAGTCACCTCACAACAGCAAGAAAAGGTATGTGAAAAAGATATGTGGATGTTTTGTTCCCCCCTTCTAAGATGGATCAAAGTATCCACACTATGGTCTTCCTTCTTGAGTTTCATGTAGTTTGTGAATTGTATCTTGGGTATTCTGAGCTTCTGGGCTTCTGGGCTAAGTGGAGTAGAGACTGAAGAAATGACCATCCAGAGACTGACTCACCTGGGGACCCATCCCATATAAAATCACCAAACCCAGACACTGTTGTGGATGCCAGCAAGTGCTTGCTGACAGGAGACTAATACAGCTCTCTCCTGAGAGGTTCTGCCAGTGTCTGACAGAAGTGGATGTTCACAGCCACATACATTGAACTGAGCACAGGGTCCCCAATGAAGCAGCTAGAGAAAGGAACTTAGGAGCTGAAGGGGTTTGAGGTCCCATAGGAGGTACAACAATGTGAACTAGCCAGTACCCCCATTGCTCCCAGGGACTAAAGCACCAACCAAAGAGCACACATGGTGGGACTCATGGCTCCAGCTGCATATACAGCATATGATGGCCTAGTCGGTCATCAATGCGAGGAGAGACTTTTAGTCCTGTGAAGGTTCTATGCCCCAGTGGGGGGAAATTCCAGGGCTAGGAAGTAGGAGTGGGTGGATTGGTGAGCAGGAGGAGGGGGGTTAGGGGGAGGGTGTTTTTTGGAGGGGACACTAGGAAAGGGGATAACATTTGAAATGCAAATAAAGAAAATATCCAAGAAAAAGAAAAAGAAAAAAGATATATGGAAAAACCACACTCTTCTAACCCAAGAAAAAAATCAATTGGTGGGATTAGGAGAACATGGTAGACATAAATACTCAAGGCTAAGTGTTTAAGTAGAGACAGTGGGGACCCACTTATTAGAGCACCAAAAAAACAGAGGCTATGGAGATGGATCTAGTAAGCATACTTTCTGCAGTAGCATAAGGATCTTTGTTTATGCAGGTAAATCGCTAGATATGGCCATATGAACCTGCTTCCCAAAGGTTGGGAAGGTGATGCAGAGACGGGAGGATCACTGGCGTTTCCTAGCCAGTAGCCTAGCTAAAATTTATTGATTTCCACATTTAGGAGATTTCTTGTCTCAAGGAAGTAAAACACGGGCAAGTAGAAGACATTTTCCTTGTCTTAGCACAAGTTACCTCTGCACATGCATAGACACTATGCATGATGTACTACAGACATAGACACATTGACCCACATGTACACCATACATAGGCACACACACACACACTAGACAGTGATAGTCTTTTTCCACAGAGCATGGAAGACAGTTCCACCAGAACAGCTCCTTGATTGATTAATTAATTATATGCTCTGCATACCTAATAGGACACCTCTGGGTTGTATATCAGCTAGGCTTGTTCAAGCTGCTACAGGATTATCAGGCACCTGTACATCCAGATACATTGCTCATACTCAATCATGGAAACCTATAGAGTAGCCTATGGCAAACTAAAAGGTGACTCAATATTGTACAAGATACATCTAGCATATAAACAATTCTCTTGTCATGTCGGTAAGGAAGCGGTTCTGGTCAACTTACTTTCATAGGAAGAGAATATGATTAGGAGTCCAGAGCAACTTTATTCTAAAAATTTGTGTCAATTTTTTTCATAATGAATTTTTAATACTATACCATGACTTCTTAGTTCATATCTAATTTTCATTTTTATTTTACATTCAAAGTTAAATCAATATAATCTTGGCCTTTATAATGAAAGCAAGAAGCTTGAGGAAACATTTTTTTCTAGTTTTAAAATTTTTCTGCCTTGGGTTATATTTCTCCATTTATAAGTTCACAAAATTGTTACTAAGTACTTACTATGTCAATATGAAAATTAATGAGGGAATCCCTACTTTCATAGAGACATGGTGATATTTGATTGAGCTAAAAGAGCCTTAAAGACATTGCTAGCATATATAGAAATTCCACCAAAATCCATTTACAAGTACATACTTATTTTTGAATAGTTCTTAATAAATAAATGTATCTCATATTTTAACATGGATTCATATTTCATGTGTCATTTAGGCACATAATGGCTAATAATTTTCACTAGCTTATACATTTTCTGAACAATTGTATGCATATTTTCCTAATTTTTCCCACGGACCAACTTTATAAGAGTGGAATTACTATGCCTGGGTAAATGTACCTTTTAAACAGCTTTGATACATATTGGCCATTTTCCCTAAAATAAGGCAATTTCCCTAATAATACACTCTGATGTCTATGAACTGAGAAAAATTAGAACACCTCTTTGTATAAAAATTTATATTTATCTGTTTCCCAATAACTTACTAGTCTTTCTTTAGGTCACTTTTTCTTGTAATTACCCTTGATTTCCTTTTGCCACTATATTATCAAAACAGGTGTAGGTTTTGTATAGAATGCTAGAATTATATTTTCAAGACACTTATCACTCAGTGGACTGTGTGGTCTGTATTTTCTCCAGTGTGCAGTGTGTCCTTTGCTCTTGCAACAAAGAGCATGTCATGTAGAAATTATTCATTCTTTAGAGTCAAAGATATTTGCTTCATACATTCAGCCTTAACAGTCTATAGGATTTTTCATCTATAAATAAGTAAAAATATAAATGTATTCTTTTTTTCACATTTTCATTGTTATATTTTAATTTGTGTCCCATAAAGATGTTACAATACATTCTCTGTTCTGAACAAAAGTACTCTCATTTCAAACCTCTTAAAATTCTGTTGTCTTATAGACTCGATAAGTTAAGTTACTTATGTATCTATGCTCTGGCAAACCAGAATTTCCCTGTCAGGTCGATGCTTTGAATGGACATCCCCATGAGTATGATGCTGGAGGCAATGAGTGGCTCATACCGATATTCATCTATGGCCAAAAAGACTTTAATAAATTGTTATTTATAAATCTTTTCCTAATGTTTAGAAGGGAAGGGTATAATAATACATTCTGGTGTGGGAAGGAACTTCATTATTCAATTACCATTTAACAATATTCATTTAAGCCATAGTATACAACATATAGAAAGTGTCATGCTTACATGTTCTATCATTAGTAGAACCAAATTATCTGTGTTGAGTTCAAATAGTGTTCTGTCATTATATTTTCAATAGCGTTGAGTTCAAATAGTATTCTGTAGTTATATTTTCAATATTTAAATCTTCCCTTCCTTTTCAGAATTTTGAAAAAGGTTCCTAATGTTCACGTTTTATTTTGTTTTCATTTTTTATATTCACCAAACTGTGATATCACGTTCATTGCATACTATGTACTGAGACTCTAGTACAGTATCTAAAACCCAATGTCTAGATTTTGGGATAAGTAAACAAATTGACAACTCAAGACAATTTACCTTGTTTAAAATAACTTATTGTGAGGCACAGTCCTCATGACTTGGTGAAAGTTGGAGAAATTTTATAGTTTATAAATAGATGAAAAAGTGGGTGTATACAGAAAAAACAATCTCATACCCCTTACCTCAGTGAAAACACCAATGTACTCATGACAAAAATCCTCCAAACCTCAGGTCATTGATCTGCCTTCACCAGCCACATGTCCTCTACCTCGAAATATTTCATGCAATTTGACTAACAGAAAATTAGCACATAATCAGCCATTCTAAACATCTGTGAAGAAGAGAACAAAACTGAACCTGTTTTCAACATAAATAATGTTAGTGTCTTATCCAGTGCAGAGTCTGTGCCATGGAAGATCAAACACACTCCAGGTTCACACTTTAGAATTTGAAGTCCACCTGCACTACTCCTAGGTCCTCTACTTTGTCAGTACAAACTGGTATGCCTTGCATACTCTATGGAAATTAACGGAGTCCATGTATATGAACTTCCATAGCAAATGTGTGGTAGATATCTCTAGGTAAGTTGACATGCTCCACCATCAACTTAACAGTGACTTCCCTGAACATAGTTTATCACTCATATATCCTTCATAGCACCATCTGTCAGAAAAGTACTCAAGTTTCAAGGATTAAAGTTCTGTTTAACTTTCCAGTAGCATAGCCTTTGTCATTCTCCAAGTACATTAACAACCACTAGAGGGAAAAAATATGGATTTATCAGTACATTTGCATACTGCTATTATGTACTAAAAAGGTTATTCAAATTTTACTGTGTGTTTATTTAATTTATTAATGTAATATGTTCTAGAACATTTTTTCTTTTATGAGTCTTTGGCTAGCTTTGACATAATTTCCAAACTTAATTAAATTTCTTTAAGAAAACAATTATAGTACTGTTTGCTTTTTCAGCAAAATATGTAACTTACAGAAAGCAAGGCCAGGTTTTAACTGGATTGATTCATAACTATAGCTGTATTTAGCATGTTCACATATTACGTTAAGGACACAAACCTTAAGATTCTTACCTTAATTAATGGTACACCTACCTCAGATATTAAAACATGGCTTTGGGTTTAAAGCAGTGAAGACCTTGTCTGACTTGAGACACCAGATCAAACACCTTTCTGTTACATGCTAGTTGATGGTTGTAGGGCATGTAGGACCTTGGTACCAGACAGGCATGGCAAGGTTGAAGGAGCTCAAACTATGGGAATCTCAGAATTGGGAATAGAAGGAGTGGAGCCATTCCCTGTCTACCTCTATCTGCTCTGGAACACATAACTACGGCGCCCTACTGAGAAAACCATGAACGCTAGGTCAAGTAGCAAAAACACTTGGGGTTCTGCGGGGCAAGTAGAACGGTGCCACCAGAAAGAAGAACTAGTAAGGTCATAGCAAATTCAAAAACCCCAGTATGTCTCATAGTTCAGAATGGTGTTAGAATCAGCTCCAGGCCAGATGACCTGTCCATAACACCTCACCAAGAGGACTCTGACAGTCACATAACATAAAAACCTAGAAGTCTCTCTCCATTCCAGTGAGGAATCTAGATTGGCCCTGAGTGCTTAGCCAATGAGCTTCCTTTCCTGAGCTTCTTTTCCTGCAAAAGGTATTTAATCTCATTCACCCTGTGTAAAAATGTCTGCATTCATGTCCGCCACGAGTAAAACAGTTTGGACAAGCAAAGACCATCTCCTTCCTTCCTCAAGGATTGCGATGGGGAGGCCTTAGTCTTAAAGAGCCTTGCCTACATCTCCAGAAGAGGGCTTCTCTTCCAGTCTCTCCATACATTTGGCACTTACTCAGAGCCAAGACAGATTCTACCCCGGTCCCGGGCTCAGTGCTCACCTGCAAACTCCCATTTTCCACTCCTCGTTGTCCCCAGGGGCATCTGGGTACACAGAAGTTCAAGAACTCTGTCCCAGAACTTGCTTTTTCTGCCCGGAAGAACATGGACTGCGACCCATCGTAGGCTGCATTCTGCTTTTCCTGAGTGGCACATTGGCATCCCAGAGGGTCAGGCTACAAAGCAGACTCACAGAGTTCTCCATGCTAACGAGTTGTCTACATAGCATCCTAGAATTCATCCTTTCCTGAACGTCCCTTCCCATAAAAGGTACCGTCCCTGATTCACCCCAATAAAGTGCATGCATTCTCATCTGTCATCAAACAAAGCAAAACAAACAAGCAAGTATCACTTCTTTATCAAGGATCGCTGCAAGAATCACTTCTTCATCGAGGATCACTGCAGGGAGTCGAGGTGGAGGGTGCTTGTAAAAAGCCCAGCCTACACTGCCCAGAAAGAGGGCATCTTCCAAACTACTAGAGTCCTCTTAGCTTCTTCCTAAGCTCTAGCTCAGCAAAAGGTTTAAAACCAACCGTGACGGAAATATTCGCATTTGACTGCCCTCCCTATAAAAAATGAATTGCTAGTTTATTCATCTTGCCTAATGACACAGAAGGGCAAAACAAGTACCCAAACAATGAATAATAATGCTTGAACTCAGGCTGAAAAATCAATACATCAGATCCGTGGAGCTTGCTTGGTCTTAATGCTCTCATCCCTGAATGCAGTAGGGCTTACCTTCTGAATATATATGTGCATTGACCTAATTACATAAATATTGAATTTTCCTTATATGAGGACCTCTTTTTCAGTCTCAGTGTAATTATGATGTCAATATTTGTGGCTGTACTAACACTGAGTTGAATTCTGTTCATTGTGATGGATATCATTATGTCATGAGATAACTCAGAGTCACATGGCCTTAGAACATTGGTGACACTAGATAGTGACGGACAAACCAGCAATTCCCTGGGTGTGTCACACTATTACCACCTGAAGAAAGCAATTGGTTCATTGCAAATCCTTATGGACCTTTCCCTACCCAGCCTGTCAGAGTCCATAAGGCAGAGGAATAGCAATTTAAAAGTAAGTAAAGGGGCTAAAGAGGTGGCTCAGCAGTTAGAAGCACTGACGGTTCTTCCAGGGTTCTTGATTCAATTCCCAGCAACCACATGGTGGCTCACAACCATCTTTAATGAGATCTGATAGCCTTTTCTTGTATGAATGAAGACAGCATATTCATATACATAAAAGTAAATGGCTTAATTCATCTGCCTTTCTTTTTTATAGTTAGACCAAGGGCTTTATCTCTAAATTCCATTGGCAGTGTTCCTATTGACAAGTTCTCCAATATACTGGTGGATATCTATATTGGTTTCTTCATGCCTCTATGTGCACATAATGGCTATATAATTCATAGCTTTGTGTATATTATATTATAGTAATATAATAGTGTCCTGTGCCCACTCTCATATGTGAAATCTAAACAGCCCCACTCATAAAGATGGAGGGCAGAATGCTGCTTCCAGGGCTTTCTAGGGCTTCAAGGGCTTCTAGGCTTATGGCTGCAGAAGAAGAGTTGGTTGTCAAACAGGACCATGTTTCAGAAATGAAGCAGAAAATGCAGGCAGAAGACAAGTGTTTCAGACATAATACAGAAGATTAAGTATAGCTCATAATACTCTATTATACATTACATTTCAAAATTGGTAAGAATGTAAATTTTAAAGCCTCAATACAAAACTTAGTATTTATTTCATATTTCATATTTATATCATAACACGTTATACTGAATAAATGTATTTCATAATAAAATTTATTGAAAAATAAAAATAAGTATGTAAAAACCCTATGCTTACTTTGTTCTGATATGAGGTAATATCTAGAAGTTCAACTCTATTTTTTTTAATTTTTATTTAGTCTATTTTTTTTTACACTTCAGATTTTATTCCCCTTCCAGTCCTCCATCTGACTGTTACACATCTCATACCTTCTCCCCTCCCCCTCCCGGTTGAATTAAAGTTCAACTTTAAACAGTCTTATTTAATTATTTCCTCTTACCTAGTGGCATTCTCATGAGAAAACTTGTTGCCAGTTCTATAGTTGACACAATGGAAAAAGCAGTAATGGAATATCTCAGAATATTTTATTTTACTAAATTTCTTTGCTTCTTTACAGAAATATTCTCAAAGAATTTTCTTAGTCAAAAAAAAAAGATTTTACTTTTCTCTTAACAGCATTTATGAGGATGCCTATATAAAAATGTTATTTCTACAATGTGGTTAGGGCGGGACTAATTGTGAAGCATAGGGCTTGGAGTCTGGGTGAAAACAGAGAAGGCAATACCAGCAAGAAGACAGTGGCATGTGCTTATCAGCTTTAAGAGCTATCCGAGGTTTGCATGCCCCACATCACTCTGTGCTTTCTTACTTGTCCTCCAGGGATGCCAGACAGCATGAACTTCAGTGATGTGAAGCAAGTCCATCGAGCAGACCGTGGAAGTACTCTGGATACAACCGGCGCCGGATGTGCGTCAGGAACTGAGTCTATGGCACTCCCTCTGCTGGGGACGCTGATGTTTCTTCCCTGGCTTTGGTAATGACATACCTTACTGGAGTCTTGAATTATCCCTTATCTCCTTATGTCTGGAACAGAAAAACTCTTTTAAAATAAATTAGGGAAAGTTGTGTTATTCTAACTTCTTAGATGCCAACTGGAATGTTCACACAGTACCTATCAGTCAAGATTCTGATAGTCTCTTTCAAACTATGTCTTCTTGGCATCTAACTTAAATCTTCTTAAATTCTAACATTAAATCTAAACTGTGAAAACTCAGAAGTGACTATTAGTAAGAAGGCTTTGGTGTATCTGTAATTCTATAGTCTGCTTAATCAAACCCTTTCCTTTTAACATTGTGAATGTTGACATTTGAGGGTGTGTTTGTCAAGCACAGAACACAATAAGTAGTATTTCTTAAAGAACTGGGAATAAAAATAACATTAAGTCAAAGCACACAAAGGCAAGTATTATGCATGCATTTTAGGGGATTCTTTCATTTTTGCAAGTTAAATAAAAAGTTACTACAAGTCTGTGAGATATAGAGTAGATTAGCAGGGCGATTTCACATAAATTTAATGAAGGAGCTTCATAATGTTCTACACTAAACCTCCTCTACTGAGCTTAGTAACTTAGGGATGTCCATGTGATGTTCCTTTACATTTGAAATGCACTGTAGTATTATGGCTCTGTTCCTCTTTTGTGTTTACCTAAAACAACTAGCTATGTCAGAAAGCACACTTGTTAACTCCAATAAAGTTGTTGATTATTTGATGAGAAATGTCAAAGAATATTATGGTCTTTTTTCCTAACAAAAGTTTATTCCTACTTCATTCGTTTTTGAAAATGTTATTTGCTACTTTGTAAAGAAAGCATCCTATGGAGCAAGCAGTTGGCTATCCATGCATAAGGTCTGATGAATGTCTTCCTGTGAGTAATAAGAAAGAACACGCAGTATGCAAGGCTTTAGTTTTCTTCCTATGTTCTCAGCAGGAAGGTCCCTAATCCACCATCCCTAACTTCTCAGTTGTGATCAGTTGCCTCAGCAGATACTGATAGGATACGTCTGAATCTGCACTTACGGAGGAAGAGACGAGTCAGCTTTTATTAAGAAGTATCACACCCAGCTGAGGCCAGGAAATATATCGCATACAAAGCAAAGGAAGAAGAAAAGGAAATGCTGAGCCTCTTAAGCAAATAATCCAAAAGGATTTAAAATGACCTCTGACAAGGGTCACAAAAGACTCAATTCAACAACTGCCCAGACAGAGGCAGAATTAATTTTCCCTAGTAAGAAAAAAATACATGATACACCTTGGCTCTCTAAGGTTCTCAGTCAGGGGGTTGGAGAGTTGTCAGCTTAAATTACAATATTTTTAACTGTTCAAGTTGGTTTTCATGTCTATTCAAACGTGCTTTAAAGCTGGAAACAGCATGTCACTGCTGATTCTCTGTGTGGTTTCCGTAGGCTACTGTTCCACCCTGAGATGATTAGTCCTTGACCCTCCATCTGCATTCACCACACTCCACAAATTACAAAGTTGAGCCTATTTATTTCCTATGATTTTGTCTCCAATCTCAGCCCTTTACTCAGATCACTGTCTCGGGAAAAAAATAATATTTAATCACTCATGTACTCTTGCTCCTGTTGAAGTTAGTTTTCTATAGAGAAATGTCTGGCTCCGCAAATGAGGGGAAATTAATTTTGAAAGCCAACAAGCTGAAGAGCATAGTTCAGGGGTTTTAGATGTATATTGACAAAATTACTTGGTTGAAGATAATTTGGGGCATTACGAGAATTGGATGAGAGCAGAGAAGTAACACAATCAATAGAATTGGTGGGTAGATTTTAGAGACTACATTTTGTGTTCTCAAGTGTGTGATGTCTACCTCCAGCAGTGTACTTTGAGACTACACGTGTCCTGACACTGCTGTGAGAGTTCAGAGCCCTAGGATGTTTTCAGAATTTCTTTCATAGCCTCGGGCATCATTTTTAGTATTCTTGGTGAGGATATCCATCCTTTAATATTCCACTTGGTGACATTTTATACTTATACAGTGTTTTATGGTGTACAAAGTTCTTTCAAATAAAAGAAAGCATCTCGCTGACCTCCATTACTCTCAAAGATGACTTGATTTTTATACAAACAAACAAAAACCAACACTGAGTTTGCATTAATCCAGTTCCAAATTGCATCTGAGTGTTTTCTATGAATGATATCTAAGAGGGTTTAAGCAATGATTTAATGTAATCTCAGTATGGAAGAGATGAGAAAAGTTTCATTCCCATGATGACTTAAAAAATATCAAAATATCGCATTTTGTACTGATGGGTTTTTATATTGAATAATTTTTACAAATTCCTGATTTAATCTGAGCTCTGAGTGAGTTTTTATACACATTGAAGTAATCACAAAATTTAGTGCAGGATTGAGAAGTGTAGCTCAGTACAATATACCTTAGATTCTGAATTCATTCCCCAACACCAGAAATTCCTAAAATCTCTATACAAAGTGTGTGTTTGTGTGTATGTTTGAGAGAGAGAGAGAGAGAGAGAGAGAGAGAGAGAGAGAGAGAGAGAGAGTGTAATAAAAAGAGAGATAAGAAAGGAAAAGTAAAAACCAGTAACAAGAAGCCTTAGACTTTAGCTGGGTGTCTCACATCTCCAGAGGGGGAGTTGGTTAGGAATCTTAGATAATAATTACTTGCTCATTATTCTTCATAGGCACAGTGATAAATGAGTTTATTGAATTTACGCATATTCTCTTTCGAAATTCCCAATAACATTGTCATCTGTATATTACTAATGAGAGAAGATGGGTTTAGGGACAGTATGGGATTTGTCTGATGCCATGTAACTAATGATCGTATAATTAGATCGGTAAGTTTGGTGCCTTTGTAAAAGCTCTTCCTAGCTCAGCAGCAATATTGTTCCACAACAATAGAGAAGAAACACAGGTGTTTAACAGCAAAACTCCCCAGGATTATTGAAGTTTCTAAACAAGTGTTTTTAAATCAAAGTACAATGGACTACAGAATTCATCATTGTCAGACTTCACATCTGTCTAGAAGCACATTGAAAAGGAAAAATGTATATGTGACCTTCTTGCTCAAAACTTTTCTCATCTCTTACACAATGAGATCACATTCAAATCATACACACACACACACACACACACACACACACACACACACAAAATCGGCTACAATGTAAAAGAGAAAACATCACATCTATATCTATCATGGAATCATGAAATTACTTTTTTTGTTTGTGTGTTTCCTGTGATGGGAATCATTTTTTCACCAGTAGAACACAGGGAAAAAATTACAGAAGAAAAAAAAAATTTAAAAAGGAGGGGGTCAAGGAAGGAGTGAGGGAATGGAGGTGGAAGAGCTGTATAAAGAAGGGAAGGGAAGGAGGGAGGGGGAGAATGGTGGCAAGGGAATGGGAATCTTGCTTTATGCTCTGGATCCGCCTTTTAATTCATGGTTTGTTTGGGAGCATCTTGTGCATGTGTTGATGATGACTGGGTTTTTCTCCTCACGAAAGGGCAGACGTTAATAAGATATTTTCCCCAAATATTTATGTTGTTTGAAGTGTTCACTAAGGACACTTTGGGAAGCATTAGATTAGGTTATTGTTTTCAGACACTTAAGTTATTGTTTTATCTCCAGATTCTCCAAGTACAATAAAAATACTTCCTTCTTATAACATGAATTTACCCTGGACTTCTGTTACATGGTAAGAAATTCACAGTGTGCAACGAAGTCATTGTTTCCTCAGATTGCCAACCATGCATTCATACACAATTACATGGGTTATATTAAAGAATAATAATTAACATGGTTATGTATCAACAATTTCTTTAAATGCTTATTATTTGTGATGCATTTCTAATTAACATATTGATAAAGCACAATTTGCTGATTGAAAGATTTTTTTTATTTTCTAAGGTTAAACAGTAAGTGATTTTTGCTCTTACTATTATTTTTAAAATTAAGATTCAGTGAAACACTGTTTCTAAAACTTTACCTACTGAAGAATTAACATTTTTGCATAATATAATGAATGCACTCATAGCTGTGCAGCAATAACTTATCTGGAACCGAGTGAGCTGTGAATATTAGTTCATATATTTGCAAATGTGTTATTCAAGATTTTTTTCTTCCATCTTGCACCATCTTATAATGTGTTTTGTCAGGAAATTTAGGAGATTACACATTGTGCCTTTCCAATAAAGCTTTTCCTTGACTCTAACAAAGTTCAGGGAGACAAAGATACTGCCATTTGAAATAGAGAATTAAAAACAGCACAGAGAGAAGACCAGCAAGAGTCAGAACTCCTGGGAAGAGAGGGAATGGAGGAACCATGAGCACAGCTTTGATAATTTGGTAAGCAAATTTTGACTTTTGTGTGTTTTCATCTGTACTGTGAAAACCACTGGTCTAGGAGCATTGAAGAGTGGAGGACCAAAAGAAGTCTTCAGATTTTCTCGATGACTCATGCTGCAATGAGTAGCATGAAACAGAAAAAAAAAAAAAAAAAAAAAAACAGGATGGCAGGAGTAAGCAAATATAGAACACATTGCAAAATAAATGCAAGAAAATTCTGTGAACAGAATCGCATTTTCTAAAACAGCCAGTTCCACAGTTGCGGTGAAGGAGTTCCAGAGGCCACTTAGCAAAGTCAATGTAAGCTGCATCTGCCTTGTGCCTGCACGTATTCCCTCCTACAGTGATTTTCTTTCATTTGTGTCATTGTGCTTATGCCTTCCCTTCTGTAAAAACGGAGACAAACTACATCAGCGCCATGAAATGACTTAGAGGAGAGATTAAGGCACCCTTTATGAGGGACCTACCTGTCTCCTGATGAGCAGAGATTCATGGTCCTCTTCATGGTACCTTCTGCTACAATGAATATATTTCTGAGATGGTATTATTTCCTTCTGCACCCAACCTGCTTGTTGACAGCTGTTAACATGGAAAATAGAATGTAAAGGAAAGAGTACCAGAGCATTCGAATACGGACTGGAACGGGAAGAAACACTGGACAAATGTGTAACTATAGGGGCTTATTCAGGGACTCTCTCTCTCTCTCTCTCTGCCTATAATATAATATCCACTGTAACTCAAGGTCTAAATATAAATTGGTTTTCTAATATGAAAGATGAGAATTCTGTTGGAAGGTCTTTTTGACTGGCACACGCAGACAGTTCTGTCTGGGTTTACTGGTGCGCTGAGCATAACCCCAGTCAGGTGAGAACATACACTGAGAAAAAATGGTGCGCTCCTAACTATTTCGTGCTAAAGTTATTCTCATATGGGTATTTCTAAGTAACAAATCCTTTCTTATTTCAGTGATGACTTTCTATTATAGTGCCAGGGAAATATTAGTGATCTCCCTCCAAAACAGACAGGATCTGATCTGATGCACCTCACAGCAGGGTCTTTATTCTTTACAAGCTAGCATGGGTTCCCCAATGTACCACCATCATGCAGGATGGTTTTGGTGGTAAGGAGGAGCCTCAAAGGTCTATTGGGCACAGCTTTATAGTAAGCAGTAAGCAAGGAGTACGTGTGCAAGCATCTGATTGGAAAGCTGTTGTGGCCTTTACTATAATTGGCTGGTGCTGGCATTCAGATTATAAACTTAACTTCTGCTCCGCTCTGCATTGGTGGTTGTTCGGCAGGGGTAGGCTTGTAACCTCGGAGTGCAGATTTGTTGCGGGGAATAACCTGGGGACCCTGGTCTTGTTGAAGGTATAACCTGGAAATGCTGGTCCTGTTCGGAATAAGCCTAGATGCTGGAACTAGATTTGGTTTTTGTTGGGAGGCAACTTGGAAACTAATGCTAGGTACTGGTCTGTCAGTTTACCAGAGTTCAAACCGAGGTCCAGTTCTCTAAAATAGAGTCTGAACATAAAAGATTTGGCACCTCACTACTGTTAAGCAAGTGTTTTAAGCAGCTGGGTTTTAACCCCTTCCTTTGCGTGCATATCTCAGGATCTCATAGGTATAGAATAATCTTTGACCAGTGTTATTTAACTTGGATACATGCACTTGTTTTTTTTTTTTAAACTGGGAATTCAAGTGTTTCCTTGTTCTTCCTTCTCATTTGTCTTTCTTTCATACTAATTTAGTTCTAACAATAAGATGTAGCATCCTGAGGAGAATCCATATACCAGACATCCTACTGTAACCATCTGATGGGCAGTCAGCTCCATCAAAGACTTACAACATAGAAGTTTGCAGTAGAAAACAGAACACATATTGCAGATATTTTGGAGCCAATTTTCTGTCTGACCTTGAGTGATTCCTGTTACTATTAGAACTGCAGCCACCTCTCATAAAGCTGTGCCCTCAAGGCAGACCACCCCTTAGTATCCTTCTGGATTTCCAGATCTCGAGGACAGAACAGGGAACATTAGTGATACAGTTATAAGTTTTGCTCACTTGATGGTTTCTACTATAACCTAACATTATTTATTGCATAAAAGGCACTAAGGATTTTAGTTACAGCTTCACGCATAGGTTTAAAATTCCAATTTCTTTATCACATGCACTGACCTGACTTTTCTGAGTAGGACTGAGTATTATAATCTTTTCTTTTTCTGATAATCAGGAAACATTTTATGAATCTATCAAAAAACAGAGCATTTTAGTAGGTAAATGCTTTAGTAGATTTTACTTGGTAAGAGCTCACCAGTTGACAACCAAAAGAAATTCTATATAAATAAATGAAGGAATGAAAAAATAGCAAAAACATCCACTTAGAAGAGCAAAGTTTTCACACTGGTTATATGGAAATTATGCATATTAAAAGTATACTTTCTAGTTATTTTATAATCTTGTCATGTGTAAAGTTAAGAATAGAGAGTGAAAATGGGAAGTTTTTATTCTGTGGTAAGGGTAATATAGCATCCTATCATTAAATACTTAGTCAGTAATGATTTGATATGAAATAGTTTTCACAAATTAATATCTATGCTCTTCCACATTCAGGCATGGCCCGTCATGATATTCACTATGGAAAGAGTAAAAGCCAGAGGCAGGGAAGCCAATGATACAGTTACACAAGATGGTTTGACAGTGTTCTCTCTTCCCACGGAGTTCCCTAAGAGACACTTTTAAATAGGCATAAACAAGTATTGTGGCCCTGGAAATGGATGGCAGGATAGGAACAAAATAGAAAAGCTGATTTTCTGGGCTTCTGTAGTTCAGGGCCTAATTCAGAAAAGGAAGGAGGAGCAACAGGGCAGCATTGAAACCGAATACGCACATCAGTCAGCCAGGGTGCAGACAGAGTCCTGAGTCACAATGCACACCGTGTAGCTTGAGAACATGGGTAATGTGCCTGAGTCATAGCTCACAACAAAGAATAGTTTATGAAAATACATCCTGTGTAATTTTAGCATTTCAGTTTCCCAGTTTATAAATTGTTTTTCAAGAATATCTGATACTTTCATCAAACGTGGTAAAATAAAATTATATGCAAATAATACTTGCTACACAAACACAGATGGCTAATTGGATTTCTATACAGGAAATAATGCTCTTCCCAGGATCCATAATACGTCAAATAAAAATTCCAGTGTCACACCTTTGCTGTGGAACCCAAAAAAGCCCACTCAGGCTATTGGCATTTGTTGTGGCTTAAATAAGGAAGTACCCTTGTAGGCTCAGGTATCTGAACATTTAAGCCCCAGCTGATGGCACTGTTTTGAGACACATGGAACATTTAGAAGATGGAGTTGCTTAGGGAAAATTTGGTATTGTACAACTGATTTGATGGTTTATGTAGAAGACAGAAAGAGAAAAAAGGATTTCAAGGTCATGTGTTTACCATGACTATTCAAATGTGGGATAATTCTGTGCTTGTTGTTTATCTCATATACATCATTTTGTAGTATATCTTAAATCTTTTCTAAATCAATAAATCAATTTAAAAAAATAATTGTAATTGATGTGCAAAACTTTCCCTCTGAAGGTTACATAGTTTATTGAGACAATCTCCCATCGAGAGACATGAAATATTTAATAATCTGCCATAAATAATGTTGTCATGAAAGTCTTTATAAACTAGGTTCTACTCACCATTAATATGTTGCTCAATTAGTTTTTCCTTAAAGGAAACAAGGAAGAGAGGTGTCTTATTCTACGTAGTTTCACAGTAACCAGTGAAAAGGAAACCAAGTAAGTAACAATAATTTGGACAAGTGAAATATTTGTTTTTGTTAGGGTTTTGTTCTGTTTTGTTCTTTTAATAATTAGTGTGTTCACTGTTGTGTCTTAAAGGACATGTTCCTCTTGACTGAAACATTTGAATACTTAGTCCCCAGTTAGAGGCAATATTTGGAAAGATTTAAGAGATGTGACCCTTTTGGAGGAAGTTTGTCACAGGAAGCCTACTTTGAGAGTATAGGGACTCCGAGTTATTTCCTACTTCCTGTTGGGTTTCTCAGCTTCCTGCTCCTGCTGCCAAACCTGCCAGCTCTTGCCTGTACCCTATTGATAACCCTATTGATATGCTTCCCTACCATTGTGGACTTGAAACCTCTGGAACCTTAAGCTCAAATAAACACTCTCTTCCATCAATTGCCTCAATCATTTCATCCCTGCAACAGAGAAGTGGTGGAGGCTCCCCCTCTGACTCTTTGATCCCACTAATTGGAAGAAAGTTTTTCTATAACTCTGATTTATATAACCATGATTTGAATATTTTTCTTCCCTAAATAGATCAAAGGTTGCACAAGCTATTTGAATCCCTTCCTGTGACAATGGCCTTTAAATTAGTAAAAGTCCAAATAATTATTTTCACTCTAAACCAGTTATTATCACAAAGAGAAATCCTGCAGATTTTTTTTTCAGTTGGAATTTGAATACAAAGAGCAAAGAGGCGAAGGTAAGTTTACAACTACAGGTAAAGCCAGCAGAAAGACTTGACGTTGAAGCCTTGTCTTAAATCCTAGCCATTCAACAAGATTGTCACCTCCTGTCTTCACTGGTAATCCTGAAAAGTTCACAGCAACCAACCTAGAAGAAGATAAGCCATTCTCTTTATTGATAGTGCTCCTATTCTAACCCTGTCCCTATAACTCTCTCCCCCACAGGTTTAATAGATTTTCAGTGTAGCTATGATGTTTTCCTTCTGCATCAGGAAGAAACGCTGTCAGCCCAGATCTGATGGAAATAGCCTGCTGCTTCCTTGAAGCGACTGGGAGTGGTCAGGTGGATATGTCACAAAACTGCTCACTCATTTGTCTCCTATCTAGTAACTCAATAAAACTCTTTATTTCAGAGATACATAGGGTTTTATGTTTGGGTTAAGCAAAATCAGGACTCCAAGAATTTTATCTTAAGCATGCTGTTTTGCCATATTTCTTTCAATTCATAATTCTTACAAATTTTTCATCTCAAAGTCTCCTTAAAATGTTATGTTAGCTCCCAACAATGTCAAAGGAAGTTGGAATGAAAATGGAACACAACTTTATATATAGAATCCATTTGCAAAAAAAAAAAAAAATGTTCCTTAATTTTATTACCTGAAGCTGTAAAAATTACCCTGACAAAAGTATCTTAAAAGAGAAAATTCGTCCTTGGGAGTTAAGCCTGAGTTCCAGTCCATCGCTGTAGAGAAGGCAAGGCACCAGCAACTTGGAGCAGCTGATTATATCACACCCATAATCAGGAGTAGACAGCAATCAATCCATGCATACATGCCAGGATTCACCTTCCCCTCCCTACTTTATACAGCCCAGAATACCCTGCTCAGGGTGTTGAAGACCATGCAAGAGGAACAACAAACAGCCTTAGAGCTCATGGAATGTGGACCACTGGTTAGCACAACCATGATGGGTGTGCCTCAGAGAGGCACAGCCCCCAGGACTGTGTGCTATGGTGACTTCATGCTGTTACCGAGTATCATTCAGCTTGTTCTCATGGCTTTCAAATCCTTCCTAATCTATGTGTTCTATCAAAAACCTGAGGGGGCTTCTAGCGTCCCACTGGGCAATATCACTGAAATGTGCAATAGTAGTCATTGACTTTTTCCAAGGATTGATGAGTCAATCACCACCCTTGAAAATAATTTAGAAAGGTTGATTGTTAGCAATGGCCATCATCCTTAGAAAGAATTTGGAGGTAAAGATTGCTAGCAAAGTTAGGTTAAGATGTTGGTGTCACTGGCTCAGATATGGAAAATCTTAGGAAACAATTTGAGGTTTAGAAAGGCACACTCTTAATAGTTGAGCTAGATGTCTTTTTTTTTTAAGGTCAGGGAACAGAAACAATAGCAGCCCAACTGACAGCAGCTGGCTGCTTCTCTTGCTGAAGCTGGGCTGGTGAGCAATGTGATGCTTCATTTCTTGTACCTGTTTTTGCCCTTTCTTCCCGATGACTTAATAACACATTGTTAATGAGTACATGTGTGCTTTAAGGATTTCAAGTAGAAATGAATGACTGCATTTTATATGAAAGTTTAGATATGTGATTCTTTTAAGACTCTTATAAGATTACATTTTAAGATTAAATAATACAATAATTAATCCTTTCTTTGAAAGTACAAATTGCAGCCTGCCAGTAAAAGGAGCTGACAAAATCACCTTGCTAGCTTACAGTTTGTCAATCTATAACATGTTGTTTATTACAAATGTGTATGGGTACTTGGGAATATTTTGGTTTATTTTATCCCTAGTTTGAAAATGTTTATTCATGTGAGGGTATTGGGGAGCATATTTTTTCTACATATGCTCAATGAAATCATTCATTAAAAGAAAACAGAATAGAATCACATTGTAAATATTTATGCTCCTGCATACTGTAAGAATTATTTTTAAATCAATTTATTTGTTTACATTCCTTATTCCATTCCCCAACCTTCTGACCTCTTTATACCCAATACCTCCTCCCTATCCTCCTGACTCCATGTGGATGTCCCCACCCCCCACCCCACCTGACTTCTTAGGGGTCCAGATTAATTGAGATTGCTGGTCCTCTTACAAGATCACCCTTCTCCTCAGCTTCTTTCTGCCTTCCCTAATTCAACAGCAGGGGTCAGCGCTTCTGTACATTCATTGGGTGCAAACATCTGCATCTGACTCTTTCAGCAGGAAGACAAATATCTGCGTCTAACTCTTCCAGCAGGAAGACGGGGCATCAAGTGAGGAATGGGGTTGCCATCCCACAGTCACAGTTCTGACCCATAACTATTCCTGTCTGAAAGAATTACAGGGATGGAAATGGAGAGAACCCTGGGGAAAAGAAGGTCCAGCAACAGGCCCAAAGTGGGTTCCAGCTCAAGGAGAGGCCCCAAGGCCTGCCACTCTTACTGAGGCTATGGAACGCTCCCAAAAAGGAACCTATCATGATTGCCCTCCAAAAGGCCCAACACTGTAATTTTTAAGTTGCTTGAAAGATTTTCTTGGGATATATAAGTGGTGGGAGAAAAGAACGCTGTTTGTGGCTGCTTGTTGAAGTTTGGATGCTCCCACCAAACTTGCTTCCATATGTGTATGTGAAGTGGTTGGAGCTTGCTCTTAGGAGCTTTTCTCCGTCCATCCACTAAAAGCTACATTAGAGACCATAGAACAGAGGTTAGAGGATTTTTAAAATCGTAAAAAAGAATCATGTGAGAAAAAAATCCACAAAGGCATGAGAAATTAGAATGACAGCAGAGATGCGATATTCTCAGTTATGAATCCGGGTTCTGCTTTATGATACAACCTCAGAGCAATGTCATGAAATAGATTATATTTTTGATTTTGTAGAGTGTGGAGAGTTAAAATATGTATATGTATCAATGCATCACACAGTTAGCTCATACTCAGAATTTCAATATGATTTTACCTTAAGTACTAAAAAGACTGATTCTGAGATTGCCACTTATTAGAGATGGTGGCAACTCCAGCACCGGGGTTCCTTGCCCGAAGAGACTCCGGACACCCACAAGGACCCACACAGGATCCCCCACGGGATCTTAAGACCTCTGGTGAGTGGAGCACAACTTCTACCAGGAGGAAGGTTCCAACACCAGATATCTGGGCACCTTCCCTGCAAGAAGAGAGCTTGCCTGCAGAGAGTACTCTAACCACTGAAACTAAGGAGAGAGCTAGTCTCCCAGGTCTGCTGATAGAGGCTAACATAATCACCTGAGGAACAAGCTCTAACCAGAGACAACTATAACAACTAGCTCCAGAGATTACCAGATGGCAAAAGCCAAATGTAAGAATCCTACTAACAGAAATCAAGACCACTCACCATCATCAGAACGCAGCACTCCCACCCCACCTAGTCCTGAGCACCCCAACACACATGAAAAGCTAGACCCGTATTTAAAAGCATATCTCATAATGATGGTAGAGGACTTCAAGAAGGACTTTAATAACTCTTTTAAAGAAATAAAGGAGAACACAGCTAAACAGGTAGAAGACCTTAAAGAGGAAACACAAAAATCCCTTAAAGAATTGCAGGAAAACACGACCAAACAGGAGATGGAGTTGAATAAAACCATCCAAGACCTAAAAGGGGAAGTAGACACAATAAAGAAAACCCAAAGTAAGGCAATGCTGGAGATAGAAACCCTAGGAAACAAATCTGTAACCTTAGATACGAGCATTAGCAACAGAATACAAAAGATGGAAGAGAGAATCTCAGGTGCAGAAGATTCCATAGAGAACATAGGCACAACGATCAAAGAAAATACAAAATACAAAAAGATCCTAACTCAAAACATCCAGGAAATCCAGGACACAATGAGAAGACCAAACCTAAGGATAATAGGAGTTGATGAGAATGAAGATATACAACTTAAAGGGCCAGCAAATATCTTCAACAAAATTATAGAAGAAAACTTCCTAAACCTAAAGAATGACATGCCCATGAACATACAAGAAGCCTACAGAACTCCAAATAGACTGGACCAGAAAAGAAATTCCTCCCGACACATAATAATCAGAACAACAAATGCACTAAATAAAGATAGAATACTAAAAGCAGTAAGGGAAAAAGTTCAAGTAACATATAAAGACAAGCCTATCAAAATTACACCAGATTTTTCACCAGAGACTATGAAAGCCAGAAGAGCCTGGACAGATGTTATACAGACACTAAGAGAACACAAATTCCAGCCCAGGCTACTCTAACCAGCCAAACTCTCAATTACCATAGATGGAGAAACCAAAGTATTCCACGACAAAACCAAATTCACGCATTACCTTTCCACAAATCCAGCCCTTCAAAGGATAATAACAGAAAAAAAAAACAATACAAGGACGGGAACCATGCCCTAGAAAAAGCAAGAAGGTAATCCCTCAACAAACCTAAAAGAAGGCAGCCACAAGAACAGAATGCCAACGTTAACAACAAAAATAACAGGAAGCAACAATAACTTTTCCTTAATATCTCTTAATATCAAAGGACTCAACTCTCCAATAAAAAGACATAGACTAACAAACTGGCTACACAAACAAGACCCAACATTTTGCTGCTTACAGGAAACTCATCTCAGAGAAAAAGATAGACACTACCTCAGAATGAAAGGCTGGAAAACAATTTTCCAAGCAAATGGTATGAAGAAACAAGCTGGAGTAGCCATTCTAATATCTAATAAAATTGACTTCCAACCCAAAGTCATTAAAAAAGACAAGGAGGGGCACTTCTATTCATCAAAGGTAAAATCCTCCAAGAGAAACTATCAATTCTGAATATCTATGCTTCAAATACAAGGGCAGCCACATTCATTAAAGAAACTTTAGTAAAGCTCAAAGCACACATTGCACCTCACACAATAATAGTGGGAGACTTCAACACAGATTGAAGCTGGCAATGTTTCAACATATGTATTCATTAGAATAAACCATTTTTTAGACATTATGGCATAAAACCTGTTATATATGAATCTTATAATCCCATAGATCAAGCAATTAGAAAAAGACCTAACAAGACTTTAAAGGAGATAATCGTAGAAGAGAAGGGAGATATGAATCTCCCAGAGATAGATTACATAATGCTTTATTGACTTTAATTTTCTAATAAAATATCAATGAGATAGATAAAACAACCACTGGGAGACAGTAGATTATGGGGGGCATGGGGGGAAACCTGCTAAACTAAATCAGCCTATCTGCATTAAGGATGTTCTCACCTCAGAACAGAAGAAAGAAAATGTATTACTTTTGTGGGGAGGGTTTGTATTTGTTACCACAGGTAAAGAAAAACTGAGCTGTGAATTGTTTCCAAATTGAGGAAATTTAGAATTGACAGCACAGGATCCCCTGAAAATCTTGGCTGCCAAAAGAAAGAAAGAAATCATGAAGTCCAAAATATAAAACAGGTAACTTATTACTGATCCCTCTATGTGGGAGCAGCTCTGAGACCGGGTGACATATGACATTTTCTCCAGCCAGAACTTCAGCTAAGCTTAGCCAATAAATCCTGTTAGATACAAAGTCCTCAAGACGTATGCCACCATTTTAAATGGGATAGATAGAAATGTATATTACAGTTTGTTTATACAGGCTGAACTAACTCATAAAGAAAGAAGGATGCCTTACTCACTCCAACAGAAAGCAAAGAAACATCGTTAACCGAACTATACACATTGCACAGTCCATACAGATATTATTGCAGAAATGTTTATTACCTGTGAGAGTTCTATGTTTACATACATCAATGAACTCTATGCAGCTCTGGCAAGATTCGTCCGAGATGCTTAGAAGCTGAGATATACCTATTCCAACAACCTACTTATACCTCAGACTGTCTCCATGTTGTTTCCTCAAAAAAATCTCTATCCAGGATCATTTCAAAATGGCTAGCTAGATTATACAGCATCACAGAATGTTACAGTCAAGACTTCAGTGAAGCCCTGAACTATCTCAGCATGCAGAAACTGGACCACAAATACTATAGCTAGATCACTTAAGACTAGAATATATTCCAATTTTTATGGGGCATCCAAAGGGAAAACGATGCCCCAAATCAGCAGGAAGCAATTTTAAGAGAGTCACATCACCATTCCAAGAGGTGGACTGCGGTCAATTGGTTTTGGTCTTTTGATGGATGCTGGATATTTGTTGTCGTTTAAGCAAGATCGTTAAAACTTGTTATGGTCTTAGACAGGGAAGAACCAAAATAAGGGAGGTTAAATTCGAGATTTATTTTTTTTACCTTCTTTTTCTTTTCTCTATCCTTCTTTTTCTCCTATCTAGTGTTAAGAGAGAAATGTGGAGAAGTAATAAAGAAAAAAGGAAAATATAAGAATGATGGCACACAGGGTAGATTATTGAATCTACCATTAAACTATTAGTGCTACTACTACCCAGAAATCTCACATTGATATACAAAATTATAAATTACAAAATTATACATTACAAAAATATACATTGGTATTGGTATATTGACACAAAATTAAAGTTATATTTGGTTACAACATACTGTTATCAAGTCTGTTTAAGCTAGTGTACCTATGCAGTCCTTTAAAAAGCAATATTAATTTCTAGTACTATTGAAAGCTGCTATTACAAATTGTTTAGGATAAATAAGAAACACAAGTTAATAGTCAGATAATCAACCTCATGGTTATGTTAGATACTAGTTTAGTTAACTACAGAATTGCATTTCTAAAGTTGTACAGAGAGTATATAGCTAGAAACAAGCAATGCTTTCCTATTCAGATATATTATAGATAGATGGCCTTTAAAAACCACGGAGATCTACAGAATATGGCATTTAAGGATGTTTTACAAATAAAAGGTCTGTTATGACAGTGAGGCATGTCAGCTCTTGGCAGCAGTTCATTCTACTTCAAAGAAGATGATGAGCATAGAAGAACCTCCATATGGAATTTACTTCAAATATGGCAAACTAGACACTGGGCAAGAAACTATTCTTGCTTCAAATGTTGACAATATGCTATCCAAACTGCACAATGAAGATGCAGGGAAGTTGACGGCAGAACTATGCCAACACAGGGTAAGCATCCTTCATTTTTAATGCTTCATAAAATGGTTTGTCAGGTAGTTTGATCCAAAAGGGTGAAGGTGATGCTCCAAAGACTGATAAATTTGGTAGGAGTGTCCATCCAGGAAGCCAAGTTTCTCTGTCATTTCTGTAATTTTGGAAGCTGCATCCCTGCACTTCTAGCATACTCATCAATATTTATTCCTTCTTAGGTCTCTTATGGGGTTGCAGACTAGATCGCTATAGTTTCACAATTAAGCTTAAGCTGCTTAGGATTTAAGAAAATGTTTTCATGTCTAGAAAGATGTTTTAGGTTGTTATGGCAAGTTATGATAAAATTAATTTAGGAATAACTCACCTCCTCAAGACAGGATAGATTGTAGAGTTCTTTTTTCAAAGCTGCTAAATGTATGTGGACTGGATATTGTGAATATAACCTTATCTGATAGTCTTCATAATTGTTATTACTGCATATAATTTATTATGGTAAGAAAACCTTTTATTGGACTAAAAAATAAAGTGATAGGGAGACTCTTTTATGCAATGTATGGAAGCAACACCTGTCAATTAAAATGATGTTGGCTTATTAGCTTATGCAACGAATAATTCCGGTATAGAGAGAGGATTTCTGGGATAGTGTCATGTGAGGAGAGATTTGCCCCATCACTGAAGGAGGTGGTCCCATGCAACTTAGGACATGTAACCAGCCATGTGCCATGACTTAGAGTAGAATAAATGGGTAGTTAAGTTATGAGCTACTCAGGAAACAAGCAAACGCTTTGGCCTAAACATTTTTTTGGGGGGTGGCATAGGTCTTTAATTCCAGCACTCAGAAGGGGAGACAGAAGCAGGTGTTTTACAGAGTTCTACAATGCTATATAATGAAACTCTGTGTCCTAAACAAACAAAATGACAAAGCTTTTAAAAACATTAAACCTCTTTAGAAAACCCAGAGCTGGAAGGAGTGATGGAGGCCCATGTGTTCCCTTTTGAACATCCCTGTCCAGAGTATCTTAGACAGCATTCAACCCAGAAATGTCCTCTGTTTAATGACCTGCCAATGGTGTGCGTTAGTTAACTGTATATCATTTCTTCAGACTTCAGAATGATTTTCCATAGACTCAGAATCATGAGTACTGTTTTTGGTCTAAACAGTTATTCATGAAATATTAAGTCTCAGAGTCATTATTTCAGGGAACTTGGGTGCAAGTAAAAAGCCCACAATTACAGTGTTCTTTTTCTTTCCTTTTTCTTTGGCCACCCAGAGAATAGTTTGCTGGCCCCAGTCAATTATAAATTCTATACCCTACCTCAGTTTACCGTGAATGTCAAAGCCCACAGTTAAGATAGATCTTCCCACATCATGAGATCAATAAAGACAAGTCCTCAAAGATAATCTCAGACGCTAACCTTAATCTAGAAAATCAGTTACAGGGATGCAGGGAGGTATATCTCCAAGGTATCAAGTTGAAAATTAATACTGAACCATCACAATTTGAAAATGAAAAATATTGAATACAGATTATCATAGTATTAACCTCACAGGAATTTTCTTTTGGGGGGGAGTAGGTAGTCTATACATGTGCGACTGCTCTACATCTGAAATAGTCTTAGAGTGAACTGCAGCCTGAGAGCCTTGAAAATTTGAAAGTGGCTGTAATAGAAAGTAGTTTAGTAGACTTGCAAGCTTAAGTCTTGTGGGGGGTGGGGCACTGATATATGACCCTCTCCCATTCACAACTTACAGGGACAGGGGCAATCCAAAGCAGTGTTGTACACTAGGAATGCCATGTGATCACAGATAGTAGTTACAAAGTTCTAGTAAAAGGCATTTAAAAGAGTGAGAATACATAGTTTTACTTACCCATCATCTGTCACAAATATTGTAGGTGCATCTCATAAACTATCTTACAGTCATCTGTGGGGTTTCATTTCATTTTAATGCCACTTTCTTGTTGACTTATGTTCTCCATTGTTTAATAAAAGTTGAGTAGTCTTCCTCAGCTATAAATTTAAAGCCATGGAATAATTGTTAACCCAGAAAAATGTTCTTTTCATATATTAGCAAAGTTTGTCCTGAGAACTTCGAGTAATGGCAAACTCCAGGCAAAGGACAGAAAGGAGACCAGAGTCAGCATTAAGTATACAGGACATCTTTCCCAAGGAAAGACACGTATAAGTTTGGTCAAAATTAGTAACGTCTTGGTAAATTTCTCAATACACTAACAATAAATTGAGGGGTATGACTCTATTTAACAAAATCTAAGAAACCTTAGGAGTGTGTGAAGCAGCACCATTGGATTGTACACGGCTCCCTCTTCAGCCTGGCAGAAAACATCGCCAGAGAACTCCAAGACTGAACAGCAGCTCTTACAATGCCAGGACCACTGAGATGGGAGAGCAAATCCATGTGCATTATGCTGTTGGCTGATATTGTCACACTACATTTGAAAGACTGTCCCAAGTCCAGAGAAGACAATAGTAGCCGGAGGAATGAGCTCCAGTCAAAGATTAGTCAAAGAAACAACAACAAATAAATACCAGTGAGCCTTGAAAAGAAATCCATGCTTAGGAATGCTATGCTAAAGAAAGCTACCTTAGTCTAAAGAGCGTGCACACACACACTCATAGATATAAATATACATATATATGCATACACATACATATGCTCATCGATAAGCATACAGATACATAAACACAAAACACATATAGGCAATCATGTAGTATCATATCTGGTTGTTAATTATTCTGGTTTAAAGTGTACAGGGAAGTAAAGGCAGCATCTATGATGCTATTAAACATTGTATTAGAGATTCTCATAATTAAGAAAGGAAGTAGAAAATGGACATCTTGACAGCAAAAAGAAATAAAAGGCTTTATAATTTAAAAGACTAGAACAATGTTATCTGACGTTGTGTATAACATGGATTTATATGTATACAAGAAGGGTAAAAGAATAAAACTAATAAATGCACTCAATTAATAACTAATAAGATTAGATCTAAATCCCCTGAAAATGGTCAAAAAGACGTCTTGGTGGTTGTGGTGTTTTTATATTCGTCGGGACAAAGCAGATGGCAGTCCTTTGTTCATCCTATCTTGATGCTTGGTTTGATAGCTAAAGCTGTTTTATTCCTAGGACTCATAAAAATCAAATCAAATTTGCACCCCACCACTGAAGGAGGAAGACAGACAGGGAGACCAGGAGACTACTATACCACCCCTAGACCTGCCCTCCAATGCATGGAACAGGTAGGGCACACACACTTGCTTGCAGTATGGATGGAGGTTCTGCTAGCCACGTGGCCAGCCCTGAAGGTGGAGCCACCACAATGTATGAGTATGGGGTGGTCAGATGGAAGAAAAAAGAAGTGGAAGAGCTTGAGCATTATAAAGAGAGATGGAACTCAAGAGTGGAGAGGAGCAGCCTGTTGGAAATGACCAGCCCTGTCGGCTGGGGACACTTCCAGCCTGAGGTGCCACTGAGAGCCATGTCTGAGTGTATGGCTATGGCTATGAAATAGCAGGGGTACGTGTCAGTATCTGGTTCATATAAACACTAGAGAAAATGGAAATGTCCCTGGTTGGGGCAGATGCTTAGGACCACTCCCATGTCCAGGGATCATGTATAACTGGCCCTGCATCTCACTGGATGCATGTTCTGGAGAATTGGTTCCTTTGCTCACAGCTTGCAGCACTTGGGTGAGTAGTCTATGTTCCTTTCCCAGGCAGCACAGTGGAACTGGCTCTGATGATGAGGGTGTAGGTGAATCTTCTAGAAGGGCATGCATGTGGGAGAGCTAAACCCACCACTCATCTGCTGTGAGGTGGCACAGGGACAAAGGAGATGCGCTCCCTGACCCCTCAGCACATTCAGCAGTCGGGGAAGCTGTGCAGTGGGTCATGAGCTCGGGACAGCTGTCTCTGCTTTTCACTAGCTGCAGCATCTGCAAGAGGCAGCTCTGGGGTCTTGAGAGTTTGATGAGCTGATCCTGTCCCTTGTTGGCTGCAGCACTTGAAAAGAGCAAGACCTGTACCTTGCCTGGGCAGCACAGTAGAGCTGTAGGGAACACAGGCGTGCCCTCTCTGAGGTCTCAAGCATGAGAGAGTCATGAAGTGGCATGGGTGTGGGAGTGATGGCCTCCCCTTCACCACCTATGGTAGTACAGAGAGCTGGCCCCAAGGACATGAGAAGGGGGAACTAGCCCTGCCCTCTCACGGATGACAGCACTGATGGAAACACCTCACTTGGGCAAAAGAGTGGAGTGATTCCAATAGTGAAGAAGGTACTGGTGAGCCATCCCCAAGGAAGTAAGAGCAGGAGAGCTAGTCCAGTCCTTCATCCCTGCAACCCTGAGAGTAGACACTGCTCCTTGACTGGGTAGCACAGTGAGGCTGGCTCTGAAGGCATTGTGTGTAGGTGAGCTGGCCCTGTGGGCAGGAGAGCTGACCTTGTTCCTGCTGATGGTGACACTGGGTGGCCTAGCCAGAACTGTGCTGAAGAGCTCACTCTGGTGATTAGGATAAGGAAGAACAGGTAGGCTGACCAGATCTGCTATCGCCTAGGCCCAGATTTAGGGCTCTTAGTTGGCCCACCCCAAAACTATATCATTTGTGAATGGTTGGGACCCAGGAAAATGCCAGTTCAGCTATTCCCAAGTTTCAGGATCTCCATGACACAGGACCACAACAGAATAACTTGGAGGAGTTCTGATGAAGATCCAACATTGATGGTGTTACAGAATCCAGAGAGCAGGAAAGAGCAGTGACTCATTGCAATGAGCATTTGCAAGTGAAAATGTGTGGACAGAGGGATAGACTGTAGGGCCTACCTCAGCATGTGACAGCTTCTACTATGAGATGTGTTCTGTGCTTTTGTACTTGTTACTGTTTACTTGCTTGTGCGTTGTTTACTTTGAGGGGAGTTTTTAGGGGAAAGGGAGAATATGAGGCAATGAGGAAAAGAACAGAATTCGGGTGCATGATGTGAAACCCAAAAAGAATCAACAAAAAGTTTTCTAAAATTAGATTTCTGTTTAAGAATAAAAGACAATTATAAGCTCATAAACTAGCAATGGACCATGCAGAGGGGAAATTAAGAAAATAAAAACTCATTTACAAAACATCAGAAAGAATATAATAAGTTTAATAAAAGACCAAAACTCCCACATATAAAAACCTTAAATATACAACAGTATTTTAAAAAGTAAAGACAACCTAAATAAATGAAAAGAAATTTCACATCTCTGCATCAGAAGAGTTAATGATGCTTAAATGGCAATCATCTTTGAATTCATCTACATATCCAATTTATTCTCTATCAAAATTCCAGCTGGCATTTTTGGAGAAAATAACAAGAGAGTCCTAAAATTCATATGCAAATACAAGTGACTCAGAATAAACAAACAGTCTTAAAAAGAGAACAAATTTGGAAGATTCTCTCTACTTGACTTTAAGATTTACAGCAAAGGCAAATGAAGACACTGCTCTGTTGATGTAAGAATGCATGACAGATGGGGCCCCAGCAAAGAAGGAGAAATGGCTACAGGGTCTCAACCGTAAGTGTAAAACAATTTGCAATTGATCGTTGCCTACAAAAGGAAAATCAGTTCTCTCCAATGGCATGTCACTGGACATATCAACCACACTCCAGGGCAGGCACCATTCCCAGGAATAGTGTCTCTTTCTCTCTCTCTATCTCCCTCCCTCTCTCTCTCTGTCTCGTGTGTATGTGTGTGTGTGTGTGTGTGTGTGTGTGTGTGTGTGTGTACATGCATGTATGTGTTACTTCATTTTATTGTGTATTGACTTTGTCTTATCCGTCTTTTGATTGTTTTGATTTTCAGTTTCTGGGGTGCTTGTGTATTCGTTTTTTAAGAAAGAAAGAGAAAGACGATAAATTTGGGAGTGTAGGGAGATGGAGAGGATCTGAGATGTGTTGGGAGAGGAGAAAACATGACCAAAACATTTTAACTTTTAAAAAATAGAATAAAGTAACAAAGATCGCAGGTCCACCATCAATAGATTTGAGTTCTAAGACAAGAAAAGTATTCCTTACTCATACCACTTGCAAAAATCAACTGAAAATAGATCGTGGGCCTAAACATAATAGGTTTAGCTATAAAATTTTCATAGGAAAGAATATGAAGCCTTCATAAATTTTCATCTTTCAGTAATGGTTTCTTGCACAAAACCAAAAGCATGAGATAAAAACATGAATGATTAAAAGGATTTTACTAGAAGTCAAACATTTTGTGATTCAAAGGTAAGGAGACCCCTGCCACATGTGTAACAGAGGGCTACCTTGTCTGGCCTCAGTGGGAGATGATGCACCTAATCCTCTCCCTGGGGGGAGGGGGTGACTCTATCCTCTCAGAACCAAAGAGAAGGGAAATGGGAGAAGTTCTAGAAGGGGGCACCACCAGGAGAGTAGCAGCAATTGGGATGTAAATTAACTAATTAAAGACAAAGTAGAGAGAGTAAACTGATGAAAATTTGGTATTAGCATATTTAATGAAAGATGTGCATTTAGACCATTTTCTCTTATATATCAATAAGGCATATATAAACAAATATGATATGGACAAATAATCTGCATAATTTTCTCCAAAAGATGCATACGAATGGCACAGGAAATAGCAGCATCCACTGTGAGACCTTAGGGAAAGAGTCAGACACCACGTTACTCACAAAAAGGGTAGAAACAACAAATGTTGGCAACCGTAGTGAAAAATTAGAGTCATCAAATTCTTACACTGAGAATGGGAAATGGTGGTACTCTTGAGAAATCAGAGTGCTACAGTTACTCAGCTACATGACATGACAGGTTCATTCCTGGGTATATGTTCAAGGAAAACACATTCATAATAATCAAAAATTCAAAGCAATCCAAATGCCAATCTCAACATACTCTGTAGATTCTTTTTGACAACAGAAAGTATTGAAGTACTAACACATTCTAGACTGCAGGTGAGCATTGAATGATTATGCCAAATGAGTCAATTAAAAATGGTCATGTATTATGTGATTTCATCTTTAAGGAATGTCCAGGAGTAGATTCATATACATCAAAAGTATGTTAAAGGTTGACAGGACCTTGAAACATATAGTTAATAGCTGTTGTTGTTGTTAATCTTGTTTTCTTAATTTCTTGTTGTTAATCTTGTTTTCTGAGATAAGGTCTTATTATGTAGCCTTGGGTGAACTCAAAAACCCTGGGATCTGCCTGTCTCTTCCTCTGACTCCTGAGTGCAAAGAAAAACCTGTGTGCCACCACAAGAGCCCAAATTCCTGCTAATAGGTATGAGAGCTGTGTGTGTGCTTGGTTTTTCTTTGCCTCCCTTTGAAGTCAATGAAAGATCACAACACTACTACAATATATAACAATGAATATTGTTGCAAAACTCTACGACTGTACCCAAAACCCTGTATACACAAAAGAAGTGAAATTCATATTTTATAAAACATTTCCTCTTAGAGCTGTTTCATTAGAAAGAGAAGAGGCACGGTGGTTTGAATCATTCTTTCCTGACTCAAAATAAAGAGGCCCAGGCAGATCCTAGGCTACTGTCAGCACTGTAAAATCACTCCATCTACAGAGTGCTTCCCAAGGGCAACGAAGGACGAGAAGGACAGATGGAATGTATGAGTCGCTAAGGCTCTGGGTTAACAATTTCTAGAAGAACCTGTGGAGAAGTGTCAGTAAATGGGCTGAAAACTGAAAGATTCAATCTGTCACAATACTCTTTTCTGGGCTAGTCCTGGAGAGAGTTGATCCTCCCTGTAGAGTCTACAATGGCAAAATAAGGTCTGGACCAGTCCCTGACATAGAAGAAACAGATATTTGTTGCATATGTACAATTGGACTTTGCTCTTGGAAATTATATCTCTGGTTCACAGGAACATTTCTTTATTGTAGATGTATTTTGTTGCCATAGATGACTGTTTTCAATATCTTGTGAGAGTCAAAAGACATGACATCATTAAAATCCTCTAGTGAAGAGTGAGTGACCTAAAGGAAGGTTGGGTTCTCAATAAGAGACCAATTTTGTAGATAAAAGAAAGCCTGTATTGACTTGTTTCCTGCTACTTGACCAGTGCACCATGCTTTGGCAGCCCTTCCTACCTTTATCTCTGGGGATGGTTGAAATTCCATGGATACAGGATTGGTTGATACTTTTCCCAGTCTGTGGGCTACCTTTAGACAGTATCCTTTGCCTTAAAGAATCTTAAAGAAGTTTCATGTGTTCCTATTAATCTTGATCCTAGTGTCTATGCTATTGGTGTTGTGTTCAAGTTGTTTCCTGTGCCAATGTTTTCAAGAGGGACGATAACTGAAATATATAAAGACCACAAGAAAGTAGGCATCAGCAAAACAGATAATCTAGTTTCAAAATGGACTACAGACCTAAACAGACAATTTTAAACAAAGGAATCTCAAAGCCAAGAAGCATTGAAGAAATGTTAAACATCCTTAGCCTGGGGGGGGGGGTGCAAATCAAAATCACTTTGAGATGCCATCTTACACCCATCAGAATGGCTAAGACCACCCCTCAATCAACTGCTCATGCTGGTGAGAATGTTGAGCAAGGCAAACACTCCTCCATTGCTGGTGAGAGTGCAACCTGTACAGACACTTTCTCAGAAAATTGGTAATTAATCTACCTCACAATCCAATGATACCACCCTTAGGCATATACCCAAAGGATGCTCCATCCTATCACAAGGACACTTGATTAACCATATTCGTAGCTGCTTTATTTATAATAGTCAGAAACTCAAAACAACCTAGATGCCTCTCACCTGAAGGATAGAGAAATTATGGCACAGTTTCTCAATGGAGTATTATTCAGCTGTTAAATGGATGTTAGCTGTAAACTAAGAGACAATGCTATGGTCAACAGACACAGAGAAGCTAAGTAACAAGGAGTGCTTAAGAAGTATCTCCCTGGGAAAGGGAAATAGAATAGATTTTGAGGGTGTACTGGAAATGGGTAATGCTGAGAACAAGAGGGATCAGGTTAAGGGGAGAAAGAAAAATATTGAGAGAAATGCTGGAATGGGGTGATATATTGGGGGTGAGGTGGAAACCTAATTCACTAGAAACTCCATGGAATCTAACAGAATAACCCTGGCAAAGACTCCTACTTGTGGGGGACATGAACCAGCCATCTTTTATAACCAGGCAAGGCCGCCAGTGGAGGGGCTGGGACAAGATCCCAGCCACAAAACTTGCAACCTACAGTTTCTCCTGCTGCAGACTGTTCTGGGACCAGATCCTAAGAGAAGAGTCATCAAAAAGACTGGAGAGCCTTCTTCCAGCAACTGATGGAAGTGCCCCACAGCCAAACACAAGGCAGAACTCTGGGAGTCCTTTAAAGAACTGGGAGGAAGCTTCTTAGAACAAGTGAGGTCAGAAGCACACTAGGAGAACACAGAACACAGAATTGACTGACGTTGACTCATGAGGGTTCCAGGAGATCAGTAAACATGTAGAGGTCTCCCACAGGTCTTCTGCATACATATCATGGCTAAGTAGCTTGGTGTTTATGTGGCAGTCCTAAGAATGAAGATAGGAAGATATTCTGACTCTCTTGCCTGCCAGTGGGACCATTTTCCCCTGCTTGGTTACCTCTTACAGTCTTGATGTAATGGTATGTGCCAGATCTTACTGTAGCTTGTTATGCCATGTTTGATAGTCACAGAATCTGGGGGAATCTGAGGGGATGGGTGGATCTGGGGGGAAGGGGAGTGGGACAGAAAGACTGAGGGGAAAGGAGAGAGGGAAACTGCAGTTGGGAGGTAATATATGCAAGAAGAATAAAAATAAAAACAAGGAAAGAAATCCTGTGGATGTGCTTTGTCAAAGAAGCAAATTCTCTTTTTTTATGAAGCTTATTCCAGGTACCAGAAAACACTCGGCTCAAATTATAAATGGTACAAGTAGCTGGAAGCAAGAGGAGTGCACACCTCCCAAATCCATCCACATAAATGTGTTTTAATGTAGCATGGTACTGATAATGGCATCTGCACCATAGACTGAGACATCTGCTCTACTTATGTTATCTATGTCTTTAGACTTAAGCTGGACCATGGATTTCAGTCATTACTCCTCTAGTCCTGTGATGTGTTCCTTCTCATTTTTTCATCAGTACAGCTCATCCCCTTGCCTCCCCTCATGCATATTAAGGTGATACAGGCCTCTGTGTCCCATTCTGCTTTTTGTCTTTGTGGGACCTCTGTGCCTGCCTCCATGTCTTATCAAATATCCATTAATTAATTTGGTAGAAGAATTCTTCCCACCACAATCTACACTTCCACATCTAATCATTCTTTTAAATTAAGATATACTAACTAAGTTATTCATTACATTCTGGAGGAACTCGGGTATCTTTAGCAATAAACACTTACATTTCATCCCTAGATAGCAGCCAGGGATAAAAGCAATTCAGCAATAGCCTATAATGCTCTGAGAGTCAGGGTTAGACAACTCAGACCACGAAGAGCTTTTATGTTTCGTTTTGGTTTTTTTGCTAGATACACACACACACACAATCAACAATTAAAACAAAAGAGGCCACAATATTAAATGAGGGTGGGGACAGGGTACATGTACATAGGAAGGGTTAGAAAGAAGAACAGTAAATGGGAGAATAATGTAATTACATTTAAGCTCAAAAAATTTTTCAAGAGACTCTCATAGATGTGTCACAAGCATATTCACTCAAAATTAGTCACTCTGAATTGTAGGATTTACATCTCCATCCTATGCATCTAAGAGACACAGATGTAATTCAAACTTAAAGTGGGTCTAGTATTTACATCTTTTGATCTACTATTACTGTACAGTTGACACTGGAGTCTGGAAAAATGGTTCCATGTTTCATGATAATTTAATAATAAAAACATCTATTACATAATTTCTCAAATTCTTTCACTTGTAGTCACATTTCACAAATATCAGAAAATCTACTTGGGTACTGTTGTATCTTATTCAAAGTTAGCTTTGCTAATAATGTTCAGGAAAGAGTGTGAGTGTAGGGTGTTAGAAATTTAATATTGCCAACAGCAAGAAAAGAATTTTTAGGCTTTATCCTTTTAAATAGTTCCCTACGAAGAAACAAGCTACAAATGCTTCCTCTTTGCTTTTACTAATCATCTCCTTTCACTATATTGAAAATTACATATAGCCTATAAAATGATGAGGAGGTCTAACACCCTTATAGTATTTCCTAAGTCATTTTCATTCATTCTTTTATTGATTCATATACTTGAGAAACCACTGGAAGTCATAGAATATTACAACATTCACTCTTTTTATTAGTTTTAGTACCTTATGAATAATTAACTGACAATTTTCAGGCAAGATGTGGTGTTTCTAAATTTTTGCAGATGAAATTACTCAGAAGGATAAGAGTAAGAACGAGCCTGCTGTGAAGAGCTGGCACAGATATATAGAGTAGATGAACTTCATGGCATGGCAAGGAACCATCTTGTAAAGAATGTTCTCCTTTAATGGAACTCTGGTCAAATTTCTTGCATCAACTTTGAACCTAACAACAGAGACAAATCTGTTTCTTTGTAAAAGTTAAATTGTATGTTTCCTTATTGACTTCACAATTTTATACTTACTTCAAGGATCTTTTTTCTTTAATACTAAAATCCAATAATTAAATGTTTACTATCTTTATGCTGTGTTCAAGGAAATACATTCCAAACAATCACTGTTACAATTTATGTACAAAATATCTCTTCAAGGACCACGTGTGAGTTAAAGGCAGTGTGGTCAGCCCTAGGGAACTAACTGGATGATGAGCACTGGATAAGCCCAATTTTGGATGCTTACCTGAATAGACTACTGAAGAATAGAAAGTGTATCCTAATTAGGGAAGCAGACCACGAAGACAGGTATATCTTACCTCTGGTACCTCCTCTTCTTCTCCCTCCTAATAAAACAGAACATGACTGCAGGGAGAGGATAAACTCAAAACTGAAGGAGTAAAGCAGATGAATACATCCAAGGACCACGAAACAAGATTGAATAGTAAGATCCTTGAAGAAGATGTGGAAGGCAGTGTTCAGTATATAAAGCCAAGTAAAGAAATCAGCAGGTAGAACAGCTCTGTGCCCAAGAAAGAGACAGACATTCTGGATATCTGTTCTCATCAGTAGAAAGATTTTATTTCTAGGACACAGGGATGATAAGTAGACAACATCATACTTTGAGACAATGTGTCCTCAAATTCTCCAATTCCATTTTTTCCACTATTCACCAAACACTCTCTAGTTACCAAAGTATATTTCCATAGCTCACATTATTTTATCCCTGAAAGACAACAGAATAAAAATATTGTAAGCATAGAAAGAAAACTACAAATTTCACATTATGAATTCTTGTTTGTATACAAATGCCTTTTAAATTTGCAGACTTTGGGTCAACCTACTCTATTAAATTGAATCCAGGTGTCCTGGCCAAAAGCAATCTAGTGTGTGGGCTACTCTGACCCCTCCTTATACCGTGAAGAAAATCTATCCTTGGCAATGTTATTGAAATGAGAGGATGCATATTCATCTCATTACTCAAAATAAAGAAATGTTCTGCATTTCTATGCTGTCATTCTGTGTCCCTTCTAATCTTAGAAGTGAAAACATTGGGTCTAAAACTCTTCGCATTTGGAATCCATTTGAGTTGCTTTACCAAGTCGCTGGAAAGATTTACTTTTCTTTCTATGCCTAAAATGCTCAAGTCAAGCCAGTTACTTTCCCTGCACACAAAGCAAATCGCTGTCCAGGTGGCTGAAAAAGTTGTGTACAGAGACGACCTAGCCCCTGACATCCACTCCCTGTGCCTTTCTTTGTTTGGTGACGGAACGCACTGGTCTCCCTGTGTTCCTTGTAGGTAACTGAGACCATTACTAAATGTGACCAGTGACATATAAGCAGAACTGTTGGGAGATAGTTTCCAGATACTTTACGGAAAATAATGTTGGAGATTGTTTTCTTTCCTAGAACTCCTGAAACAGAATGTGGAACAAGTCTCTGAGAGGCCCACTTGACCTGTAGGACTGACAGGGCAGAAAGCTGCATTCTCTGCTGGAATTACACGCTCCATACCGCAAGCATCAAACTATGCCACAACTGTCAACCCAAAGCAAAGAAGATGGATTTGTTTATTTTTAAGAGAAACCAGTTTACAGTCCTTATTCTGACCATAACAAAATCAAGGACATGCAATAAATATTAAGCAACAATATGTAAGTTGTACTAATAACTAAAGGTAATTTTTTGTTTATTTTTGTGATTGTGTTTTAATTACATTTCACTCTTCCCTTTCTACCCTCCAAACCGTCTTATATAATATATATACTTATATACTTATATCTTATATACTTATATCTTATATACTGCAAACTTATGACCTCTTTTTTCATCAATTGTTATTGGATGAATATATGTATTTTATATGTCTAGATTCCCAAATATAACCTACTGCATCCATATAATGTTACTTGTTTATATGTTTTCAGGGATGGCCATTTGACACCAGAGCCCAACTTCTGTGTTCTTCCTAGGAGAAAACCACCTGTCCTGCTCCCAGTCTTCCTCAGTTCTTATCATTCTTTGTCTAGGGTTCAGGATATGTTGGCTATCCTCAGAAAATTTGGCATGTTTGTTGGCCTCCTACTTTTAGCTTATGTTTGAGTCGTCATATTGCTTTTGAATAAATATAAGTATGTTTATTAACTATAAATATGGTATCCTAGAGTTCAGGCTCTGTGCAGATCAGATCTATGTTCTTGTTCCCACCTCTCACTGCCTTTACATTATTATAAAAGGGAGTTGTCTAGTTATGTGCTAAAGCACTAGAAAATCATAAGAAAACAAGGCTGTGAGTTTCATCATTTTATTTTCTTCTGTAGGTCTACCATGTGCTATTTATTTCCAGGAAAAAAATGGTATTCAAGCAATAGGAAGAAACTTCATCTAATAAGAACAAATAAAGCTAAGAAGATGTCCAAACTGGGACTCAGGAAATGCATCCTTTGGCCTGAAGAGTTAATTTTAAATTATAGGAAAATAACAAAACACAAACTAATGAGGTTCAGCTAATGAGGTTAGGTTTCTTTTATGGAAAATCAAAGACTGATAGGAAAACTACAGAAATGGTAGAGTTACAACAATTTCTGGACTAGTATAGATCATTGGAACAAACTGAAGATTGTCTAGTATTATTCAAATATAAATTGCAAAAAACAAGTCTGGCAGCCAGTCTATGGTCCCAAAGTCCACCACTTTCTACTTTACCACACAATCACTGTAAAATTATATGAAAAATATGGAGTTGACAGAAGAACACTTAAGGTTTTAAACATGACTGTATTAACAGCCTAGATGTGAGAACTATCTTGGCTGAATTCCTTCTAAAAATAGAAGAAGATAGCTTGTTGAATTGATGAACTTTTTTTCTTATGGATACTTTATTCGTTGGATCCTGATTTTTTTTTAACATAAAAGCATTGTGCTATGAAAAAAACACAAAGAGTAAAAGGAAATTAAAGCCAAATAAAAATAATCAATGCTTATTAAATATTCTATGTCCAACATCATAAATCTCAAAGCCATTTAAAAAGTAATTGCCACATTGCAGAGAGGCTGTGGATTTGAAATGTAAAGTGCAGAGAAATTTCCTTTGAATCCCTTCTCGCTCTCCCTACCACAAGGTAGTGCTGGATGTTTAGCTTCAGTTCTAAAATTAAAATGGAAAATCCAAAAAACACTGATTCAACACTCTAGGACAATGGCTTCCTTCAGCCTGCATCGCATGAATAAGCTTTGCCATGTTTAAAGCGGAGCTCTTCTATGAATGAAACTGGAGGGTGGGTGGAATTCCGACAAGGCAATCAACTCCTTTTCAGCTGTGACATCACTCATATCAAGTGAATTTCCTCCCGGTGCTGAGTAAACATAAATAACTGAGAATGTCAATGAGCTCATTGAGTGAGCGTGATTTAAAGTAATGAAGTAATCCTTGATTATAATATTGATTATAAACAAAATTTGTAATGTATGTTAGCAAGGAGAAGATACTTCAGACTATTTTTTCCTTGCCCTCAGATAAACAGAACTTGGGTTTTGCCTGAATCATTTAACCCTTTACTTAGAACAAACCAACCAACAAAACCTCTAAATAATGTATTATTTACATTATTCCATTTCCATCTGGTAGACATGAGTTTAAGTTCCTACTTCCCATGGAACTACACAGTGCCTGAAGAGTTCATGGAAGGATTTTCCTTTTGTCAAGGATGGAGATTATAGCATGAATTAAAAGAAAATTTCTATAGGTTAAAAGAATCCTATATATTTGAAGCTAGAGAGTACAGTTAACTCAGAGGATGACCTGATGCATTTTAAAATAATACCCTGCAGGCAGGAGAGACTGTTCTTCAGGAGTATCTGAGGTCACTTCCCAGCATTTTTCTCAGAGCTCACAACCACCTAAGACTCCACTTTGATGGAATCCAACACCTTTGCTGACCTCCAAGGGTCATGAGCATGCACGTGGTATACAGATGTATATGCAGGCAAAACACCCATGCACACAATTAAAAACAAAGACATCTTTGAGAAGATAATATTTTCGTATTTGTATCTTTAGCTAATGAAATCAAAGTGGAGTGCTCGCTGTGAGTGGACATGTCTGGCACACACTAATATTTATATCAAGTACCTGGATAGAAAAAAGCTGGAAAAGAGCTTGCAAATATCCTCCACCTTACCAGGAAATGATTACACACTTGGGTGGGCTATGTGTGCTTTCCATTTATTCTTACAACCTTGCTGTAACTTTTATCGCAGTAAGAATTACATAAAACATCTACTTGTCTCCTTTTGTGCAGCAGGGACTATGCTAAGTGCATTAGCTCAATCTTTAAAGCATGGATTTTTTTCCCTATCTACCCCATTTTACCATTTAAAAAAAAAAGTTCTGTAATTTGCCACAGTCCACTGCTGTGCTGGGCCATCCTCAGGGCTCAGGAGTCTGCCTTCTGTCAATATTTCATTATCCACCCTTTACAGGTGACTTGGTGACTCAGGCAGGAAGTACCTGTGACCAGAGTCAGTGTGTGAACTGTTCAGAGAATTTGAAAATGGTACAGATGTTTATGAGGCTGGTAACTGCATGAGTGTGGGAAAGTTGTCTCTTCCTAAACCTGTATTTCTCCTTTGTAGTCACAAGATGAGTGTTCTATGGTATAAAGACAGCATGTATTTTTGCTATGAAAAATGTCTTCACTGCTTTCTGGATGCAAATGTAGCATTAAAATTACTAAAATACAAAAGCAACTTGCTTAAGAAATAAAGCTCCCGTCCCTTTTATCTATTTTTAATGGTTTGTAATTATTTTAGATAGAAATATCTATATGGCTAGCAAAGAACTGTAACTCTCCAGAATGTAAAACTGAGCTTGTGGTCTTCTGTCTGAAGACTAAGTCTCAGGTAATTTCCTTTATTCTGATCTTATGCCCCATAACTAGAGAAAAATTACTAATTTCTAACCACATGTTTTCCCTCTAGTTGCCAAGAACCTCGCAGCAAACCTAAAGCATTTAAAACAGCTCCATCATCGAGATACAAAAATAAAGACAGCAATATTTTCTTCTTTCTGCCCTTATTTGTGATGAACATATCCTGTGTATGTCTGTATCTTCTGAAATGTTTTTTGGCTGTCCACCAGGAACTCATTTCAAGAAAAAAATATAACTCTCTCATTTCAGAAAGGATATTTCCTTCGGCTTTTCTGCTAGACCCCTGTTTGAGTCTGAGCAGGTCACTAGAGGCTTAGAACATCTTGCTGACAGGATAAGGCCCCTGTCGGATGCTTATGGCTTAACTAAGTTCCAAGTGGACTTCATTTGGCAGATGCCATTCTGCAATGATGTCACAAGGTACCCAGTAGCCAGTGACCTGCAGAACATGGTTGTACTAACAGCTTTGTCCCTTTGAACCCAGAGAAATGTGGTCTTCCCAGTCTGTACAGCACAGAAAACCTGGAAGAAATGAAACTGGTTCAGAACAACTGTTTCATAAATTTCCAGGGAAAAGATTTGTTAACTTTTGAAAATGTTTCTTGGTAGAGAGAAGGGTGAGAGGAAACACTTAGTAGCTATGTCCATAGCAGGTACCTAATACTTTAAAAGAACTGTTCATGAATATTATTTTGGTTTCTTTATATATAAATGTTAATTTCCAAAACAGCAAATTAGGTTTCTTGGCCCAGATGGACCCTAGAATAAAACTATAGAAGGAATATAAGGCACAGATTTTCAAATTCCAAAGAAAAACTGGTTGTGGAAATCCAGTAACATTAGAATTCGTGAGGACATTTACAAGGACACATAGGCTGTGCCTCTTATTCCCTTTTCCCAGGAATTCTGAAGCTATATGATCATATAGAATGTCCTCAAACTTCTTCAAGTTTTCAAGTCTTCAAGTCACAAGTCTAAAGGCTTAGCGAATACTAGAGGTTTGATTGACTGCCTGATGAGGCTAAGTTATACTTTCCCATCTCTCATCACTGCAAAAAGTATCCACCCAACCATTCTATCAGCTACTCAAGATGAGACAGTTTCACTCAACATTTATCTGTTCAAAATCCCTACTTGATGTCTCACCACCCAAAAGCACTCTAGTATTAATAATAAACACAAACACACTTTAACCAAATTCTTTTCCATGTAGAGTTTATCAGTCTACAATTAATTATCCATCAATAAAAATATGACCACTGGGCAATGGGGAGGAGACAAACATATTAGTAATATTTAAAGAATTCGGGAATTTCAGGGAATGAATACTAATAAGCAATAAGCATCTAAGTGGAAAGGCAAAATCTAATTGCAAAATTTCCAAGTGAATTGTTTCATAGTCGCTTTAGGGAGAGAAGAGTTAATAGCTTGTCAACTTGAAACCATAGCATCTCTCCTGCAAATATCACCACAGAAATATCAGTGATGCTCAAAGGCTAAACAAGACAGTGTGTACAATACATGACTTCTATCAGAAACTCTGTATTTGTAGTTGAAATCACCCTAGTTACCGACTAAAAAAATTCCATTTTGAAATGTTAATGAGAAACTCTTCAGTGACTTGAACAGCATGAATTATCTAATACCATCATACTTTTGTGACTCTTTCTATGACATTTATTCAGTTTAATAATATTATCTAAAAATTAATCAAACAGTTTAGCAAGAAATTAAAATATTAAATATCATTTACCCACATAATTACTTCCTAACTATTAAATTTCATCTTTGTAATATAGTACAGAAATAAAGATAAGCAATTAGCCAGTTATCACTTTATATAACTCTTAGTTCGTGCTTATTACACTGAATAAAAGAAGTATTATTATCCTTCAAATGGAGATGCCACATATTTAAAAGCATAAACAACATTAGCTAACTCTATTTTTAAATTGGAAATACCTTTAATTCAGAAAAAAATGAGAAAAATATAAAACACCATGAATTTAAAATATTTACTTATTTAATGTGCCTGTGTGCATGGCTGTGTTTACATATATGTACTGTGTGTGTAGAGAAGCCTGGAAGGTGAGAAGAGGGGTTGAGTACCCTAGAACTTGAGTTGATAAGGTTGTGAGCCACAATGAGGGTGCTGGGAACTGAACCTGGGTTCTCTGTCTGAGCAGTAAGTGCTCCTAGCCTCTGGGGCACCACTTCAGGCTCAGGAGCATGGTTTTATTTGAGAAGCTTGAGAATCAATGTTTGATATGTTGTCAGGCATGAGTATTTTTATTGTTCAACTCCACCAATAAATTGCTATCTCTCTTGTAACTACAATATAATCACCAACATTAGAAAATGTACACCTACCTGCTGTGTGTGTGCGTTCCGTGGGTTCCACTGTGGTGTCTCAACTGTTCCACCCAGAATCTGGAAATGAGTGATCATGGCTTTAGATTTTAGACATTTCCCCATGTTTCCCTGTAGATCCACTCTCTCCCTGACTCTCAAGGCATTGACATTTTGAACTCTACTTGCTGCTGACCATTTAGTGCACCATGGGTTGTTTCTGCTGGACACTCTATCTAGAACTCAGACTTACTTGTTTGAGTCGAATTATCAGGAAGCAAGGAATACTGTTCTCAAGGCTTCACTTTTAAAACTCACTCACTGAATCTATCTTTGAAAAATATATTTTGACAATTCTTTCTAATAAGAGCAGTGCCTGGACATTAGGATTAGAATACTTCCAAAAAAAAAAAAAAAAGATAAGGAAGTTAGTATCTATAGCATGATTTTTTTTATTCCATTTATTCAGAATATCATTAAATATCATATATGTTTATATGATTATGATATATATGATTATATGATTTATATAATGTTTATATCATTAAATAGAAAAGATTGTTCATATACATATTTCACCTAATAGATATAAAATATTAACAGAAGTATCTTGTATGCTAACGAAGACGATACAGAAGTAGGGGCACAAATCATCCCAACAGAAGCCTTTGTGTGCAGAGGGCATCATGTTTTACTCAAGAAAACTGGTTCTCACGCAGCTAGCTTCAATAGGAAGGAAAAAATATTTCTCATTCACTGGTATTCTAAACATCATACACGGCGCTGCTTTTCCATTTACTTGAATAATAGCTTTGAAAAGCATTGCAAATCCCCTAGTTTGTATTTCCTACGCAAACTGTCTTAATCACAGGCAGGAGGTCTGTGAACTAACTTGATGGATCTCAGCCCTTCCTTCTCCTTCTCACTGCCCACCCCACTCACAACATCTAGAGATTTCTCTAAACAGGAGGGATAATGGAGGCCCCCTCTCTGATTGAAAGCATATTGAAGCATAATGGACTACAAGGACACATATCATGGGTGACATTGGTGAAAAATCTTGCAGCAAGAGCGTCTTTCCCACGGGAGTCATCGGTGCCTGCGGGAGGGCTGGTCATCTCTCTTCAATCCGTTCCCTCAGCAGGGATGTGCTGAGTGGAAGAGCCAAGCTGCCATATGGCATATTAAAGATCTTGCCTAATAAATCTAGCTAAGCAGGCCGTGCCTTCAAGCTGCCTCTTTCCGATATATGTATATAGTGCAGTTTATTGGTTGTTACCAACATCTGTGCTGGGTACTGAGGACAGTTCGTATCCCACACTGAAGGTGTTGGTTCTCCATTATCTGCATCATTGACTTTGAATGTTAGAAGTATATTTTCCTGATGATACATAGCTGCCTTTATGTGGTCCTGTAGAAATAAAATGTACAATGAAACATGATGCTGAGAGAAATGGAGGGGGGCTTTTAACCTTTTATTGTATTCTTGTATATGCTTGTATGGTTGAAAAAATACATGCGGTACACTCAGAGCTGAAGATGGAGAGGTAAGTAGGATCTCCAGCGAGGACTGTTAAAATAATATCCTTTCAGCACAACAGGGCTTGCTTCTGTAGCTGTCTAACACAGTGGCACACTTTTATGTGATTTCAGAAAATGAGTTTATTCATTTCAAATGCTTCTCCGGGTCATTTCTGTCAATACTAAAAAAGAAGACAAAGGGATGTAGTTGAACAACCCTGTGCAGAAAGACGACTAACTAAACCTTTTCCAAGATGGCACTTTGTCACAAAAGGAGAGGAACACTGACAAAGTTATTGCCACAGCTAAAGAGAAAAACTGTCATCTGAGACATGATTTTCCATGATGTTTCTGCAGCTATGGAAACAGAAAATTGCCCAAGAAAGGAGGACATGAATTGCTGATTAGCTTCATGCTGCTTCTGGTAGCACTCTGCAGTTGCCGTGGGCAGCTCTGAGAGGTGACAAGTACAGTACCCACTTTGTTAATCTATCCCTGATTATTTTTTTTTAATAAAACACATGATCTCTTATTTCTCTGTTTGATCACCTCATTACCAAGTTAAACCAGATGTACCATAGTTGATATATATATATGTTTGTTAATTTTTCTGTTGGTTCTTATGCTTTTGTGTCCATTAATGTCATGTGGCAGCCATTACTGGCTCCATCTTGGAAGTTAGAAACATTATTTCCCTTTTATCTTTAGCATCCAAAGTAAGTCTTACTTCTGACACCCCATGACACTAATATTATCTTAAGGCATAGATTTATTCATATATTTGATGTCAAAGCAATCTTGGAAACCACAGATCTGAATGATGGTCTTAAAGAATTTACAGCTACGTCTTCAGAGCAATCAAGATATATTCAGAGGAGTAAAGCCTGTCTCTGAATGGGCTGCATTATACAAAACCATGAGTTTGGAGCTTTTGTAAGATAGTTCGCCGGTTCTACAAAGGAAGGACAGAAGGAGGGAAGGAAGAAAGGAAAGAGAGAGATGATGTCATTAAAAATACAGAAATGGAAAAGGCAATTATTTTAGAGTAAACATTTATTTACTACTTATCATGTAAAGCCACCTGCCACTGGATAGTCCTTTCCAGTGCCAAGAGCGAGTAAGATCATGTGAGTTTCCCATCCTTGGTAGTGTCAATCACCTACAGAGGCTAACTCATTTTAACCACCAGGTGGCAATGACTCACCACCGTTTATTATGTATACGTTGGCATGGCCATACTCTGTGCTCATTGCTAGAAACCTTCTGCACACTAGTGTGATCTTGGCCACTAGTGAGGGGAACCTGTCCTTACCAGAGGAGTGTCACTGTGTCTAGAAGTTACTGTAATGGCTTCTTCTCGATTCCAATGCTAAAAGTCATGGGTGGGTTTGTTTGTTTTTTTGTTTGTTTGTGTATGTGTGTGTTCTAGCCAGATAGATGTGCCAAAGTATTACTTAATAGCAGCATTAAGTGGGAAGAATGCATGTGAGTACCCTCATTTCTCTTTGCTGACAGTATTTCAGAGAGCTGCTGGAAGCCTTCACATCTATAATGTACTGCTTCACGTTGACACTCATGAATCCAGAATGGAGGACTCAAGGCTAGCTTTGCAGAGGGCTGAGAACAAGGAGTCTTTAGAAAGAGAAGAAAGGGGTATATGAAGATCAAAGAGAAAGGAAGCTGCTGTCCAAATAGCAGTATAAGGTACGGATGCGGCACAGAGATTCTGTACTCTGGCTTGCTGAGATCACATCTGGTCTTACAGTCACAGTTCTCGGGTAAGAGGGTGAGTCTCTCTGCTCTAATCCTTTTCATCTCTTCCAAAGAGGCCTTGGGCTTTAAATAAACTACTGTGTCTCAGTCACTTTGAACTAAAATGTGTACTTATGAAAACAAATCCCAGGTAAATTAGCGTATTAAATCTGCCAAATATTCCTTTTTCAAAAGATTTATTTTAGTTTATATTTACATATGTGTAGTGTGTAAGTTTCTGTGTATGTACAGGTGAGTTCAGATGTCCTGGGAAGCCAGAGGTAGCAGGATACCCTCTAGCTGGGATTCAGGCAGTTGTGGGTGCATTCCCCAGGACTGAACTCAGGCCTTGCCATAGGAGTATGTGTCCTTCCTGGCTGAGCAGTGACTCCAGCCCTGCTATGTCTTTCTCAGTCCTTAAATGTCTCACGTCATCTCCTGTCATAAACAAGAAGGTTGAGAGGACAGGGAGAAAATTAAGCCCTCGTCCACTGACTGTGCTTTTTTTGAGTCAGTGTGGTAAATAATTATGGAAATATATACAAATTCAGAAAAGAGACTACCTCAACCACACATTCAAATACCTACCCATGGAGAAAACTAAGAAACGCCATCGACTCAAACCACACTTCCAAGGCTGATTAAAACAGGTGAGGCAGCTCACCTGTATTTCCAGTATTTTCCATCACAAGCAGTTGTTTAAATGAAGTTTTATAAAAAATTGCTGTGAAATGTGACCTTACAGCATGACTGACAATACTCAGCCTCCTCCAGTCTGATTGTTTGTGTTCCTCTCTAGACTTGCCTTATCCTCCCCCCCCCCCTTATTATGAGCCACAGAGCTGCCACCGCCATCCTGGCGAGATATCTGGTAAACACTTTATGAGACGGGCGAAGCTTTTAGAATTCCTTTTGAGCTTTGTTAAATTGAACGTGTGAAAATAAAGTTGTCCGGTGTGAAGGAGAGAGAGCATTTTTTAGTCTGCTTGGAGAGATGAAATCACGCAGGGAGCGGGAGCTGGCAGGCCTGATTTAGTCACTGCCAAACCCATCAGCATTATTCATTCTGATTGATTAAAGAAAACATTCCGTTTATTTTCATAGAGAGATACAGCTACATCTGGTGAGCTGTTGTATCCCATTGCAATTCATGCGGGTTGTTTTATTGTTATTTTGCAGAATGAAGATGACTTCTACACAAATAATAAGGCGATGATAAATAACTCAACAGTGGTTTTCCTTGTTTTTTGTTGGTGTTCTTTTTTTTTATTATCTTGCCAGAGAAAAAGAGACCTAAAAAAAAATTAAAGAAAATGAAAGCTACCATACCCTAATATTGTAAGTTTGGTGTAAGATGTCTATACTACACTGCTGCAGTTATTATCAGGTTAATGATAAACTGTTCTGTCAAGCTGCTCACAGTGTTTGATGACCCTCTTATGTATATGTTTGTAAGCTTGGGTTTCCCTAGATTAAAATATATTTTGTGATAAAAGATTTTCTTTTGAGAATTAAATAGCTCATATTGAACTCTCATGAGCTGTGATTCAGTGTGTCTCAACTATGTGTCCTATGTTGTCCAAAGGATAAAAGAATGACATTTTCCTGGTCTTTGAAATTTCAGTTTGCTGTATGCTCTCCTGCCTCTGAATTTAGAATATAGTTTATGCCAAATGTGAGTTAGGAGAGACAATGTCTGGCAGTGACCTAATTGGAATATCCTCTGCTTGATAATGATTTCATGTACTCACTGAGGTAACAGTTCTTTGTAAGGGCTCAGCTGATTTAAAAGAAGAAGCAGAAGAAAAGAAAAAAGAAAAAAAAAGAGTTCCATTTAGAAAATCACCGTACCTCATCAAAGCAACACCTCATTTGCTGAACTGTGAATTTATAGAAACAGTTTTCAAATAGTATTTCTTGACAGATTGTGATGTGCAAGCAGATGCGGAAGTCCAATCAAGTACTCTATACCATGAGAGAAAAGACCTTAAAATGAATCATCTTGGGAGGCTGCCTTTGAATGTTCAGTAAGTGTTCCCAACCAGTACCCACCTAAAAGTGTGAGGATCTGGACTAGGGGAAGAGCAGGCAAGACTGGATTTCCATCCAGTACAGATAATTCCATTGACGTGTATACTAAGAAAACCACTTCCCTGTGATTTAGCAGAAAAGTCCATTGGACTTTCTGCCACTGGTGTGTTGAGTTAGCACCCTTCCTACACATTTAAGAAGTCCCAGGGCACGAGGGCTTGGAGCTGAGCACAAGTTATTGTTATCACCTGTAGTGTTCCTCTTTGGGCAGAGAATTACCCTGCATAGGGTTCAAACTGGGTTATGTTACATTTTTTTTCTAACTCTATGACCAACCCAAATCACCTAGTTACGCAATTCTTTTTACTGACAGTCAAAATGACAAAAAAGAACAGAAGGTATATTTTAAAGTTTGTCTGTGTTACTTCTTTAAGAAAAAATTTTGCAGAGTTAAAGGATGCAAGAGTTCTACCAGCCATACCTCCTTACACTCAAAACCTAAGTTAATTCCAAGAATGGTTTCACATGTGTCTTTCAATTTGTAGAATCAAAGAAGTTCATTTTGTTAAGGGCAAAATATCTAATATTGTAAATGTTATTCTAAAATTATTTTCTAGGTTTAACATTAAGATAAAATGACTTGTTCAGTAGACACACACTGAACACAAAACTAGGAAAATCTTACTGCCAAGTGTCACGACATGACCAATACTTTAGTTAAATTAAGAAAATAAAATCGACAACAATTTTGTGCCTTCTGACTATAGAAATATTTTCCATACTTGTATCCAAAATGATATAGCTTTTCAAATATATGTAGAAATGCATAAGGCACTTACTACACTAACACATATGCTTTCACATACATACATATGTACAAAGCATGACTGCGGGCTGGGGATATGGCCCAGCAGGGAAAGCTCTTGCCTGACAAGCATTTGGGCCTGAGTTTAGGTCCCCAGAGCCACTTTAATTTCAGGCACAGCAGCATGTGTTTAGAATTCCAACACTCATATGGCACGATGGAATTTATATACGGGAAAATTCCCATACATTTTTGAATCTTTCAAGCTATTGTTGCCTGGATTGTTATACTTTTTGCCAAGACTGACCCTGGATAGGGCTCAAACTGGAATAGGATACATTTTTTTTTTAGTAACCCTCTGACAATCCCAAATCACCCAGTCAAGCAATTATTCTTAAAAATAGTCAAAATGATACATACCGTGGCACATACACAGTCTGGCCTATCTGAACAAGAAAAAAAAAAAAAAAAAAAAAAAAAAGGCCTCTGGTAGCTAACATGGTGGACACTGAGGACAGACAGCTGAGATTGACTGTTCATCCCAACACTCATGTGTATGTGTACCAAACTCACATAAAAACATCCACACACATCACATGCATAAACATACACACACACACACACACACACATACACACACACACACAGGGCGAGGGAGAGAGAGACAGAGGGGGGGGGAACTGAACTGAAACTATTCTGTTTTTTTTTTTAATGCTTTCAAATGGTATATTACTAATTCCTTGAGAGTTTTGTAAATTGTATTTTGATCAGAGATATCCCTCCACAACATCTTCCCATGTTCAATTTATACTAACTAAATATTCTTGGGAGTTGTGCCTGACTTGACTGTGTAATAGGTGTACGAGGGGCCAAACCTATTTTTTTTTGAGGGTCCACACTCTTAAAGAAAACTGACTCGCCGGCACCCTCCCAGCCGGAGGACAGAGACCTGCCCTGCAGAGAGCGCCATCTTGGCTCCGGGACTCCACCGAACTTAGTCTACAGGTTAGAGTGAGGACCACAGAGGCAGACAGCTTCTGGGACAGGCGGGAGCCACAGAGCCGCTGAGGCAGCACCCTTTTGGGGCTGCAGACATCCGGCACCCTCCCAGTCGGAGGACAGTGACCTGCCCTGCAGGGAGCGCCATCTTGGCTCCGGGACTCCGCCGAGCTTAGTCTCTACAGGTCAGAGTGGGGACCACGGGGGCAGACGGCTTCTGGGACAGGCAGGAGCCACAGAGCTGCTGAGGCAGCACCCTTTAGGGGCCGCAGACATCCGGCACCCTCCCAGTAAGAATCTTACTAACAGAAACCAAGACCACTCACCATCATCAGGACCCAGCAATCCCACTTCGCCCAGTCCAGGGCACCCCAACACACCTGAAAAACTAGACCTGGATTTAAAAGCATATCTCATGATGATGGTAGAGGACATCAAGAAGGACTTTAAAGAACTACAGGAGAACATGGCTAAAGAGTTACAAGTCCTTAAAGAAAAACAGGAAAACACAACCAAACTGGTAGAAGTCCTTAAAGAGAAACAGGAAAACACATCCAATCAGATGATGGAAATGAACAAAACCATACTAGACCTAAAAAGGGAAGTAGACACAATAAAGAAAACCCAAAATGAGGCAACACTGGAGATAGAAACCCTAGGAAAGAAATCTGGAACCATAGATGCAAGCATCAGCAACAGAATACAAGAGATGGAAGAGAGAATCTCAGGTGCAGAAGATTCCATAGAGAACATGGGCACAACAATCAAGGAAAATGGAAAATGCAAAAAGATCCTAACTCAAAACATCCAGGAAATACAGGATACAATGAGAAGACCAAACCTACGGATAATAGGAGTGGATGAGAATGAAGATTTTCAACTCAAAGGACCAGCAAACATCTTCAACAATATTATAGAAGAAAACTTCCCAAATCTAAAGAAAGAGATGCCCATGAACATACAAGAAGCCTACAGAACTCCAAATAGGCTGGACCAGAAAAGAAATACCTCCCGACACATAATAATCAGAACATCAAATGCACTAAATAAAGATAGAATACTAAAAGCAGTAAGAGAAAAAGGCCAAGTAACATATAAAGGCAAGCCTATCAGAATTACACCAGATTTTTCACCAGAGACTATGAAAGCTAGAAGATCCTGGACAGATGTTATACAGACACTAAAAGAACACAAATTCCAGCCCAAGCTACTATACCCAGCCAAACTCTCAATTAACATAGATGGAGAAACCAAAGTATTCCACGACAAAGCCAAATTCACACATTATCTCTCCACGAATCCAGCCCTTCAAAGGATAATAACAGAAAAAAACCAATACAAGGACAGGAACCACGCCCTAGAAACAACAAGAAGGTAATCCCTCAACAAACCTAAAAGAAGACAGCCACAAGAACAGAATGCCAACTTTAACAACAAAAATAACAGGAAACAACAATTACTTTTCCTTAATATCTCTTAATATCAATGGACTCAACTCCCCGATAAAAAGACATAGACTAACAAACTGGCTACACAAACAAGACCCAACATTTTGCTGCTTACAAGAAACTCATCTCAGAGAAAAAGATAGACACTACCTCAGAATGAAAGGCTGGAAAACAATTTTCCAAGCAAATGGTCTGAAGAAACAAGCTGGAGTAGCCATTCTAATATCAGATAAGATTGACTTCCAACACAAAGTCATCAAAAAAGACAGGGAGGGGCACTTCATACTCATCAAAGGTAAAATCCTCCAAGAGGAACTATCAATCCTGAATATCTATGCTCCAAATACAAAGGCAGCCTCATTCATTAAAGAAACTTTAGTAAATCTCAAAGCACACATTGCACCTCATACAATAATAGTGGGAGACTTCAACACACCACTTTCACCAATGGACAGATCATGGAAACAGAAACTAAACAGGGACACAGTGAAACTAACAGAAGTTATGGATCAAATGGATCTGGCAGATATCTACAGAACATTTTACCCTAAAACAAAAGGATACACCTTCTTCTCAGCACCTCATGGTACCTTCTCCAAAATTGACCACGTAATTGGGCACAAAACAGGACTCAACAGATACAAAAACATTGAAATTGTCCCATGCATCCTATCAGATCACCATGGACTAAGGCTGATCTTCAATAACAAAATAAATAATAGAAAGCCAACCTTCACGTGGAAACTGAACAACACTCTTCTCAATGATACCTTGGTCAAGGAAGGAATAAAGAAAGAAATTAAGGACTTTTTAGAGTTCAATGAAAATGAAGCCACAACATACCCAAACTTATGGGACGCAATGAAAGCATTTCTAAGAGAAAAACTCATAGCTCTGAGTGCCTCCAAAAGGAAACTAGAAAGAGCACACATTAGCAGCTTGACAACACACCTAAAAGCACTAGAACAAAAGGAAGCAAATTCACCCAAGAGGAGTAGACGGCAGGAAATAATCAAACTCAGGGGTGAAATCAACCAAGTGGAAACAAGAAAAACTATTCAAAGAATCAACCAATCAAGGAGCTGGTTCTTTGAGAAAATCAACAAGATAGATAAACCCTTAGCCAGACTCACTAGAGGGCACAGGGAAAGCATCCTAATTAACAAAATCAGAAATGAAAAAGGAGACATAACAACAGATCCTGAAGACATCCAAAACACCATCAGATCCTTCTACCAAAGGCTATACTCAACAAAACTGGAGAACCTGGATGAAATGGAGAAGTTCCTAGACAGATACCAGGTACCAAAGTTGAATCAAGATCAGGTTAATGATCTAAACAGCCCTATATCCCCCAAAGAAATAGAAGCAGTCATTAATAGTCTCCCAACCAAAAAAAAGCCCAGGACCAGATGGGTTTAGTGCAGAGTTCTATCAGACCTTCAAAGAAGATCTAATCCCAGTTCTTCACAAACTATTCCACAAAATAGAAACAGAAGGTACTCTACCCAACTCATTCTATGAAGCCACAATTACTCTGATACCTAAACCACAAAAAGACCCAACAAAGATAGAAAACTTCAGACCAATATCCCTTATGAATATTGATGCAAAAATCCTCAATAAAATTCTTGCTAACCGAATCCAAGAACACATCAAAACAATCATCCATCCTGACCAAGTAGGTTTCATCCCAGGGATGCAGGGATGGTTCAATATATGGAAATCCATCAACGTAATCCAGTATATAAACAAACTCAAAGACAAAAACCACATGGTCATCTCGTTAGATGCGGAAAAAGCATTTGACAAGATCCAACACCCATTCATGATAAAAGTCTTGGAAAGATCAGGAATTCAAGGCCCATACCTAAACATGATAAAAGCAATCTACAGCAAACCAGTAGCCAACATCAAAGTAAATGGTGAGAAGCTTGAAGCAATCCCTCTAAAATCAGGGACTAGACAAGGCTGTCCACTTTCTCCATACCTATTCAACATTGTACTGGAAGTCCTAGCCAGAGCAATTCGACAACAAAAGGAGATCAAAGGGATACAAATTGGAAAAGATGAAGTCAAAATATCACTTTTTGCAGATGATATGATAGTATATATAAGTGACCCTAAAAATTCCACCAGAGAACTCCTAAGCCTGATAAACAGCTTCGGTGAAGTAGCTGGATATAAAATTAACTCAAACAAATCAATGGCCTTTCTCTACACAAAGAATAAACAGACTGAGAAAGAAATTAGGGAAACAACACCCTTCTCACTAGTCACAAATAATATAAAATATCTTGGCGTGACTCTAACTAAGGAAGTGAAAGATCTGTATAATAAAAACTTCAAGTCTCTGAAGAAAGAAATTATAGAAGATCTCAGAAGATGGAAAGATCTCCCATGCTCATGGATTGGCAGGATCAACATTGTAAAAATGGCTATCTTGCCAAAAGCAATCTACAGATTCAATGCAATCCCCATCAAAATTCCAAATGAATTCTTCAACGAATTAGAAAGGGCAATCTGCAAATTCATCTGGAATAACAAAAAACCTAGGATAGCAAAAACTCTTCTCAAGGATAAAAGAACCTCTGGTGGAATCACCATGCCGGACCTAAAGCTCTACTACAGAGCAATTGTGATAAAAACTGCATGGTACTGGTATAGTGACAGACAAATAGACCAATGGAATAGAATTGAAGACCCAGAAATGAACCCACACACCTATGGTCACTTGATCTTCGACAAGGGAGCTAAAAACATCCAGTGGAAGAAAGACAGCATTTTCAACAAATGGTGCTGGCACAACTGGTTGTTAACATGTAGAAGAATGCGAATCGATCCATTCCTATCTCCTTGTACTAAGGTCAAGTCTAAGTGGATCAAGGAACTTCACATAAAACCAGAGACACTGAAACTTATAGAGGAGAAAGTGGGGAAAAGCCTTGAAGATATGGACACAGGGGAAAAATTCCTGAATAGAACAGTAATGGCTTGTGCTGTAAGATCGAGAATTGACAAGTGGGACCTCATGAAACTACAAAGCTTCTGCAAGGCTAAAGACACCATCAATAAGACAAAAAAACCACCAACAGATTGGGAAAGGATCTTCACCTATCCTAAATCAGATAAGGGACTAATATCCAACATATATAAAGAACTCAAGAAGGTGGACTCCAGAAAGTCAAATAACCCCATTAAAAAATGGGGCTCAGAACTGAACAAAGAATTCTCGCCTGAGGAATACCGAATGGCAGAGAAACACCTGAAAAAATGTTCAACATCCTTAATCATCAGGGAAATGCAAATCAAAACAACCCTGAGATTCCACCTCACACCAGTCAGAATGGCTAAGATCAAAAATTCAGGTGACAGCAGTTGCTGGCGAGGATGTGGAGAAAGAGGAACACTCCTCCATTGTTGGTGGGATTGCAAGCTTGTACAACCACTCTGGAAATCAGTCTGGCGGTTCCTCAGAAAATTGGACATAGTACTACCGGAGGATCCAGCAATACCTCTCCTGGGCATATATCCAGAAGATGTCCCAACCGGTAAAAAGGACACATGTTCCACTATGTTCATAGCAGCCCTATTTATAATAGCCAGAAGCTGGAAAGAACCCAGATGTCCCTCAACAGAGGAATGGATACAGAAATTATGGTACATTTACACAATGGAGTACTACTCAGCTATTAAAAAGAATGAATTTATGAAATTCCTAGCCAAATGGATGGACCTGGAGGGCATCATCTTGAGTGAAGTAACACAATCACAAAAGAACTCACACAATATGTATTCACTGATAAGTGGATATTAGCCCAAAACTTAGGATACCCAAGATTTAAGATACAATTTGCTAAACGCATGAAACTCAAGAAGAATGAAGACCAAAGTGTGGACACTGTGCACCTTCTCAGAATTGGGAACAAAACACCCAGGGAAGGAGTTACAGAGACAAAGTTCGTAGCGGTGATGAAAGGATGGACCATTTAGAGACTGCCATATCCAGGGATCCATCCCATAATCAACTTCTAAACGCTGACACCATTGCATACACTAGCAAGATTTTGCTGAAAGGACCCAAATATAGCTGTCTCTTGTGAGACGATGCTGGGGCCTTGCAAACACAGGAGTGGATGTTCACAGTCAGCTATTGGATGTATCACAGGGCTCCCAATGGAGAAGCTAGAGTAAGTACCCAAGGAGCTAAAGGGATCTGCAACCCTATTGTTGGAACAACATGATGTACTAACTAGAACCCCGGAACTCTTGTCTCTAGCTGCATATGTATCGAAAGATGGCCTAGTCAGCCATCAATGGAAAGAGAGGCCCATTGGACTTGCAAATTTTATATGCCCCAATATAGGGGAATGCCAGGGCCAAAAGAATGGGAATGGGTGGATAGGGAAGTGGGGGGGCGCTATGGGGGACTTTTGGGATAGCATTGGAAACGTAATTGAGGAAAATATGTAATAAAAATATTAAAAAAAAAAAAAAAGAACCAGGGGAATGCCAGGACCAAGAAGTGGGAGTGGGTGGGTAGGGGAGTGGGAGGGGGGTCTGGGGGACTTTGGGGATAGCATTTGAAATGTAAATGAAGAAAATACCTAATTAAAAAAAATAAATTGAAAAAAAAAAAAAAAGAAAACTGACTCTTCCTATCCAAGCATCTATTAAATTCTAATAGTTTCTCTTCCAGGGAGGAACTGTCTGCTATAACCAAGGAAAGTTATAAAGGATTTTAAAATCCTACACACCTCCCATTTACAGGCTGACAATTTCATCTGGCTTGAGCTTGCTCAGGTCTTGTGCATGTTGTCACATTATCTGTGAGTTCCCACATGCAATTGCCCTGGGAAACACTATGTCGTTGTATCCATTTCTCACCTCAGGCTCTTACAGTCTCTTCACTTCCTCTTCTTCAAAGATCCTTGGAGGAGGAGGATTGTGAGAAAGACATACCATTTATGACTGAGAAATGTGCAGTTTCTTATTCTCTGCAACTTGACAAGTTGTGAGTCTCTGATGAGGGTTGAGAAGTACACAGTTTTAGGGGTATAGTAATAAATCATGAGGAGTTGTTTTAAAATTGTGTCAATGTGGATGTTTGAATGAGAACAACCCCCTGGGAAGCTCATATAATCATGTGTATGGTTCCCAGTTGGTAGAGTGTTTAAGAAGAATTAGGAGACTCTCTCTCTCTCTCTCTCTCTCTCTCTCTCTCTCCTGTTTTCTCTCTCTCTCTCCTGTTTTCTCTCTCTCTCTCTTTCTCCTCTCTCTCTCTCTCTCTCCTGTTCTCTCTCTCTCTTTCTCCTCTCTCTCTCTCCTGTTCTCTCTCTCCTGTTCTCTCTCTCTCCTGTTCTCTCTCTCTCTCCTGTTCTCTCTCTCTCTCTCTTTCTCCTCTCTCTCTCTCCTGTTCTCTCTCTCTCCTCTGTTCTCTCTCTCTCCTGTTCTCTCTCTCTCTCTCTCTCTCTCTCTCTCTCTCTCTCTCTCTCTCTCTCTCTCTCTCTCTCCTATTTGTGGATCAGATTTAAACTCTCAGGAATTGCTCTGGTGCCATGCACACTGTCTCCTATCCTGTTACTCATCTTAATGGTCATGGACCCATTGTCTGAAACATTAAGGAAGGCCCAAATTAAATACTTTCCTTTATAAGTTGCCTTGGTTGTGGTATCTGTTTACAGGTATAGAATAGTAACTAAGATAGTCTACTTTGCCAAGTAATGACAGTAAATTTTCCTTTGGGGCCTATGTTATAAATTGACACTGATCATGGTACCAAGCATAGGTAATACTTCTTGGAGCAAACTATAAATTCAATCAGGTAGTACATGGTTACTGTCAGGGTGCTCATGCCACTATCAGACCAGTTTTTATATAATGATGAATTCATCACAGCAGATAGATCCTTTATATTCTTACTGCCTATAACCAGGGTCATTGAACATTTGTTAAATATTTCTAATTTTAATTTGGTTTTGTTTGACATTATTTTTGTATGATTGATTTTCTTAGCACTAGAATGTTGAACTCACGAACACTGAGTTCAGTGTTCTATCACTGAATGATATCGCCAGTCATATATATATATATATATATATATATATATATATATATATATAGAGAGAGAGAGAGAGAGAGAGAGAGAGAGAGAGAGAGACATACTCAGTATAATTTTCAGACTGGTCTGGTCCAGGATGCCTTATTGACATTCCTCCTGCCTTTATCTCCCAGGTGTTGATGTTTAGGCAAAACTACTACTACAGGCTTGTGACCTGTGTTGTGAACTGACCTATATATTGGATCAGCAATGTGGTCAAACCTACTTACATGCCAATAAATTTTCAGCACTTCCTTTTAGTTTACTTGAAAATGTTCCAAGACAAACTTTAAATTACATTTTACCAAAAGAATGAATGTATTTTGAAATATAAATAAACTTCTCTATCCAACCCTACTTTCAGTAGAAAGTTAGAACTCACTGTTCCAGTGGCGTAGCAGAGACTGCATCTCAGGTTTATTTCCAGCAGTTTCAAAGAGTTCATGGAGCAAGTGAAGGAGGATGAAGGTGAGACACAGGCATACAAGCATTTGCCAGTTTCTCTAATTGGTTAACATCTGTCAGCTGTTATCATACTTAATCTTCCAATATTGATGTGTTACATCAGATTGGTATTTAAGGAATTCATAAAGGATTTCCACAATATCATGGTCCCCAAAGACTGATGAGGATGGTGGCTTCATTGACCTCATTTAGAACCTAGATTCTCCCCTGCGCTGTCCTTGAGCTCCTCTGTGACCTGGAAGCATCTATTGTTTTGTGAGAAACCATGGTTAAATACACATGACTTTAGTGTTTTCAAATTTTAATAAGATCAATCTGCTTTACTCTTACTTTATAAAAAAAAGTTCTACTTGAAAGAGAAGCCTTGGGTTTTGTCTATTTATGGGTTTTCTAGAATCTCGGTGCTGCTCACCTGACAAACAGTTCTATCTGCTAATAGAGTACTAGGGTTTAATTACCTCTAAATCACAGAGAAGTCACATTATAGCCGAGACAGCATGTAATTGATAAAACATGGTTTAGCAAACAGAGTTATCAACTCTTAAGAAGTATATGAACTTTTATCCTCATGATTATTTAAGGGAGTAGGTGGGATATTTCTGTGTGAGTAGAATGGTGGCTCTAACTTTCTGTTTCTCCAGTTACCTAGAGAACCTAACTCAGCCTTCTAAATGCTGAGACACAGTCCTGATTCACCATAGCTGGCCTTTGGATTCTTTCTTTTTAAAACAATGTAGCCATTTAGGTAGAAATATCAGAAAATAAATCTGTAGGAAGACCATTCAGTTCATATTTCAAGAAAAAATACTCACATGCATGATTATGAACCTACACATGACCTTAAGCTCACTTGGTTCTGAAATCAGCCAATTAGGAAGTGGAAAACATCTTCAATGTGGCAGTGGATATCTATAAAAACTGATTGCTAAAATCACACTTGATGTTGAGAAGACAGTTGGCTCTCCTTGAAATATAAAATAAGGCAAGAATACATCATTATGACTCATCACTCTACCAAAAGTTTCCAATGCAATATGACAAGAAAAGTAAATAAAGGTATATATGTATGTATATATATATATATATATATATATATATATATATGGAGAGAGAGAGAGAGAGAGAGAGAGAGAGAGAGAGAGAGAGAGAGCAAGTGAAACTGTCTTTACTGGCATTTCATTGGGTGTGTGGAGAATCCCCAAAAGTCAACAAGAAGCATCTTTTAGAATTAATATGTAAGAAACAAAGGTTTGAGATGTAAACATACTTAAGACGTGACTAATTCCTTACACTGTTGTCTTAGTCAGGGTTTCTATTTCTGCACAAACATCATGACCAAGAAGCAAGTTGGGGAGGAAAGGGTTTATTCGGCTTACACTTCCATACTGCTGTTCATCACCAAGGAAGTCAGGACTGGAACTCAAGCAGGTCAGGAAGCAGGAGGTGAGCAGAGGCCACGGAGGGATGTTCTTGACTGGCTTGCTTCCACTGACTTGCTCAGCCTGCTCTCTTATAGAACCAAGACTACCAGCCCAGAGATGGTCCCACCCACAAGGGGCCTTTCCCCCTTGATCACTAATTGAGAAAATGCCTTACAGCTGGATCTCATGGAGGCATTTCCTCAACTGAACTTTATATGCCCCAGTACAGGGGAAGTAGGAGTGGGTGGGTAGGGGAGCAGGGCAGGGGGAGGGTATAGGGAACTTTCGGAATAGCATTTGAAATGTATATAAAGAAAATCTAATCATCATCATCATAATAAAAAGGAATGTTCCACCATCTTAGTCATCAGGGAAGTGCAAGTCAAAACTTCCCTGAGATTGCACTTTACACCAATCAGAATGGCTAAGATGAAAAACTCAAGCAACAGTACATGAGTTTGTAAGTATGTGGAGAACATTTGTCCATTGCTGGTGAGATTGCAAACAGATACAACCACTCTGGAAATCAATATGGCAGTCCCTGTGAAAGCTAGTAATAGTTGTACATGAAGATTTAGCTGTACCACTTCTGGGAGTGTACCCAAAAGATGCTCCACCATATCACAAAAATATGTGCTCCACTATGTCTATAAGCAGTCTTATTTATAGTAGTCAGAAGGTGGAATCAAGCCAGATGTCCCCTAAATGAAAACAGGGTACAGAAAATGTGGTTCATTTACACAATGGAATACTATTCAGCTATTTTAAATTAGGACATCATGAATTTTGCAGGCAAGTGGATGGAACTAGAAAATTTCATCCTGAGTGAGGTAACCGAGACACAAAATGAAATGCATGGTATGTACTCACTAATAAGTAGATATTAGCCAAAAAATTAGGAATATCCATGATACAACACACAGACTGTAAAGAAGCTTAACAAGCAGGAAGACCCAAGTGTGGATACCTCAATTAGAAGGGGGAACAAAATAATCATAGCAGGCAGAGGGAGGGAGGGACTTGAGTGGGAGAGAGGAGGGAAGGGAAAAGGTGAGCAGGGTCAGGTATGGGTGCATATAGGAGAGAAGCCCAGAGAGCTAAAAGAACAAATATAAATATGCAGCAGTGTGGGAGGCAGAGGAACCTCTAGAGAGTCCCAAATGTCAGGGATGTGATAGGCTCCCAGGACCCAATGGGGATGACCTTAGTCAAAATGCCCAACCAACTCCAGTAGATAGGCATGGCCTCCATTTCAGGCATGGGGCCACCTGCCCATCTTCAAAATTTTTGACCCAGAATTGTTTCTATAAACAGAAAATGGATGGACAAAAATGGAGCAGAGACTGGAGGAGTGGCACCAAACCCTGACACTATTACTGGTAACCTCTTGTGCTTGCAGACAGGAGCCTAGCATGACTGTCCTCTGAGAGACTCAACTAGCAACTGACTGAGACAGATGCAGACACTTACAGTCAACCATTAGACTAAAGTCAGGCAAAACTTTGGATGAGTTAGGGGATGGACTTAAGGAGCTGAAATAGATTGCAACCCCAGGGAAACAACAACAATATCAACTAATCAGATCCCTCAGAGTTCTTGAATACTGAGCCACCAATCAGAGACCTTACAGGGGCCAGTCCATGGGCCCCACTACATATATAGCAGAGGACTGCTTGTATGGCCTCAGTGGGAAAGGATGGGCTTAATTTTGTAGAACCTTAATGCCGCATGGAAAGGGGATGCTATCAGGGTGAGGTGGGAGTAGGTCTCTCAGAGATAAAGGGGTGATGGGATAGGGTGAAGAACTCATGGTGGGGCTCCAAGAAGGAGAGAAACCTTTGGAATGTAATAAAATAACTTTTTTTTAAAAAAGGAGTCACCTCCACAGGACCCTTTAAAATATTTTTGGCATAAAAATTATGTTGATGTTATATGTGTCACATATATTAAAATTGAAAGTTTTTCACTGGAATCAACATAAAAGTATGACAAAATTAAAAATAAAAAGATAAGCAAACCTAACTGGCCATAAAACAAATTATCCCAAAAGGAAATACATTTGAAACTTCCCATTGACAGCTCTAATTGAGCCTCCTGAGAGGGATATAGGGCAAGGCAAAGAAAAACAAGGTCCCCTTAAACTATTCTGTAGTTCGTTGCAGCTCTTTACTCTGGCTTGGACATGGACATCACTGTCTTGAGTAAACAAAGAAGACTGAATTGATCCAATTAACCTTATCTCAGAGAGGGCAATATGGGGCAGGGGGACTGTGATATGCAGCTGCCCACCACCTAAAGCGAAACCAAGGGTAAATGTGGGGCTTCCTGGTAGTAGTTACCCAGCAAATTCATTGGTGTGCCTAGCTGCACATAGGACAGAACTCTTTATTTTTCATGACACCTCTCTCTCTCTCTCTCTCTCTCTCTCTCTCTCTCTCTCTCTCTCTCTCTCTCTCTCTCTCTCTCTCTCTCTCTCTGGAATGAATAGACAATTTCTATGTCTGCGGAAGAAACATCACTTGTCATACATAATACTAGTATCATTGTTTTAAAGAATAAACTACATCTATATCTAATCTATATCTAGATTTCAGGATTTTCAGTATTAGATGAGCTATGTTTAAAATGAAGTCAATGAAAATGAACTGAACGGATCCTTCACAATTTCCCTTCATATGGAAATATTGATGTTTTGTTTCCTACAGGAAAATGTTGACAGTCAAGTCACAATGTATCTAGGAATACAGAACTGTGATTACAAACAGAAGAATAAGGAATGTGTGAGTGACTGGCTTGGTAGTCCTTTGCAGTCGTGTTGAAGGTATTCTGTGTGAGATTGTCTGAGGAACTTCTGGACATTCTAGAGGGTGGGCCTGAGCCCACCCCACCCACCCACCCCCAAGAAAACAGGCACAAATCTCCTCTCCTCTATTCTGGGCATTTCGTAGTTCCAAGGTAAGAATTCACTTCTTAAAGACTATATAATATATGGTGGGCCACAGAGAAAGTTAATTAAATGCAGGAACAATGGAATAGAAGGCCAATAATCAACCCTCACAGAAATAAGAAAATCCACGTAAGCCCATCACAGTAAAAAGTTCTGTTTCTCTATCCATGAAATAAAAAAAAATCAAATATGATCTCTAAGGTTTGACTAAAATAAAATTGAGGACTTAGAGCAGTAGGTCAGGGGTTAGGAGCACCTCTGGCTGCTCTTGTAGAGGATGCAGAACTCCCAGAACCCACATGGAAGTTCACAACCACATGTATCTCCAATACCAACACCTTTTCTGGCTTCCACAGGTGTAAGGCACACTCACAATGCACATATACACACCAGACAAACACTCATATACATTAGATAAAAACTAAATATCAAAATGATGTATAAATAGTTAATATTATTTGTTTCACACGACATCAAGCATTTATTACATCAAGCGATCTAAGGAGGTTCTCAGAGATGCTTTAGCATGGACTGGTTTGTTTTTATTTTTATTTTTCTTATTTGGTTTTACTTTGTTTCATTAGGGTTTTGTCCTCAAATAACTCACTTTACAGTCATGGAAGAAATGTCATTTTTCTCAACATAAAAAATATGCACTATTATTTTATCTTAAATTACATGTAAGTTGACTAACAAAGCAGAGAGCAATGTCCCAACAATTTCTGTCTGCCAGTTAAATTCAGCCAGTTTTTCTTTTTCCTCTTGATGTATACACAGAGTGAAGAAATGTCTCTGCCCCCCTCTTTGAGCAAACCACCATTCTGAGGGTGGTAAGGGAGCATTGGCAGGAAGCGATCCTCACAGAGTGATCATTTTCCCCTCACATCTCTTTCTCCAAAACACCCGTCACTGCTTGTCTTCCCTCAAACAGTTTGTATTGTTGCATTTCTGATGTCATCAAGAGCCACATTCCACATTAAAGGAACATGACTGGAACAACTTTCCTTTATCCCTCAGGTCTTCACAGAAGAAGAGAAATCATTACCCAGGTCGATCTGACCTGAGCATAACAGCGTCTTTTGATGCCATCAAATTTCTATGTTCTGCAGAAAAACAAAACCAAATAAACAAACAAAAATAGTTTATTTTCAAGAGAACCTGCATACATTCCTTAATATTGGTGTGTATTTTAAGTTTTTCAAGTCAGCTTTGTATACAAATGAACTAACCCTTCCCCTCTGTGATGAAACATTCCTGCAGCCAATACCAGGATAATCTCATCACTTCTGCTATTTGAAATCTGTCTGATGATGCCCATTAATCTACTTGTGACAGCTATCATTTTAACTGCAACAGGGCAGTAGGTAGCTCTGATTTTCAAAACAGAAATAGTAAAGATAATTAATTCCCTGTACCAATGAACAATTCAATCCACTTCTTCTTAAAACTTAATATCCTTCCTTCTAAGGAAACAAAACTCAAGACACAAAAAACTCTAAACCCTCAGGAGTACCTGAGGTGCAGTACCAATAAGACAAGCTTTGCTACAAAATTGGGATGCTTGTTTGAAAGTTAAGAGATTTCTGGGGGAAATGGCTTGCCTTTGTTCTATGCCCATTGAAAGAGAAATATCGTGTATGTATTTGCAACGGTCAGTGGAGGCAAAGGGAGAGAAGTATCCAACTGAACATGAAAATCCTCAGTTCGATTTCAAGAACAAGAAAGGTTTCACAAAGCACAAATGGACTCATCAGTGCTCTGCTGGCAGTCAAGTCCCTCAGAGCAAGGCTATGGCAGGAAGATCAGGAAAGTCGAATCTATATACAGACGAGCAGGAAGGTGATTAGAGGAGATGCAGGCACAATGAGGTGTGTCAAATCAGACAAGCTGGATACCCAAACTAGAGAGATCTTCCATCTGCAGCTTACCACCGGAAGACTGGGTCTAATTCGGAATGATGTAGATGGTGTTATAAAAGATAATAGAGAGAAGGATCATGTGAGAGACAGAAGGACTTCCAATCTTGTGACAAAATAGACTGTAGGCAGCATGCCTGGCAGGCCACACAGGTGAGTGAGGTAATAAATCACATGCCTAGACTTCTCAGAAACTAACAGAACCTTGTGTGGAGTTCAAAGTGACTTAGTCTTGCACAAGGCGGAGTAGAGAGGCAATCTGCAAGTCAGTCATTCACTTCTTGTAAAGACCTCGGGCAAAACCTTAGTTATACCCAGTTATCTAAATTAAACCTGCAGATCAAGGCAGGACTTTGTGATTCTGGATCTCACATAAAACCAGAGACACTGAAACTTATAGAGGAGAAAGTGGGGAAAAGCCTTGAAGATATGGGCACAGGGGGAAAATTCTTGAATAGAACAGCAATGGCTTGTGCTGTAAGATCGAGAATTGACAAGTGGGACCTCATGAAACTGCAAAGTTTCTGCAAGGCAAAAGACACCATCAATAAGACAAAAAGACCACCAACAGATTGGAAAAGGATCTTTACCTATCCTAAATCAGATAAGGGACTAATATCCAATATATATAAAGAACTCAAGAAGGTGGACTCCAGAAAAATCAAATAACCCCATTAAAAAATGGGGCTCAGAACTGAACAAAGAATTCTCACCTGAGGAATACCGAATGGCAGAGAAGCACCTGAAAAAATGTTCAACATCCTTAATCATCAGGAAAATGCAAATCAAAACAACCCTGAGATTCCACCTCACACCAGTCAGAATGGCTAAGATCAAAAATTCAGGTGACAGCAGATGCTGGCGAGGATGTGGAGAAAGAGGAACACTCCTCCATTGTTGGTGGGATTGCAAGCTTGTACAACCACTCTGGAAATCAGTCTGGCGGTTCCTCAGAAAATTGGACATAATACTACCGGAGGATCCAGCAATACCTCTCCTGGGCATATATCCAGAAGATGTCCCAACCGGTAAGAAGGACACATGCTCCACTATGTTCATAGCAGCCTTATTTATAATAGCCAGAAGCTGGAAAGAACCCAGATGCCCCTCAACAGAGGAATGGATACAGAAATTATGGTACATTTACACAATGGAGTACTACTCAGCTATTAAAAAGAATGAATTTATGAAATTCCTAGCCAAATGGATGGACCTGGAGGGCATCATCTTGAGTGAGATAACACAATCACAAAGGAACTCACACACTATGTATTCACTGATAAGTGGATATTAGCCCAAAACTTAGGATACCCAAGATACAAGATACAATTTGCTAAACGCATGAAACTCAAGAAGAATGAAGACCAAAGTGAGGACACTATGCCCCTTCTTAGAATTGGGAACAAAACACCCATGGAAGGAGTTACACAGACAAAGTTTGGAGCTGTGATGAAAGGATGGACCATCTAGAGACTGCCATATCCAGGGATCCATCCCATAATCAGCTTCCAAATGCTGACACCATTGCATACACTAGCAAGATTTTGCTGAAAGGACCCAGATATAGCTGTCTCTTGTGAGACGATGCCGGGGCCTAGCAAACACAGGAGTGGATGTTCACAGTCAGCTATTGGATGTATCACAGGGCTCCCAATGGAGAAACTAGAGAAAGTACCCAAGGAGTTAAAGGGATCTGCAACCCTATAGGGGGAACAACATGATGAACTAACCAGTACCCCAGAGCTCTTGTCTCTAGCTGCATATGTATCGAAAGATGGCCTAGTCGGCCATCACTGGAAAGAGAGGCCCATTGGACTTGCAAACTTTATATGCCCCAATACAGGGGAATGCCAGGGCCAAAAGAATGGGAATGGGTGGGTAGGGAAGTGGGGGGGGTATGGGGGACTTTTGGGATAGCATTGGAAATGTAATTGAGGAAAATATGTAATAAAAAAATATTAAAAATTTAAAAAAAAAAAGGGAGACAAGAACCAAACCAAACAGCTAGATCAGTTTAGGAGAAACAAATTAACCTTTATCAAAAGCAGTCAATGTCTGTACCCTGGATGCTGCTTCACCTTATATAGGCTGATTATTTGTCAATAATACGCTCTGACCATCGGACCAACCAAGAGAAGTCAGTTTCTCCATTTTACTGATGAAAATTAGGGCTGTGGGCAGTGAACAGACTGTCATATGTGGGAAGCTATCTCCATGGCCAACCTGCAAAACCCTTACACGCCATCCCGTGGAGGTAATGATGGCCTATGGGACAGGGTTGTAGCATGCTGGAGCAACTGAGATTCTTAGCCTTGAATTTGCAATTCGGAATGCACTGGGCTAAAACATTTAGCCTTCCTCTATTTGGGTCTTATCACATCGAAGGAAAACACAAACAAATATCTTACTTAAAGGAAAAACATTATGAAAATAAAAATAGAGAGATGTGAAAGCTTTGATGTGTTGAACTTGGAAACTAGGAAAGGGTGTCGTGTGATCATGTATGTGCTGCCTTTATTCCAAAAATAACTGTGTAGACAAAATACCTGTTCAAATGTAGCTGTGTCCACTTCTGATATACCATGAAGGTCCTCTCTCTCTCTCTCTCTCTCTCTCTCTCTCTCTCTCTCTCTCTCTCTCCTCTCTCTTTCTCTCTCTCTGGTTCACTCACTCACTCACTCCATAGTAACTGTTTCCCCCAATATGCAGCTTACTAGAAATAACCCATGTGTAGGGGAGTTTCTAACCAGCAATGAATGCACATGCTCTGTTGAATCTTTGACTAATATGTGTCATTCTGATTTACTCAGGATGGGTCTCAATGTTATCTGGGCAATGTGTTCTATGTGTTAGCAGTGTGCCTTCTGAGAAGCCAATCATTTAGAGAACTAACCCTCAACAAAAAGCCTGAAAGAAGCTTCCACACAGGAGTTGGAGGTATCTTATTTACATTCTGCTCAAGTGAGAAGACAGCAGCAGCAGGAAAGCTGCACTGGAGATGGTACACTCCAAGGCATCTCTCTTCTGGGTTACTGCCTGCTGTGGACAGTATTGGCCCCAACCTGATTTGTTCTGCTCAGAGTCAGGGAGAGGAATGAAGGAGAAAGCTGTAGATAATTGCTTTTATTTCAACTCATTTAAGAGATGAAATGCAGGGCAACTAATATAATGCGCATGCATTAAAAAAAAAGGATTATTTGCTTGTGATAAAATGAGAATGGGTGGAAATAAAACAGGAGAAAAAAATCTGTCTGCAAACCAGACTCAAGTATGAAGGAAGTCCAAGGAAGAGGGGAAAACTCATCCTTTTTACTAAATCATTTCTAAAACATCTAAAATACCATGGCTTTTTCAGGACAAAAAAGAACCACAGAGACCACCTTTCTTTATTCTCACCATAAATTAGGCCTTTCTCGCTGCCATTCAGCAGGAAATAAAAGAAAGGATTCAGTGCTAAAGGCCAAGTGTTTAAGCAGCCGGGCATGGATCTCGCTGTGGTTTAGATGTTAACACTGTGGAAGTTACTTTTCCTTGATTCACATAAAGTAAAAATTAAAAAGGGAAGATGGGCTTCCCAAAATCTAATAGCTTATGAACATAACTCGGTGCCTACTATGTAATTATAACTGCTTCAAAGGATTTGAAAATGTAGGAAGAAAATCACATTGCCTTGTATGAAAGGAACTCTTGGAGAAAGTTCAATAGACAACTCCTCTTGCTAAATCAGGACAGTAAACAGCATTAACATAGTATAACTTTAGCTATTGTATTATCTAACATTTGCCATGCAAATAAAAAAACAAAACAAAACAAAATCACCATCTTCTAAAAGGCTTAATCTGAAGATAATTGTGTTAATAAGACTTTATATAACTCAAATCATATTACAGAGGCTGTGAGGTTCCAGATCAAATCTTTGTGTAAAGTTTACAATAAAAGGCACACTTTCTCGAAATCCCTAAAGGGACAAAGCTACACCTGTGTAGTCTTCCATGCCTCTTATCATGGAAACTTACACTCTTACATTCCATTGGTTTTAGTTGTTTGTTTGATTGTTTCCCAACTAGGTGTCTGAATATGCTCATTGCAGAAGCAAGTGGACAAGTTTTTCTTCTGAGAAGCAGTAAATTAAAGAAACAGTGTCTAAAATGATCAGTTCTGAAAGTACCCATACTCAGCTGAGTATGATATCTGGCATAATATTGGGGGTTATTTTTATATACAAACTACACACCAGTTAAACATGATTTCTCAATATTTTTTATTATAAAAGTGAAGACACTTTTATAATAAAGTCTGTGGGTTCTGTTTTCATTTTACCTTGAACTTGCTGTTTGACAGTGAGATAGGTGATCATGACACAGCTAGATGAGAAAACCTCTAAAGTCCCTTCTGTTGCTGAGTTTTCAACATTTATGTCTCCTTCCAAATGGTTCAGTGGTTACTCCCTACTCAGGAATTCAGCGAGAGACAGTGTAGTTGCCAATTCTACAAAGCACAGAAATGATTCAGTTTCATGATGAATCTTGTGTTTAAACGCTTATTATTTCAATTAATCCCAACAACAAGCTTGCAGGAAACTAAAGAAGGTTTGCAAGCCCAACCAGGCATGAAGTGACAGCCAGGAATACAATTTGAATGTAAATACTACCATAGTCTTTGTGATTTTCTCAATACTCAGCTCCACCATACATTAATATTCAACTGAAAAGGTGAAAATATGGTGATTGCTACTTTTGTTATTTAACTTTCTGTCAAAGGAGAAGGTCAAGTGTGACATTTGTTTGAAGTTTCAAGTTCCTTTAAGATAATTCCTCGAATCAGCAGAGCCCTTGGTGGAATCTCACATGAGAAATTTCAATAAATGCTAATAGAATGAATAATGCATTAATTGCCTTAGAACTACAAGATAAATTAAGGACTTAAAAGATACCTAAAGATAAATGAGTTCTTCAATGACATATTTCTTTAATTTAATCTCTTATGATATCATACAATGTAAGTATTCAATTATTATTGAATTTTTTCAAGATTTATACCTCAATGGAGAAAATAACTTTATAGAATATTATTTAATTTTTTTTTATTTTGAGAGAGTTTTTCTGTATGAGTCAAGTCATCCTCCTTCCTCAATCGTCTCAGTTATATAGCTCCACAGGTATTCTCTACACATATTCTACAGGCATACTTTATCAACCTCTGCAGCAAGATTAAACAACAGAAAATTCTAAACATTACACATTGCCATATTTAAATGGCATGAGTGTTTGGCCTACATGTTTGTATGTGAAAAGCTTGGGTGCCTCATGACTGAAGAGGTCAAGAGAGCATCCAGTTCCCTGGAATTGGAGCTACATGTGATTATGAGCTAAAATTTGGCTGGGTCCTCTGCATGAGCAATGAGTGCCCTTAACTGCTGAGCCAATTCTACAATTCCCCAACACCCAGTTTCTGTTTTACAATACTTAAGATTGTCACTATTTAAGAAAAAAGGACTTTAAAGTAACATGCAGAAAGTGAATTCTTATCTACATTTTTAAAAATTCCACTATCCGTCCTAAGCTGTTTTCACCAGCTTGTCAGTGTTGCTCTGAGATGGCTCTGCTAAACAATACCTCTTCCCACTCTGAATCACTGCACCTTACTTCCTTCTGCTGTTAGATACCTGACTCACAGTTCAGATTATCCTCAAATTACTGTTCTTCAAGAAAATTGAGATACTGAGAAATATATTAAAGCATAAAGAGTATTTGCAACAAGTTATAAGGAAAATGATTTCTATGAAATATAACTGAACTAGAATTTTAAAGCAATATTAAGAGAGATAAGTAGATGTGCAACCTTTAAGATTTAAAAATAGCCTTGAAGAAATTAAAACAAAATCAAGAAGCAATGTTTAAGGGAATCTTCCAAAATGAAAAGAAAGATTCTAAAATGGGAAAAAGAAGGAAATCCTGAGTTAAAACTGCCAGATATGCTTTGGAAAAGCAGAACTAACACAAAACTCTTGATTCAAGAGAAAATATCAAAATTAACAAAAGGAAACAAGCTAATAGATGTTCAAAACAATGCCTCAAATAAGCCCATCCCAAGATAGAAACATATGAAATTCCAGATTCAAAAAGAAACTCTTGCACACTTCCAGAAAAAAAAAATGAATGTGTGTGTTCAAGAGAAATGAATGAGTAAAATCTAACACTAGTCCTCTGAGCATCTTACCAGGAGCAGGGAAGGCCATAGGAGGATGAAGACTAGATAAAATGAATGAGGGACGTATCAAGCTAACTCTTTGTTCAACAGTCTATTCACCAAAATCAAGAGCACACTCTTAGGAGTCTTCTGAATCGATGACATCAGGAACTTTAACAACTGTACAATCTTTCTCAGAGTTATACGAGATTATAAAGAAGATAAACAATGGAGGAGACCCCAAGGAAATACACCCTATCCCCACAGTACATAGAACAAAGGCTGCCTTAGGGAACACCACAGCATCCTTGGAAATGAACTGGGGCTACCGAATGGTTGGCTCTTTTAGCCTGACTGGAATCTTTATGACAGTTATTTGCAAGGAGAGATATTGACCAAATAAACCCTGATTCAAGCTTAAGTATGTCAATATCATATTTAGTGTATTATCTGGGAATGTAATTGGGCGATGAGTCCATTCATTGATTAATTTACATTCATTATTGAGGCAGGTTCTCATTATGGCCCAGGCTACACTGGAATATTTATTACCTGGCCTCTAGAGTAGGAATTACAAGAAAGACACCAGGAAATAAAATTTATATTAATGTAAAGCTCATAGGATACAATGTTTTCTAAATATAGACGATTACTTACCCTGGAGAAAATAAAAATTGTTTAATGGAATACAAAACAATAGCATCCTTAGTTGAAATGCAAGCAAGAGATGCAAATAGAACATTTATCCTTCCCAAATTAAGATACAATACTAGTAGAATGGGAGATGGAAGGTGAGTGACATTTGACCTGAATCAGCTTCCACAGCTTGTAGTTGGTACAGTGCACTTCAGAGAGCAAAAACTTGAGCAGAAAGCATGTTATTCAAAGATAAGGTGATGCAACGAAACCTAACAGAGTTTTGAAGAGTTGAGGAACAGCCACTCTCTCTGAGAGGAAAGAAGTGAGACTGAAAGTGATGTGACCATGTAAATGGGTACTTGTAACCGCAAAACTTAACACCCCCAAAAGAGGAAAAATAAGGATGTTATTTTTCTGCAGTGACTATCCTGATAAAGCTATTATAAGAATCACATGCAGACATAGTTTTTAGGAGGGTTGTTTGTATGCATGTCACATATCATCAAACATTACAGTAGATTGTAAGCTCGTAAGACTTGGTATCTCCTCTCTGTCTGATAAAATATGATATATAGTAATGACTTATTCATCAAATAATCGATTTTCAAATAACTAAACATGAATGAGATCACCAGTTGATGTAGATCATTTTGATAATTTTTTACTTTATTTGTTTGTTGGGTTTTTTTGTTTATTTTTTACACTCTAGAATTTATTCCTCCAGGACATGGTCCACCCTCTGACTGTTTCACATTGAATTCCTCCTCCCCACACCCTGTTTCCACAAGGATGTCCCCACCCCCATGACTCACCCAACCCTCTAAACTCCCTGGGGCCTCCAGTGCATCTTCTCTGACTGAACACAGAACCAGCAGTCCTCTTCTGTATATGTGTTGGCCTCAAATCAGCTGGTGTATGCTGAATATTTGGTGGTCCAGTGTTTGAGAGAGCTCAGGATTCCAGATTAATTGAGACTGCTGGTCCTCCTACAGTGTCGCCCTCCTCCTCAGCTTCTTTCAGCCTTTCCTACATTCAACAACAGGGGTCAGCAGCTTCTGTCCATTGGTTGGATACAAATATCTGCATCTGACTCTTTCAGCTGTTGTTGGGTCTTTCAGAGGGCAGCCATGATAGGTTCCTTTTCTTGAGCTCTCCATAGCCTCAGTAATAGTGTTAGTCCTTGGGACCTCCCCTTAAGCTGGATCCCATTTTGGGCCTGTCACTGGACCTGCTTTTCCTCAGGGTTCTCTTTACTTTCATCCCTTTAGTTTTTTGAGACAGGAACAATTATGGGTGAGAGTTTTGACTATGGGATAAAAACCCCCTCCCCTATTTGATAGGACCTCATGAACTGGAAAGATCTGTGAGACAAAGGACATTGTTAATAAGACAAATTAGCAACCTAGAGATTGGGGAAAAAAATCTTCACTAACCTCACATCTGATAGAGGGCTAATATCCAAAATATATAAAGAATTCGAGAAGCTAATGGCCACAAAAACCTAATAACCCAATCAAAAAATGGGGTACAGAACTAAGCTGAGAATTCACAACAGAGGACTCTCTAATGGCTGAGAAGTATCTAAAGAAATGTTCAAAGTCCTTAGCAATCAGAGAAATGCAAATCAAAAGGACCCTGAGATTCTACCTTAAACAAATCAAAATGGCTAAGATCAAAACCTCAGGTGACAACACATGTTGACAAGGATGTGGAGAAAGAGGGACACTCCTCCATTGCTGGTGTAATTGCAAACTGGCAAAACCACGCTGGAAATCAATCTGGAGGTTCCTCAGAAAATTGGAAATAGATCTATCTGAAGTCCCAGCAATACCACTTTTGGGAATATACCCAAAGGATGCTCCACCATGCCACAGGGGCATGTGTTCCACTATGTTCATAGCAGCCTTATTTGTGATAGGCAGAAGCTGGGAACAACTCAGATGCCCCACTACAGAAGAATGGATACTGAAAATGTGGCTCATTTACACAATGGAATACTACTCAGCTATTAAGAATGAGAACATCCTGAGTTTTGCAGGCAAATGTATGTAACTAGAATATATCATCCTGTGTAAGCTAACTCAGACCCAAAAGGACATATACGGTATGTACTCACTAATAAGTAGATATTAGCCAAAAAAAAAAAATGCAGAATACTGAAGCTATAGTCCACAGAAATCAAAAAGGTCAACAAGCTGAAGGGCCCAAGTCAGGACCATTTGGGAGGGAGAAGAAAGCAATCACAAGTGGGGAAGGAGGGAGGGACCTGGGAGGGAAAAGTTGATAGGGTGGGGGATGGGGAGAGGGGAACCTGATCTGGTATTGGGTGGGGTGAAAAGGACTGAAGCCCTAAGGGCCAGCAGAAAGAATGGAAACAGGCAATCTCAGGAGGTAAGAGGTTGGGGGGACCCTCCAGAATGCATCAAAGGCCTGAGAGGTGAGAGACTCTCAGGACTCAATGATGAAATAAATCCCTGACAGTAGGGAGAAGTAATAAAGATCCCACCTCCAGCAGGAAGACAGGGCACCAGTTGACTTCTTAAAGCTACTTCTAGAAGAGAAATTTGTCACATAAATCCTATTTGTTTGTATCTGCTGCTTTAATTTATACAAATTATTTGATTCTTAAAATTCTGAGAGGGGGGAAAAGGCTGCTTTTTATTTTTATTTTATTTTTAATTTTTGTATCATTTAAAGTTTAATTAAATAAATGTTTATTTATTAGATATTTTCTTTACTTACATTTTAAATTTTATCCGCTTTCCCCATATCCCCTCTGAACCACCCCCCCCCAATCAACCCCTCCTCCCTCTGCTCACAAATCCACCCACACCTGCTCCTCTGTCCTGGGTTCCCCTATACTGGGGCATGAGCTTTCACAAGACCAAGGGCCTCTCCTCTCATTGATGTCCCACAAGGCCATCCTCTGCTTCATATGCAGCTGGAGCCATGGGTCCCTCCTGGTGTACTCTTTGGTTGGTGGTTTAGTCCCTGGGAGCTCTGGGTTATTGGTTGGTTCATATTGTTGTTCCTACTATGGGGCTCCAAACCCCTTTAGCTCCTTGGGTCCTTTCTCTAGTTCCATCATTGGGGACCCTGTGCTCAGCCCAATGGATGGCTCTGAGCATCCACTTCTGTATTTGTCAGGCACTGGCAGAGCCTCTCAGGAGACAGCTATATCAGGCTCCTGTCAGCAAGCTCTTGTTGGCATCCAGAACAGTGCCTGGGTTTGGTGACTGTTTATAGGTTGGATCTGCATGTGGGGCAGTCTCTGGATGGCCTTTCCTTCAGTTTCTGCTCCAAACTTTGTCTCTGTAACGCCTTCCATGGGAATTTTGATCCCCTTATAAGAAGGACTGAGGTATCCACACTTTGGTCTTCCTTCTTCTTGGGCTTTTTAATAGAACAGATACCTTTAATACAAGTTCAAGATACAATTTTAGAATGATAACGTATTACTTAATAACTGGTACTTAATTGATCAGAAGGTTATTAGACTATGTATGTGGAATCAGGCACTTGAGCAAGAGTGAGCCATGGTCTTCTTTAAGTGCTGGAATTCTCCAGATTTGGTGAAGTCACAGAGTAGAAAAATAATGTATAAAGTTCACATTTAGAATTGCCTATACATTTTCCCTATTTTTCATATACTTTAATATAAAATTCGTGTTTCTATATAGTTTTATTTCATTTTATTTATTTTGTACATGGTAAATAAATAATACATTCCTTTTCTTATTCATAGTGTTGTACATGCTTCCACATGCCAGAGACTATGTGCCACACAGTAGGTGTGGCAGTCTGAGATAACTAAAAGTAGTCTATTATCTTCTCCCACCATGAAAGTCATGGGTTCAGATTTAGGTCCTCAAGGGTAGCAACAAGTAAGCTTTACCTCTGAGCCAACCCATATGTGCACCTTTTCTTTCCCCTTGTTACTGTCCTTTCTCATGTGGTAGGCTTAACTCATATTACATGTTTATGTCTAATTTGTGTTCCTACAAGTAGGATGGCAGCAGACCAACATCAATATGGAATTGAAAATTTATGCTAATATACTCTTCTACAAATTATATAGATGCAAAAATATACTTCTCTCACACACACACACTCTTCACACACACTCACACACCATCTTCTTCTCTTTCTGCTTTTCTTTCCAAGATTTTCTGTTGAGATTATTACAGACTCACCCCAAAATTGCCAGGAGCATGAAATGAGATGATATTCCAAGTTCTTAGAGTAATATCCAAAGCACAGCTGAAACACATTAATAATAGTTTATTGCTGACCTCAAGGAATAGAATTAGTCACTATATTCCTAGAACCAAAGGAGATGAGCAAGCTTTATTTTAAAAAAAAATAACTACAGAATAAAATAGATTTTTTTTAAACTGTGGAAATAGTACATTGTACAAAGCACAGCATCTGCTTTTTGGGTAATATTAAGCTCCTTGTCTTTGAAGATACCAGGCACATAGTTCATTTATTTTCTAAAAATATCACAATAATTCATATATATCTGCATACTTAGTGAACAAAAGTTTATAATAATCCTCTATTCAGCTCATTGAATATTTTAAATATATTTTCTTTTCTTCTTTTTTTTTCTTCTTAACTTTAAGGCTTAAATTGGACAGTGTATGAGTCTTTTGCAAATAACTACAACCAGAAGATATGGGAATATAAAGAGGACACAGAAAATTAGCATACCAATTGGCATGACTTAGGCTCTTAAGGGAAGGGGCCAGTATACTCACAGAATCAGCTAGGAAATCTCATTGGAAAATCAGAATAGCCTCCTAAAATTTCTACCTCTGGTGTTTCTTATTGTACCTTCCTAGAGAAGCTTTTTGGATATAGTTGTAAAGACAGCTGTGTGTTATGCAACTATTTTCAAATTTCTCCCACTCTCTATAGATAATAGATTTCACTTGCAAAGTCTCATATCCAAAACACAGCACAGTATGACACACAGTCTCTGTTGAGCACAGAATTATGCTTTTCTTGAGTTTTCAAGAAATGACCCAGAGTATTTGACCCCTCTTCAATGCAACCTGTGTGTCCACACTAGTCAACATGGCTTACTCTGCTTCCCGTGCCCCTGGCCTCCCTGTGAAAACTGGCGTTTGTCATGCCAATGTCTAGCAACGTCATTTTATTTTAAACCATAGGTCATATATGCATAAAGGGTGGCTTCCCCCCTACCCCAACCCCCAGGACCAAAATCACATCTTCATAGTGCCCTGGTGGTATTTTAGAGCTATGTTTTAATGCTTTTCCTAACCTGCTACATAGTATTTGAGCTTCCCTACTGTTATAAGATAGGTCCATGGAGAACAGAATCATTTCTTGTAATTGCTTTCTTTCAAAGATCAGTCATGAAATTTACTCAAGTACCACGGGTATAAATAATGTTTAATACTTATTAAATTTATTTTATTGACCATGAAAATGCTCACTCAAATCTTTTGTCCTAAAACTAGACATTGAGATTATTATTCAGATTTTCTCCCATTTTTATGATACAAGTATGGCTGACTTTCTTCAGTAAGTGCCTAGTGAGTACAATTGTGTGGGTGTAAAATTACCCCACCCCACATAGACTCATGCTTTAGAACACTTTGTCCTGTGCTGCTGATGCTATGTGGGTTGGCTGTAAAACTTTCATGGTAATGGAAACTAGCAAAAAGAGGTGGAAGAGTGTCCTTTTTCATTTATTTTAATTAATTATTTTACACTCCACATCCCATTCCCTCCAACTGTTCCACATCCCATACCTCCTCCCACACCCCTGTCTCCACGTGGATGTCTCCATACCCCACCCCACATGACCTCTAAACTCCCTGGGGCCTCCAGTCTCTTGAAGGTTATGTGCATCATCTCTGATTGAACACAGACTTAGCAGTGCTCTACTGTATGTGTTTGGGGGCCTCACATCAGTTGGTGTATCCTGCCTGGTTGGTGGTCAAGTGTTTGAGAGATCTCAGAAGTCCAGGCTAATTGAGATTGCTGGTCCTCCTACAGAATAGCACGTCTCCTCAGCTTCTTCAGCCTTCCCTAATTCAACAACAGGGGTCAGCTGCTTCTGTCCATTGGTTTGGTGCAAATATCTGCATCTGTCTCTTTCAACTGTTGTTGGTTCTTTTGGAGGGCGGTCATGCTAGGTCTGTTTTTGTGAGTGCTCCATAGCCTCAGTAATAGTGTCAGGCCTTGGTACCTCCCCTTGAGCTGGATCCCACTTTGTGCCTGTCACTGGACCGTCTCTTCCTCAGAGTCCTTGTAATTCTTTCAGACAGGAACAATTATGGGTCAGAGTTGTGACTGTGGGATGGCAACCCAATTCCTCACTTCCTGTCCTGTCTTCCTGCTGGAGATGGGCTCTATAAATTCCCACTCTCTACTGTCAGTCATTTCATCAAAAACCCCTCCTTCTCAGTCCTGATAGTCTCTCACCTTCCAGATCTCTTGTGCACTCTGGAGGGAGCCTCCGACCTCCTAACTCCTGAAGGAAGTTGCCTGTTTCCATTCTTTCTGCTGGCTCTCAGGCCTTCAGTCCTTTTCCCTCACGAAATACCAGATCAAGTTCTCCTATCCCCACACCCACCTCTGGCCACTTTCCCTTCCACTTCCTTCCCTCCTTCCCTCCCTCCCCACCAGTAATTGCTTTCTTCTCTCTCCCAAATGGGACTGTGGCATCCTCACTTGGGCACTTCAGCTTGTTGAATATTTTGGACTGTATCAGTATTCTGTACTTTCTTTCTTTACTATTTTTTTTTTTTTGGCTCTTATCCATTTATTAGTGAGTACATACCATGCATATCGTTCTGGGTCTGAGTTATCTCATTTAGGATGATATTTTCTAGTTACATCCATTTGCCTGCAAAACTCAAGATGTCCTCATTCTTAATAGTTGAGTAGTATTCCATTGTGTAAATGAGCCACATTTTCTGTATCCATTCTTCTGTAGTGGGGCATCTGAGTTGTTCCCAGCTTCTGGCTATCACAAATAAGGCTGCTATGAACATAGTGGAACACCCTGTGGTATGGTGGGGCATCTTTTGGGTATATTCCAGAGAGTGGTATTGCTGGGTCTTCAGGTAGATCTATTTCCAATTTTCTGAGGAACCTCCAGAATGATTTTCAGAGTGGTTGCACCAGTTTGCAATTACACCAGCAATGGAGAAGTGTCTCTCATTCTCCACATCCTTGTCAACATGTGTTGTCACCTGAGGTTTTGATCTTAGCCATTCTGATTGGTGTGAGGTGGAATCTCAGGGCTGTTTTAATTTGCATTTCTCTGATCACTAAGGGTTTGAACATTTCTTTATGTGCTTCTCAGCCATTAGAGATTCCTCTGTTGTTAATTCTCAGCTTAGTTCTGTACTGCTGCAGTAAATCTCCTCCCAAATATGCCCCAACAATGAAAACACAACACAGTTAATATGAATACATGTTGTGCACCTACATTGGGCAGATCTACCACTGCACTACCATCTTCCACAGCTTATGAGACCCCTTAGAACTTGCAGTTTCCTCAGGTCATGTGCTTCTACTCTGTTTTTCTTCTTCCTCCTCCTCTGTGTCCTCTCCCTCTTCCATTTTCTCCTTCCTCTCTCCCCCACTTTCTGCTCCACCTTCCCTTTTATCTCCCCAATTATCAGCTCTCCTTTATTTTACAAATTAAGGTGGGAAGCAGGTTTATATAAAATCACCTGAGTGCTGACTCATTCCTTGTTCACAACCACTCACAGGAGAATGGAACTAACATCAAACATAATTACTGCAGGGCTATCCACAACACCATACCCCATTTTTTGATTGGGTTGTTTGGATTTTTGGTGGTTAGCTTATTGAGTTCTTTATTTATTTTGGATATTAGCCTTCTATTGGATGTGGGGTTAGTGAAGATTTTTCCCAATCTCTAGGTTGCAGATTTGTCTTATTGACAGTATCCTTTGCTGTTGCGCGCTGCTTTTGTTCCCCCTGGTAAGAACACGCTCAGGGCAACCGGAATCTTCTGCAGCACAAGCTTTATTGCTTACCCCATCAGGAGCCAGTGGAGAAGAGAGCCAGAGAGAGAGAGAGATGGCGGAGCCCCCTCCCTTTTATGGAGGACTGTCCTCCGCCTCGGACGTGTCACTCCCTGATTGGCTGCAGCCCATCAGCCAGAGTTGTCATCACGGGAAAGGCAGAGCACATGGGGTGGGAAACTACCCCAGCGCATGTGCAGATGGTTTGTTTACTACTTAGAACACAGGTGTCAGTGCCATCTTATAATGGCGAATGTGAGGACGGCTCCTTACATCTCCCCCTTTTCTTTTATTTAAGAGCAATAGGCCACCCATTTTAATGAGAGTGGAGATAGAGGTCAAATCCCCAGTGTGCAAAATAGGGGCTTTACACAAAACCTCCTCCCAGGCTCATCACCCGAAGGGGTCTTGGTCTGCTCCCGTGTCGTTTTTCCTGGGGTAAGGACACTTGGACACTCAACCTTCTTGAAAGATGACATGTCTCCCTAGAATAGGCTCATAAATGCCACAGAGCCCTTCTACTGCAGTGCTTAGCCGTGCAACTCTCTCGGGCTGCTGAAGCACACTCACTCTATCCCGTGCAATGAGACTAGCCTCGTGGGGTGCAAGAGCTGAGTGGCCAGCGACCTATTGCTTAAGCATAGATAACCATATATCAGGGGAAGCACCATGTTCTAGTGCTGCAAGCGCCTGGGAAATAACCACCATGTCTCTCCTAATTTGGGCCTTAAGCTTACAGACCAATCAGAGAAGCAACACTAATCCACAGCAAAGAACAGCTCCAAATAATTCCACCCCCACCCATTCTTTAAAGAAGGAAAATGTTGAAAAGATAGTCCTTAGGTCAGGGACAGGTCCAAGTGCGTGGGGCAAGTCTCAATTTTCAAAGGGTCTGTTCAAATTTAGCCGTCCAATTCTGTATCTCCCAATGCTGCTCTCCCTTTGTTGTTGTCGCACTGGACATCACCAAGACGAGGGACATCAGTATTCCCTTGGTCAGTCTGGATTTTTCGGGTTGAGTCTTTCTGGTATCCAAAATGGGTTGTCTTCATTCTGTGGAAAAACACAAACAGCTCCCCTGGATCTTATCAAAATAGGATCCGGGCCTTTCCATTTGTTATTTAAAACATCTTTCCATTTAACCATCTCTTTGGGCCTATCTGGCTCTGAACAATGACGTTCAGCCGCTGTATCTTTGTTAATTGTCCAGTGGCTTCACCTGTTCGGGAGAGCGCCTTCCAGGCCTTAATAGCCATGGAGGAAATTTGGGCATAAGCTCCCCAGTGATAATTTGTTTGATCAGCGGTATAAGCTCCCTGACCCGTTAACAGGTCAAAGGTCCAATCTCTCTGCTCTGGAGTCAAAGCGGCAGCATTTGCTCGGGCCTGCGTTTGTGCAGCCTCTTGCCATAGAGCTCTCCATTCCATATATTTGCCTGCACTGGGGAGAGCGGCTTTTGCAATCATTTGCCAGACGGCAGGAGTTAATGCCTCGCCAGCAAGCCTGTATAACTGCACCAAGGTGAAATTAGCATTGGCTCCATATTTACGAACCGATTCGGCAAGCTCTTTAATCTGTGTATAATCTACCGGAGCGTGAACACGCCCACCCTCGGCTCCTTCAAAGACCAGAAATGCCTGTTGTATCTTCCTTTGTGCCTCTCTTGAAATGAACGAGTCCACGCACTGCCTCTCTGCACAGGGCTGACGCACTACGCAAGGAGGGGGCTCGCATAGGGCGGAGGTGCACTATGACCTTGAGGCCAAGCAGCAAGCTGGCCTTTGCCAGCTGCTTTTGGCTTTTTTCTTGACCTATAAGCTCGCATTTCTCTCTCATAACGAGCTGCTCCCTCCTCCAAGTCTGTTTTCTCAGAAGGGCTAATTTTTTCATCTGATTTACAGCTACTAAGAACTGGCTCTTTAAACTCATCTCTTTTCTCCTCTTTCCTTCTAATCTCTCCCCAGGTATTTTTCCCTGACATTAACTTTTCTTTTTTCCTTTGTTTTTTCTCCTCTTTCCTTCTAATCTCTCCCCAGGTATTCTTCCCTGACATTAACTTTTCCTCGGGTTCAAGACCCGTGGAAAGGCCTGTATACTTATTTGGCGTGCCATGCTTTCTCTTTTTTCCTGCTCTCTCTCCCCGCTTTACTTCTGATAGACTGTCTTGAATTTCGTTCAGAATTCTCCACCCTGTCTTAACCACTTGTTGACATGTGAAAAGAAATAAAAGGGCTTTTAACACTAGAGAAAGTTCAAGACCAGACATACCTTGTAAAGCTGTAACAAACGCGCATCCGTTCCCCAGCTGAAGAGTTCTGAACCCACGCCGGATCCTTCTCAACAGTCTGTTTTGTGGGAACACTTCATTACCACAGTTCCCCAGCTGAAGAGTTCTGAATCCACACCGGATCCTTCTCAACAGTCTGTTTTCCGGGAACACTTCATTAACCGCTCCTTCCCCGTGATGTAGTAGCTCCCGGGTTTCAGCACCATTTGTTGCGCACTGCTTTTGTTCCCCCTGGTAAGAACACGCTCAGGGCAACCGGAATCTTCTGCAGCACAAGCTTTATTGCTTACCCCATCAGGAGCCAGTGGAGAAGAGAGCCAGAGAGAGAGAGAGATGGCGGAGCCCCCTCCCTTTTATGGAGGACTGTCCTCCGCCTCGGACGTGTCACTCCCTGATTGGCTGCAGCCCATCAGCCAGAGTTGTCATCACGGGAAAGGCAGAGCACATGGGGTGGGAAACTACCCCAGCCCATGTGCAGATGGTTTGTTTACTACTTAGAACACAGGTGTCAGTGCCATCTTATAATGGCGAATGTGAGGACGGCTCCTTACACTTTGCCTTATAGAAGCTTTCCTGTTTCATGAGGTCCCATTTATCAATTGTTACTCTTAGAGCATGAGCTATTGGAGTTCTGTTTAGCAAATTCCCCTCTGTGCCAATGAGTTCAAGGCTCTTTCATGCTTTCTCTTCTATTAGATTCACTGTATCTGGTTTTATGTTGAGATCTTTGACTCACTTGAATTTGTACAAGGTGACAAATGTGGACCTATTTTCATTCTTGTACATACAGACAGCCAGTCAGACCAGCACTATTTATTGAAGATGCTTTCTTTTTTTCCATTGTATATTTTTGGCTTCGTTGTCAAAGATGAAGTGGCTGTAAATGTGTGGTTATATTTCTGGGTCTTCAATTCTATTTCATTGATCATCATCATGTATGTCTCTATACCAATACCATGCAGTTTTTAATCACTATTGCTGTGTAGTAAAGCTTGAGGTCAGGGATGGTGATTCCCCCCAGCTCTTCTTTTATTGTTAAGACTTGTTTTCACTATTCTGGGTTTTTTGCCTTTCCAGATGAATTTGGAAAGTGCTTTTTCCATGTCTTTGAAGAATTGTGTTGGGATTTTGATGGGGATTGCACTGAAACTATAGATTGCCTTTGGCAGGATGGCTATTTTTCCTATGTTAATTCTGCCAATAACATGAGCATGGAAGATCTCTTCATTTTCTGAGATCTTCCTTGATTTTTTTCTTGAGAGACTTGAAGTTATTGTCATACAGGTCTTTCACTTGTTTGGTTAGAGTTTTCCCAAGATATTTTATATTATTTGTGGCTATTGTAAAGGGAGTTGTTTCCCTAATTTCTTTCTCATCCTGTTTATCATTTGGATAAAGGAAGGCTACTGATTTATTAGAGTTAATTTTCTATCCAGCCACTTTGCTGTAGTTGTTTGTCAGCTGGAGAAGTTCTCTGGTACAAGTTTTGGGGTTGTTCATGTTTACTATCATATCATCTGCAAATAGTGATACCTTTATTTCTTCTTTACAAACTCGTATCCCCTTGATCTCGTTTTGTTGTCTTATTGTTCTAGGCACTATAATGAATAGATTAGGGGAGAGTAGGCATCCTTTTCTTGCCCCCAATTTCAATGGGGTTGATTCAGTATGTCTTCATTTAATTTGATATTGGCTGTTGGTTTGCAGGAAATTGTGCTTATTATGTTTAGGTATGGGCCTTGACTTCCTGATCTCTCCAACACATTTAACATGAATGGGTGTTCTATTTTGTCAAGTGCTTTTTCTGCATCTAAGTAGGTGGTCATGTGATATTTTTCTTTGAGTTTGTTTATATAGTGGATTACATTAATGGATTTTTAGTATATTAAACCAACTTGCATCCCTGGGATAAAGCCTACTTGATCATGGTGAATTATGGTTTTGATATGTTCTTAGATTCAGTTTGCAAGAATTTTATTGAGTATTTTTGCATCAATATTCATAAGCAAGATTGGCCTGAAGTTCTCCTTTTAGGTTGAGTCCTTGTGTGGTTTAGGTATCAGAGTAATTGTGGCTACATAGAACAAGTGAGGTCGTGTTCCTTCAGCTTCAATTTTATGGAATAGTTTGAGGAAAATTGGTATCAGGTCTTCTTTGAATGTCTGGTAGAATTCTGCAATAAATTCTTCTGGCCCTGGAATTTTTTTGGTTGGGAGGTTTTTAATGAATTCTTTTATTTTCTTGTGTGATATGGGCCTGTTTAGATAATTTACCTGCTCTTGATTTAACTTTGGTATGTGGCATCTGTCTAGAAAACCATCCATTACATTTAAATTTTTGAGTTTTGTTGAATATATGATTTTATAGTAGGATCTGATGATTTTTTAAATTTCCTCCATATCTGTTGTTATATCTCCCTTTTCATTTCTGATTTTGTTAATTTAGACACTGTCTCTCTGTGCTTTAGTTGGTTTGGCTAGGGGTTTACCTATAGTGTTGATTCCCTCAAAGAACCAGCTTTTTGTTTTGCTAATTCTTTCCACTGTTTTCCTTGTTTCTATTTGGTTAAATTCTGCCCCAAGTTTGGCTATTTCCTGCCTTCTAGTGCTCTTGGGTGAGTTTGCTTCTTTTTGTTCTAGAGTTCTCAGGTGTGGTGTTAAGTTGTTAGTGTAAGATCTCTCCAGTTTCTTTACCAGGGCACTTAGTGCTATGAACTTTTCCCTTAGCACTGCTTTCATTGTGTCCCATAAGTTTGGGTATGATGTGTCGATATTTTCTGAAAATTCCAGGAAGTCTTTCATTTATTTCTTTATTTCTTCCCTGACTGTGTTATCATTGAGTATGTTCAGTTTCCATGTGTATATGGACTTTCTGTAGTTTTTGCTGTTATTGAAGACCAGCCTTATCCCAAGGTGATCTGATAGGATACATGGAATTATTTCAATCTTCTCGTATCTGTTGAGGGTTGTTTTGTGACCAAATATATGGTCGATTTTGGAGAAGGTACCATGAGGTGCTGAGAAGAAGGTGTATTCTTTTGTTTTAGGATGAAATGTTCTGTAGGTTTCTATTAAATCTACTTGGTTCATAACCTCTCTTTGTTTCACTGTGTCTCTGTTTAGTTTCTGTTTCAATGACCTGTCCATTGGTGAGAGTGGGATGTTGAAATCTCTCACTATTATTGTGTGGGATTCAATGTGTATTTTGAACTTTAGTAAAGTTTCTTTTATGAATTTGGGTGCTCTTCCTTTTGCAGCATAGATGTTCAGAATTGAGACTTTCTCTTGGTGGATTTTCCTTTTGATAAATATAAAATATCCTTCTCCATGCTTGATAACTTTTGGTTGAAAGTCTGTTTTATTGGTTATAAGGATGTCAACTCCTGCTTGTTTTCTGGGACCATTTGCTTGGAACACTTTTTTCCACCCTTTTACTCTGAGATAGTGTCCATCTTTATTGTTGAGGTGTGTTTCTGGCATGCAGCAAAATGTTGGATCTTGTTTGAGTATCCAGTCTGTTACCTTATTTCTTTTTATAGATGAGTTGAGACCATTAATATTGAGAATTATTAAAGAGAGATGACTGTTCGTTCATGATATGTTTGTTTTGTAGATGGCTTTATGTGCTTGTGGCTCTCTGCTTTTGAACTTGTTGTGAGATGCTTAATATTTTGGCCTTTCTCTGGTGCAGCTATCTTCCTTGTGATGTAGTTTTCCATCAAGGATCTTCTGCAGGGTTGGATTCATAGATAAGTACTGTCTGAATTTAGTTTTGTCCTGAAATATTTTCTTTTCTTGGTCTATGTCGAGTGAAAGTTTTGCTGTACATATTTTGGATTCTGTTTCTTACTGTCTTGTGTTTGCCTCTTGACATCTGGTTATCCCTGATATTTGCTGGTCTGGGTGACTGTCTGGAGTCTTCCTCTTTTGGAAGAGGAACCTAGGTTGCTTCAGGTCTCCTAGCAGGCCTGCAGCCCTGGCTGTATCAGACCACCTGTGAGACCTTACACCTGGGGACTCTTCACAGGGGCAGAGAAGTAGCTGATATATTGCACTGGCTAGAGTATATCTCCTGGAAGGCCTTTAGACTGTTGGGTCTTCAGTGGAGCAGTCAAGCTGTTGTCCAGCTGCCCTGAGTGTAGCTGATCCTCAACTGCTCTGAGTGCAGAGGTTCCAACTTCTCTGAGTGCAGAGGGTCCTCAACTGCTTTGAGTGCAGCTGGTCCTCTAGCATGGATCAGGATATGTTGTATTCATGGGATCAGACCAGCTAAGAGTCTGCCCTAGCAACAAGCACTGGGCAGAAGGGAAAGAGTGTTTTTAGAGTTACAGGCATAGTCTACTCTGCTTCCTCATAAACCTTCTCGATTGCTCAGATGTGAGAAAGCTCCCACTGCCAAGATGCAAGTCACTCCCACCAGTATGCATTCACAGTCACTATGAACCACATTTCCTAAAAATATGAACCAAGATAAATCTTTCCACCCTTAAGCTGCTCCTTTCAGGTATTTAGGTACAGTAATACATCCCAGCTTGACTTCTGTGAATAATGGGGCAAAGCACATGAGAGCATAGATAATTTGTTTAGGTAACCAGCAGTGGGATTGTTACATTATAATATAGATTTAGTTTTAATCTCTTGAAAACATGGTACCCAAAATAACCATATGCAAAAACAATAAAACTGGTTTGTATTCTCTTACACCACCATGCTGATGGGCTGTTCTATATTATCCTTCTCATAAGAACTCCTATGGTAACTTTGGACCTTCTCTAATCTACTATAAACTTAAAACCTGAAGTTCACAAGGGCAAATCTTAATTATATCTACATCTTTAACATTCTTTGCTATTTAAGCTACCAAACATCCAGATTTTAGGTCTTGAGGCATGAGTACCTTTGATAGGACAGTATTCAGGCCACCGCAACTTACATTAAGGTTTACTAATAATTTTAGCAATGTAAGTAGGTATGAGGTAGAAGTAAAAGAGAGCCAATCCTGTTTACCGATGTGTCTCTCTTGAATCTTTCCCACTTTAAATGTGAATTCTGTCACCCATTCTGAGGAACAGGTGGTCTCTAAGTAAGGTGTACAAATTACTTTCTCAGCAAGTGATGAACATTTACGTTATTAATCAACTGCATTTTGTGTTCATTAAGTCCAATCATTAAATGATCTACATGATATTCTGCAGGGAAACTTCTTCATAAACCCATATATTAGATTTGCTTATGATAAGTAACCAGGCATACCTTCACAAGAGCATTGCACTGCCGTGTACTTCCAAGCCATTATCATTAGTCTTTTTATCAGGAGACTCATCATTATCTACGTGTTTACAATAAAGTAGATTTGATTATGGGTATTCTTTCCTTGGGAAGCTTGCTTCATAATGAAAAGAAATAGATCCTGAGCCAGCTGCTGTAAATGCTTTCCCTACAGTCACTGAGCTGGATTTGATGCCAAAAAGGACACGCTCGAATAAAGAAAGTCAAAGTTATGTTTGAAGAGGTCCAGGTACGAGAGAAAGTTTATAGAGAACTGATGATAATAGAAAGTGTTCTGTATAATGCTATACAAAGGGTGTTTAAAGGTGAGATACATGGGGAATCATGGAAAGGTCCCTTAGTCAAATAGCACTAAGAAAGCAGCCTGTGAAGAGATGGAAAACACCACCATTAATTCCTTACCACAAGACAGTGGAGAGGTGACCAATATCCAAAAAAAGATGCAGAGAACAGAAATTAATGAGAAAAGAAAATATAATATGTGTTAAAATGTTACCTCTCATGCTTTATGAATGGTAACTGTCACAGATATTCTGTAGTAAAAAGCATGAAAAGATGGAAGAAAGAAAGAAAGAGAGAGAGAGATTGAGAGAGAGAGAGAGAGAGAAGAAAGGAAGGAAGGAAGGAAGGAAGGAAGGAAGGAAGGAAGAAAGAAAGAAAGAAAGAAAGAAAGAAAGAAAGAAAGAAAGAAAGAAAGAAGGAAGGAAAGAAACAGAAAACTAGGAAAATCAGAAAGAGATATTGCTACTAATTGAGAAATATCTCAGAAACATATGTGAAGAAAGCTATGACAACACCAAAGAAGGAAATCAAGCAAAGAGAGAGATGGAAGAGTTCAAGCATGTACAGTTTTCATCTGATATTAAACTCATATGTAAGGGTTAACCACCACAAAAGAGAAAGCAAGCACACACACACACACACACACACACACACACAAACACACACACAAACACATACAGAAGGAGAGAGAGAGGTGGAAGGAGACAGAGACACAGACACACATAAAGACACAGTTCTTTAAAGAATATAATTATACTTCACAAAAATTTAGCAGCCAATAATAATAATTGACAATATAATAATATGTGTATAATTATTATATGTTATAATATAATAATATGAAATAATAATAGTAGTAATTATGGTATATTATCTATGTACCATAAAAATTTAGAAATTCAAGTACACCATACACTCTAGGAACTTCTGAAGTAAAAGTGGCTTATTAACTTCAGAATTGGATGTTATTGACTACAGAAGGCATTTGAAAACACTGCATTGCTTTTTAGAGTAGAGTCTCAAGAGCTTTAGAATCTGTTTATAAAGGGCCTCTAATTTTTCATCACATATTGAAAAGTACTTGATAGGTTTTGGCTATCATCATTTATTTTTAATTATGAAATATTAGTGCTGTTGTAACACTATTACTACTTTGAAAGATCATAATTCACTTACATAAAATATTTTATTTAAAATCCAGCCACATATTTTATGTCCAATAAGACCAGCTATAACGATTGCTATTGATCATTAACATGCTTTTAAAATGTGAAAAATATATACAAGTAAGCTTTCCAGTGTTGCATGGCCAATTCTACCAACCTGAAAGAACCCATAGCAGATGCTGAAAGGCAGAAGTGACTAAAATCTGAATGGCCACCTCTTGGATAGGGAGCAGAAAGACTATAAAATCTAGGAAGTCAACTGTGAGATGGTATTTTCTAGAAATATCAGGGAATCTACACCATCATACAACACTATGGCTGCTGAAAGAAGATTTGAGCAATGAAACACCATTAGACAGGCTAATGTGGAAGGGAAAAAAATCTCATCCCTAGACAAGGAACTAATGATTTCAAAGAGAGGGAGACTTAGTCCTCCCCAGAGATCAGCCTCTGATTGGTTCCATGTCAGCCCTGAAATCATCTCTACAAGTGAAACTAAAGAGACTCATCAATGCAATGAGTGTGTGTATTTGATACATACATACATGTGTGTGTGTGTGTGTGTGTGTGTGTGTGTACAAAAGAAAAAGAGACCATATATTTGGGAGGGTGTGAGAGATGGCATGGAAATGTTTGTAGAGAGGGGACATGAGAGGAGCTCTGAGGAGGAATGAAGAGAGGAAAATAATGTAACTATTTTAATTTTAATTAGCAGAAATAAATGAGTAAATAAAAAAAAGCAGCTTAAGAAAAGATTTAGGAACTTTAATCATGTGACAAAGAGAAAGCCACAATATGACAAGTAGACATTTTGCAGTTTTGGGGTTACTTCTTCTTAGTGAAGAAAGAAATCACCCAATCTAAGAAAGCATAACTCGAGTGCTGTATGGTGAGCAGCCTGTATATGTCTCACTTCTGTGGCCAGCCAAAATGGAGAAGACTCTAATTATACGGCACTTTTTGATCAACAGAACATAGTATTACTACCAGAATATTTTCCACCCTTTTGAATTGCGAGACATAGTGCAATAATAGCTTAGGATGAAGAAGATAAATTAGGCTTATAAAATTTAGATTTATGGTCATACTGAGCAATGTTAAAATTGTGTATAAGTCACTAAACATAAAAGAATTTATTCATCAAAATAACTGGTGATTTAAAAGAAAATTAATGACAGTATCTTCTGGAATTTGTACTAAGTATATTATTTCAAATGTTGGAGAATGATAGATAGAATTTGAGATAATTGCATAACAAAATATGACATTATTTGAGAGAAGACTGTCAGAAATATATATTTATATGTCATATGTTCTTAGACAAAGGGAAAGTCTATAACTATCACTAGAAATAATAAACAACTATGGAGACAACTCTAAAAAATGAATTAAGCTGAAATAATAGCAATGAGGAATCAACTACTCTAAAAGAAAAATGAAGTGTAAAACTTGGAAAAATATCAGTGAGAGCTTTAGTCTCCTGGTACTGCTGCATCAAAGTATCTCAGACTGGGTAGTTTATAAAGAGTAAATATTTATTCACCATATATGTAAAGTCTTTGAAATTTAATTTCACAGTGACAGCAGATATGGTGTCCTTGGAGGGCTTCTCTCAACTTCCCAAACCACACCTTCTTACTGGATTCTTACATAGCAAGTGGGACAAATGTGGCTGAAATCATGCTGTCATGTGCACAGAATACAAAGGGACTGGGCATCTCTTCAAATCGAGCATTAGTTCCACAAAATTGGAATAATTAATCATCCTAGTTCTTAATCACACCCCAAGAAAGTTAAAGTTCACCATATATATTTTGACAATATACAAATTTTCAAGCCAAAGCAGAAACAGAAAATAGTGAATTCAGACCATCCTTATCACAACAGATATTCAAGATGAGTGTTCCTTATGTTTAATGAATGACAGGCTTCTAATTTAGATATAAAAATCAAGTCAATTATCTGCTATCTACAAAACAATGTATACAGAACAGCATAAGACAGAACAGCAAGCAGAAATAGAAGATACTGTGGGTGTGTGTAGAGAGTGCATCACTTCAGTAGTTACTTTTCTCATTGATGTGACAAAAACTCTAAAAGGAGCAGCTGAAGAAAGGAAATCACATTTAGGTTCATGGTTGGAAGTATATTAGGTACATTCTGCTCCTTCTTAATGGGAAAGATAGAATGTGAACTTGGATCTAAATGTCACAATGAAATGTACAGTCCCTAGATACATTACATCACAGGTTAGGAAGCCAAGAAAGATAATTGCTACTGCTTCTCTGTCCCCTCACATAAACACACAGATACACAGACACAGACAGGCAGACAGACCGACAGACAGACACACACACATAGAGAGCAAGACAGAGACAGAGAGAGAGAGAGACAGACACACACACACACACACACACACACACACAGAGAGAGAGAGAGAGAGAGAGAGAGAGAGAGAGATTCAGAGCATGGTGATTCTAAATCCCATAGGCATAACAATCAAATTTAACCATCTTAAACATCTCTAATTCACTGATAAATATCCCACTTTTCTAAGACACATGATAATAAGGCTATGACATCATACTAAGATTACTAACCAACTTAACATATTGATATAAAGTTCTGCTCAGCACGTACTTGTTTCAATAATGGATTTTAATCTAGGTTATTAAAAGTCTCGATCAATTTATGAGAATTGAATCGTATGAACTGTGCTTATTAACACAATCAAATTAAGCCAGAAATTAAAACCAAAAGATATTTGGAAAATACTCAAATTAGCCAAAATGACTAAATATAAAGAGAAATTATGAGAAAATTTGAAAAACATTGAATTGAGTGTAATTTAAGGCACAACTGATTAAAACTGGAGGCAGTAGATAAGGAACTGAACTGAAGAAACTGTGTTTAAAAAAAAAGCATCTTCTTCTACAAACAAAAAATAAATGCCCAAAGTTAATAATAGAAGCATCTACCTGAACCACCTTGAAAATGCAAAGTATATGAAAACCAAAGCAGCAGAAGTAGGGAAAATATTCAAGATAACAGAATTTACCAAAAAGAGAGCAATATGAAATGAATATGATAAATACTTATCATAAATAAGTTATTGTAAGAATAAAAGTACATAAGATTTAATATTCTAGAGCTAAGTCTAAACAACCTGAAGTTGATTTTTCTCAAGATCACCAAGGTTTATAAAAGAGTAACTAGACAAATGAAGAAAAGTGATATTGGATTAGGAAATTCAAAAATAAAAGCTAACATAATGATAGAGACAGATAATATTTTTCTACAGGCTAAGAGCAATATTATATTGAACATTCCCTCCCTTATGCCTTCCTTTCTCCCCTTCCCTGTTTGAGCCTCTCTCCCCAGTCCCCTACACATCCATAAATACATAATTATTTGTTCTATTTATTTCCCTTCCTAGGGTGACCTTTGACTTCCTTAGTTACTCTATACCTATACTCAGTATTATATAGATTGTAGACTGATTATTGAAGACTTAATAAACATTGCATTTAATAAGTAAGAGTATTTTGTCTGCACATATGTCTTGCTACCACATGCATATCCAGTACATATGGAAACCAGAAGAGAAAACTATTCCCTTGAAACTAGAATTACAGATCATTGTGAGCTACCAGGTGGAGGCAGGGAACTGAACCCAGGTTCTCTAAAAGAGCATCCATTCTCCTAACCTCTAAGTCAACTCTCCAGGCCCTGCTATTAAATTTTCTTGATTTAAATTTAAATTGTTAATTTCCAGTGAAAAGATACTATTGATTTTCTTGTGATATTTTCCCATTGATATGACTAAACTATTGTTAGGAATTCTAATTACATTTTTAACTCTATTCTTTAGGATTTTTCATATATAATTAATACTGCCCTGTCTGGAAAAAAATTTCTTTAGTTCTAACATGACGTTTTACTACTCTGAGTTACATTCATTCTCTTTAGTTACCAATTCTTTCAGGCTGTTCATACCCAAAAGGAATAGATAGATAGATAGATAGATAGATAGATAGATAGATAGATAGGTATTGATAGGCAGATAGGTGAGAGAGGGAGAGATAGAGGGGGAGGTCGGGAGGGAGAGAAAGATGATAGATGGATAGATGTCCAATTAGACATGTCTTGTTACCCAATGAAACCTCCAATGACGGATGAGTTATATCTACTCATTTACATCTGTTTCCAAAAAAAAAGTCCCCATGGAAACACAAAAGCAACCTAGGTTATGGAGAAAACTATTTGTTTCTCTCCACAAACTGATGGGAAGTCCCCAGTGCCGAAGCCAACCCCTGCAAAGCTCATGAAACACGAAGTTGAGCTGGTGCTTAGTTAGAGCCTTTGCGTCTATTGTTCATGGTACTGGTAGTCTGCATGACAATACAATTAAACCCAATCCTGCTACAAAACCTACAATCTACACTGGTGACCTGCCTACAGGATATGCTGGTTTAGTTTTGGCACTAAGTTTTGAAAATAAACAATCATTTTCTGATTAGAAGAAAGATCTATTCCACAGGAAGAATCCATGCCTGACATTGATTTGATTGCCAAGAACCTGAGAGTAAATAGACGGTAGACCTATTGGAAAACCAAGTACCACTGCTCTCCTAAAGGAGCTTAGCAGTAAAATGACTCCCAATGACAGTCTGCTCTACTCACAGATCAGCATGTCAGCCATTATTAGAGAAGCAGCCTCCCGCAGTGCATGGGAACAATACAGAGTCCTACATCTGGACACTACGAAGAACACGAAAGAACTTGTAACGCCCAACACTAAATAAATAGGATATCTCTATCAGATCTCTCCCCTCAGGCTCAGGGAACTCTGTGGAAGATGAGACAGAAATATTTTAAGAGTCAGTGGGGATGGAAGACACCAAGGAAACAAAGCTTTCCAGCCACCACCAGACTGACATACACATGAACTAACAGAGACTGCACTGTTCAACATGCACAGGACCTGCACAGTTCTTAGCCAGATGAGTTCCAAGCTCTGAGAGTGGAAGCAGACACATGACCCAATCCCTAACACAGGACCTATCTCCTGATAAGCAGTCATTAAGGGAAGATTAGTTTTCTCCAATCGACTCTTGCTTGGTATTCAAACCATACACAAGAAAAGGACCCAGGCCCAGCAGAAGATGGCCAACCACAAAATGAACTCATTGCTTTTTGTGAAGACTTTTTTTTCATAATGTTTTGTCTGGGCAGTGTTTGCTGTCGTAGTTGTTTGTTTGTTTGTTTGTTTGTTTATGCCTTATAGATAATTTGCTTAGATTTTTTTTTAAATTTTGTTTTATGGGTGGTGTGTGTGTGTGTGTGTGTGTGTGTGTGAATGTGTGTATCTGAGTCAGTATAGTTTTTCTGCATTTATAGTTTGGCTCTTTCTTTTTGTTTGCTTGCTTTTAGTAGTAGTGGTAGTAGTAGTAGTAGTGGTAGTGGTAGCATATTCTTGTTTACTTCCTATTGAGCAAGAAAAACAGAGTTCATGGATTTGGACGGATTGTGAAGTGGAGAGGAGAGAAGAGTTTGCGAAAGGGAAATCATATTCAAAGCACATTTAGAAATAATCTAGTTTCAAAAAATTAATAAAAATTGTTGAATATGAGATTTACAAAATTATAAATATCAGATAGATGACTTTGATTCCTAAAACAAATATTTTGGTAACACCATAGTAAAAAAATAAAACACATTTTTAAGTGATCAAAAGCTTAGAAAAACGTCTTTGTCAAAGGTAGCATCCAGATAGTAAATTCATTGTTAAAGACACATTATGAATCATTAAGGAAGTGCAGTTCATAACCAACAGGGAACCACCACAGACCTACTGGAAAGCTAAATATATAATAAAATTATCGTCAGTATCCCATACCGATAAAGAAGAATGACAATGGTACCATTCATACTACACAGTGTGAGCACAAATAGTACATTAGAGATTGATTACAGTTTAACATATCATATACTTCAACAATTCTCATCCAACGTAGTTATCCAAAGGGAAAAACAGCTGTCTGTATCTGAATAAATGAAAAACAAATGATAGTGTTCCAAGGTAAACTATTCATGAATTAATGATACAATCAACAATTCAGCACAGAGCAGAAATATGGTGTCACATGAAAGACATATGGGTTACATATTACATGAGTCCAATCACAGCAAATGTAAAGCTACACTAGCAGAGAATAGGGCGGAGACAGCTGATCAGAGAACACCTGCACACTGGAAGCGGTCAGAGAGCACCTGCACACTGGAAGGGATCAGAGAGCACCTGCACACTGGAAGCGGAGAGCACCTGCACACTGGAAGCGGAGAGCACCTGCACACTGGAAGGGATCAGAGAGCACCTGCACACTGGAAGCGGTCAGAGAGCACCTGCACACTGGAAGCGGTCAGAGAGCACCTGCACACTGGAAGCGGTCAGAGAGCACCTGCACACTGGAAGCGGTCAGAGAGCACCTGCACACTGGAAGCGGTCAGAGAGCACCTGCACACTGGAAGCGGTAAGAGAGCACCTGCACACTGGAAGTGGTCAGAGAGCACCTGCACACTGGAAGGGATCAGAGAGCACCTGCACACTGGAAGCGGTAAGAGAGCACCTGCACACTGGAAGGGATCAGAGAGCACCTGCACACTGGAAGCGGAGAGCACCTGCACACTGGAAGCGATTGAGAGCACCTGCACACTGGAAGCGGTCAGAGAGCACCTGCACACTGGAAGCGATTGAGAGCACCTGCACACTGGAAGCGATTGAGAGCACCTGCACACTGGAAGCGGTCAGAGAGCACCTGCACACTGGAAGCGGTCAGAGAGCACCTGCACACTGGAAGCGGTGACTGGAGACGACTGGGTAACTGGAGTTGCTAGATGATGGATATGCTGTATGGAATGATCATGGTGATGATCACGCAAATATCTAAGTGTGGGTGTGGGCATGTTTATAAATGAATTATCTGAAAATAAATTACCAAATGGGAGAGATTTAATTTAGTACCAAAAGCTACTAAATGTAATTCGGATGTAATTTGAATAAAGATATTTTTATGAAAAGGAAGTAAACATACTCATTTATACATGTAAAGAATCAAGAAATCAAAGTTTCACATCTCATCTAAATTTCATACAGAATAATTACATTAAATAATACATAAAGTTTGTCTCTACTTAATTATTATATCCATGACTGGATAATACATTGGATACATTTTATTTGCTTTTAAAAAATGAAAGGACTTGAGCACTCACTTATGATATTATTCTATGTACCCTGTCTTGGTTTTTGAATTCAGATTCCTAAGACATCATCCAAGCTATAAAACTTTGGACCTAAAATCTGTCCTGCTAGTAAGACATGTTGGGGCAATGGTGATGCAGAACTTGTGCAAGCAACCACTACAAGGCTGATCTGGCCTGACATCCATGCCACAAGAGGGAGCCCAGGCCTGACACTGCCTAGATAGCCAGGAGCCAGAGTCAGGACAACCCAGTGACCTAGGATAGAACCAAAATGACTGGAAGGATATCCTACAGATATTCTGTTATTCTCATAGGTGAGTGTGGCAGTGCCTAGCTGAGTTATCATCAAAAGAGATGCCATTTAGCAACTGATAGGAGCAGATGCAGAGACCTACAGCCAAACACTGACTGTAGGAGCCAGAGGGGTAGAAAACATGATCCACAGAATAAATTAACCCAGGCTCATAGGGACTCACAGAGACTGAATCAACAATCACATGGCCTACATGGGTCTGCACTAGGTACTCTGCATATATGTTATGTTGTGTGGGTTGGTCTTCTTGTGGGACTCGTAACAGTCAGAATGATTGGGTCTATTCCTCTTTTGACTGCTCTTGGGAAGCTTTGCTCCTTCAAGGTTGCTACATCTGCCATGATATTACTCCTTGTGCCCAGTTTTATTGTATCTTGGTTTGCTATGTAAATCCCTGAGAGGCCTGTTTTGTTGTTTGTGAGTTTTGTTCTGTTTGTTGTTTTTGTTTCTTTGGTTGGTTGGCTTTAGGAACACAGAGCAAGAATATCTGGGGATGAAGGGCTTGGGAGGAATGGAGGGAGGGGAAACTGCAGTTGGAATGTAGTATATGAAAGAATAATTTAAAAAAATAAATGGAAGCCCTCTATGCTGATCATGGAGAAAAAAAAGAATTAAATGAAAAGGAATTTATTTATTAACCACATTCTAAATATTTGTCCCTGTAACTACAGATCAGTGAGTATAGTTCTTAGCCTTCATCAGGGAATCTTGATTGCAAAGAAATTAGTAACCATTGCAGACAACTCCCATCAATTAAAATGCAGAGAGATATATGATATATCTACAACACAAATCCTGTAACCGAGTCTCAGAGAACAATGTGGAAGATGGGATAGAAAAATTGTAAAAACTAGGGAAACAACAGAAAGGTTTTGTTAGATTGTTTCTCCTAGAAATTTCAAGGCAGTCCCACCCATGAAGGAATATGTCACCCAACTTCCTTATTGTCCTCTGCATAAAAAGTCTGAGGCTCGATTCGAAAATTACACTCAGATTCCACACGAACTCTCCTGTGCGTGTCTGTTTGTCGCTCATCCACGCTTTGCCCACCCACGTCAAGAGACCCCGTTCCATGCAGACACAGGAACCCAGAGGGTCTGTGGCAATATGTAACAATGATTTTTAAAAAGAGGACATGAATTTAAATGAGTGCAATGGAATGGTGTAGGTTTAGATTTTCGTAAAGCTACTTTAATAAGGGTTCTTAAATACTTAAACCTCCCTTGTAACCCATCACCCACAAGAGTTACTGGAAAGTAATGGTTAATAGGGCAAAGGGGAAAGGGGACCTGTTTAGAACTACTTCTTTGGGGTGATTCCAATCTTCGTTGTCAGGATGGCATCAGTTTAGCTCACATGAATCAGCAGCAGTAGCTCAATTCACTTGCAAACATCATTCACTAATCAGCAATGACAGTTCACTAGGAGAACAGGAGAAGTTCTTTGGTATATTTCTCTCCGTGATGTCATGACAAATGACAATCACTGAAGAAGGCAAGGCAAACCAGTGCCACATCATCATCAGTAAAGACCAACAAAGACCAGCAAAGAGCCACATGGTGAACCAACGCCACATCGTAGTCCACAGTCTGTTGCTTATACTTCTATCTAAACATTCCCTGTCCTCTCAAGCATCCACTCCATGAAACAACACATGCTCTCTCTCTCCAGGAAGCTTCCAGAAAAATACCACGTTTGTTGTCAGCAAAATATCCTTCTACATGTCTGCTCCAACAAAATATCCTCTCATAAGGCAGTTTCCAAAAAAAATCACATGGCACAACTGAGTCTCCAAAGTAACCAGAAATTTCCACTTCACAATGGTACATGGGAGAGGTTTGAGAGAGACAATAAAAAGAAAAAATAATGTAATTACGTTAATCTAAAAAAATCAAATATTTTAAAGGAAGTTGGGATGGTTGATAATTTTCATATACTTACTAGAAAGTAGTAGAAAACAGAAAGAATAGATTTTTCAAATTTAATGTGAACCCTAATATTTTCCTTGTGTTTAACATTACTTTTCTGTTATGCAGAAATCAATCATGTTAAGCATCCTTCAGATCGAAGCTCACTTTAATTCATAACTACCCTTTTCATCTACACTACACACACACACATACACACACACACACACACCACACACACACACACACACACACACACACACACACACACACACACACACCATACACAATTAAAAGCTAAATTTATCTTCAGGGGACATTTCACATTTTTTAACTATTGTTTTTGAAGTGTGAATAATTACCTGGAACCTTGAAACTATTTCAAAGAGGAATTGTTAAACTTTCAAGAAAAATCTCTACTGAATATCCTATAAGATAAAGTGTGTTTCTGTGCTAATTAGCTTTCTAATGAACAACCTTTGACCTTCACTCTACTAAGAAACTTATTGTTCTAGAAGTTTCATAGCCACTTAGTCATACAAGAAACAACCTTTTATTCTTAGGCAATTAATAGCTCACTATATAGTACCCATGCCTTTGCAGTGTTTGTGTTGCAAAGACATATCTGAGCATTGATCTGTGAATATTCTGAACTGATGAAATATAAGTTAGTTGCTAAGTAAAATTTATGACTTAACAGCCTCTAAACTCTCTTTCTACCCCTTTTTCTCTCCCCACTGTCTTTAAAATTCAGATGCTTCCAAGAAATACTTAACATTGTCTTTATTGAAATTTTCAAATCACCTTGGGCTATATTCCTTAGACAAAAAACAAATAAACAAACAAACTAGTAAGCCATTATGAGCCAGTAATAGCTAAATGAAAATTGTTTTGTAAGATCGGCATTCAGAAAACATTTCAATATACCAAAAAAAAAAAAAGCCATAAGATTAAGGAAACTAAGATCAATAAAATCAATTTATAATATTATCAGTAATGTGTGGTGACACAGGCACCCCAGACGTGGAGACAAAAATAGAGCTCATATATATATATATATATATATATATATATATATATATATATACACACACACACACACATATATACACATATACATATAAATGTATATATATATATAAATATATATATATATATATCAGCACATCTTTATGTAACCCTAGATGTTTTATTAATTAGAATTAATATGCACAAATGAGCCCATGTGTGGATTATGATGAGGTCATTTTTTTTTTTTTAGATTTATTTATTTATTATATGTAAGTACACTGTAGCTGTTTTCAGACACTCCAGAAGAGGGAGTCAGATCTCGTTACGGATGGTTGTGAGCCACCATGTGGTTGCTGGGATTTGAACTCTGGACCTTCAGAAGAGCAGTCGGGTGCTCTTACCCACTGAGCCATCTCACCAGCCCGTGGATTATGATGAATTCTTTCCAGTTCCAGTCTGCTTGCTTTCACTGCCCACAGAAGTAAAAACTGGATAATACCGTTGAAAACTGTTTCTTTCTGTTTAACTACTATAGTTATGTGTTGTAGGCCACCTACCATCTCCAGAAACATTCAGAGAACTTGGCCTCTGTAAGAGACACAGAGGCACTGCAAGGGCCCTGACTTGTCTTCTTCAGAACTTTCTATCTCTAGCTTCTGTGATTATCTCTGAAATTCATCCTAGGTTATTATTTTAACATTGTAAGTAATATAATATGTATTTCAGGAACAATCATAATAACTACACATTATCATAATTCATTTACATAATGTATTATTTAATTTTTTCTCTAAAATAGTTATATGATGACATTCTTAGAGTTCAAAATTTAAAAACAAGTATGTTATTATATCATACTATACTAGAAATCTGACTGTTACTCCTCTCTGTCAGTCCATCTCCCACTAGTTATCTAGTTTAGCATGTGTGACTAAGTCAACTGGGTACTTCCAAGGAAATAGCTTAGTAAATGAGACTCATATTATCAGTTTTATAATGTGGACTCAGATTACTTGATCTTCATTTTGTCAAGAAGAATTCCCAACTCCAAGTGTCAAGACTCTGTACTAATTATTAAAGATTAGACAGCAAATAAAATAAATGTGCTGCTGTTGATCTAGGTACAAGAATGACAGAACCTATCTTCAAATGGGATTTTTGACTAGACTGAATGAGAATTTCTGAAGTGGAAGTTTCTGGATATGTCAGGTGATACAAAGTGGTGTTTTATTAAGGCAAGACCTGTGGGAAGACAAATGATGTTTGGAAAGAGTATAAATGTGACTGAATGGCCAGTGAAAGTGCACTGGCATAGTTATCGCTCTTCTTCATTGCTGATTTTTGCTTCCATGAGAGAGGCACAGCAGATAACTACTACTGGCATCCTTGCTGGTCCCGGCCATTCTATCTGACTTGTACTGATTTGGTGAAGGCCTGGCAGTTTCTGCTGGATCAGGCCACTGCTGCTGATTCATGTGTGGTATCCTGACACTACTGAACTGGACTGCTGGTATCATGAAAAATGGAGATTGAAATCAGCCCAAGGAACTACTTCTAAACAGGTCCACATCCCCTTGTCCTATTTACCATCTTTTCTCCCCTATCACTGAGTGGTGGGCTAGATGTGGGGTCGAAGCATTTGAGAACCCTTATTAAAAGTAGATTTTAAAATTGCAAACTTATACAACCACTTTGGATATCAATCTGGAGGATCCTCAGAAAATTGGATATATATCTACCTGAAGACCCAGCTACACCACTCTTGGAATTTTACCCAAAAGATGCCCCATCATGCCAATAGGCACATGTTCCACTTTTTTCATAGCAGCCTTATTTGTGATAGCCAGAAGCTAGAAACAACCCAGATGTCCCAGAACAGAAAAATGGATACAGAAAGTGTGGTTGAATTAAACAATGGAATACTACTCAGCTATTAAGAATGAGGACATCCTGAGTTTTGCAGGCAAATGGATGGAACTAGAAAATACCCTAGTGAGTGAGGTAACTCAGACCCAAAAGGACATGTTTGGTATATACTCACTAATAAGTGGATATTAGCCAAAAAAAAAAAAAAAAAAAGAAAGAAAAAAAAAGAAAAGAAAAACAAACAAAAAAAAGTACAGAATACAATTCACAGAACTCAAAAAGGTCAGCAAGCTGAAGGGTCCAAATGAGGACCATGACCAATGCAAGTCTTATAAAGGACAACATTTTAATTGTGGCTTGCTTACAGGTTCAGAGGTTTAGTCCATTATTATCAAGGCAGGAGCATGGCAGCATCCAGGCAGACATGGTGCAGGCAGAGTTGAGAGTTCTACATCTTCATCTGAAGGCTGCTAGCAGAATACTGACTTCCAGGAAGCTAGAATGAATATCTTAAAGACAACACCCATAGTGACACACTTACTCCAACAAGGCCACTTCTATTCCAACAGGGCTACACCTTCTAATAGTGTCACTCCTTGGGCCAAGCATATAGAAACCT